>NC_138558.1:21735487-22143883 GCF_964273705.1 Natrix helvetica
TGTCATGGTGAAGGGGCTTGCGCGCTCTAGTGATCCTAAGGGCTATGCTGAACAGGTGAAACCATATCAAACAGGACTTAGGTGAAGAGCCAGACAAAATTTGCTCCACAACCCATTCAAACATGGTGAATACGAGAAAAATGAAATTTATGCCGGCTGAACCGTCGCCTAAATACCTAAAGGGCTACCTCGCTATTTGGAAATTCTAAAGTTACCTGACTTGAACATTCTGATTCTACAAAAAACCACCCTACTTGGAACAACTTATATCCTCCGACGTTACCTTAACAGTTCCTAGGTCCTTGGTTAGGACTCGTGCTGTGGAGCTACCAACCAGCCCCAAAGGCTGTGAATCTCACCAAAGATTAACCAAATAATAATAATAATAACAATAATAATAATAACAACAACAATAGCTAAATACCATAAGCAAAGGCATGAGTGCCTCCTTCCTTAAAAACAAAATATACCCCAAATCCAACATTCTTGCCTACTGAGATCTCATGTGAATTTATTACAAGATTTTAACCATGAAAAATAACTCAAGTACTATATTTTAAAAAATCGTTTTAATTTGGGTGTCCTTAGAAAGTATAAGGGTGCTACAACAACTATACTGTTAACTCCTGGACTACACACTGTCTGAGGTCCTCGCACAGCACCACAGAAGGCTACCATTGTTGGACCCTGGGGTATCATGCAATTCATTCTATTAGAAGTCCCACCTGCTGTCACAGGAAATCATCTTGCAACTTTTCATATGCAAAGTTCATTATAGGTTTCCTTCCTGACATGCTATATACATTTTTGGGATAAGACCTGCATACAAGTTCTCAGATGACTCACCCAACTCTGTTCACAATTACTGCAGCGTTCCCTTACCCAAGTGCCTCCCGATGGTCAGGTGATATCAAAATCCTTAGGTAGCATGACTATTGTCTATCTATGGATCAATGTCACTCCTTTTTAAGCATAATATTTAACCCTGCTTAACAACTAATTCCCACAACACTGTCAAATAATTTACTAAGACTATATTACTATTATTCTTCTCTTCCTTACTAGTATCTATCTCTTCCAACTTATTACTACAACTATGTTGCTTGCATCTTTCAATTTATATTGTTTTTATTAGTTTCCTAATACGATTTGATAGCTTATTAGTAACCCTGACTATCTTTTTATTCTTTTTATTCTTGAATGATGTTGTATCTTTTTATTCTTGATGAATGTATTTTTTTCTCCTTATGTACACTGAGAGCATATACACCAAAGACAAATTCTTTGTGTGTCCAATCAAACTTAGCCAATAAAGAATTCTATTCTATTCTATTCTGTTTAATACAGTTGTTTGTTTTATGCAGAAGTGTTTGCCTCTTTTATGTAAAGTAAATCCTGATGGAAAATTTTAACCCTAAAAAAGTTAAGAGATGTGCCTGAACATTTTAAATGAACAGATGTTGAACAAGTGAATGGTCAATAGTCTGGATATTGCACATACAACAACTAGAGAAAAAACATTTAAACCATCCAGTTTGTTGTGTCTATTATCAAGGCATTACATCGTAAAGCCACTAATGCTTTACCTTCATTATCTGGGATTACATCAAGCAGGAAGCATCCAAGGGTAACATGAATTCTTAGCAGAGAGCACAAAGCATTACTAATGTGCCTCTTTCATTCTGCAGCATAAAATAGAGAATGGCATAGAAGCACAGCCATTGGCTGTTAATGATGTCACATCCTCATTCATCCATTTGCTACTCCTTTGCTGGAAAACACCAAATGCATTCAACTTGGGTAAGAAGTGAAGTGGGGAGAGAGAAATTTATCTCATTTTGGAGGGCCTCAAATGGTTTCAGCAACCTTGTCTTTAGCACCCTTCCCAGGAATAAACTGTAGCTGCTTTAAAAAAAAATGTGTTCTGTGATTTAATATGTCAAATCCACAGAGCAACATCAACTGCAGGTACAGATTTTCTATATAAATTTCATTTCTGAGTGCTTCATCACAAGAGCATGCAAACAAGGGATCAGGGAAGATGGGGCTGATGAGCAACAAATGTGTTATTATAATGGAACAACAAATGTGTTATTATAATCATAGGGCTTATCTGCTAATGCTGCTGAATGGTTTTAAATCTGTTCTCTTAAATGGAACTTCTGAAGCAAATTGGTTTGTCCCATTCTGCAAGCCCTTCATGAAGGCTCATCTGACAGTGAAAGTGTAGATTAAATTGTGACTAAAGAAATCATATTAAGTAATACAAAGCCACGTAGGGTTCAAGCACAGGGGTTTTTATGTGGTTTATTTCTCTGGTTGGCCTGTGGGCATAAGAGGAGAATGAAAGAACTACAGAGTAGGTCCATTCCAGCTGCAGTATATTCTGTTGCTTCATCTTTTTTTTCCATGCCCTCCTCTTGGGAGGGTAGAAAGCTAAAATCAGGATACAAGGTGGGGAGAGAGAGAGAGCGCCTATCTTGGTCCGGTAATAGCAATAGCACTTAGATTTACATGCCATTTCACAGTGCTTTACAGCCCTCTCTAAGGGGTTTACAGAGTCAGCATATTGCTCCCAACTATTTGGGTCCTCATTTTACCCACCTCGGGAGGATGGAAGGCAAAGTCAACTCTGAGCCTGGTGAGATTTGATCTTTCAAATTGCAGGCAGTCAGCAGAAGGATCCTGCAGTACTGCATTTTAACCACTGCGCCACCGTGGCTCAGTAATGATCAGAATGCTATAGCGTCAAGGTTTGCTTCTATTATGTCAATACATCGAAAAGGAGCAAGCTACTACAAAGGTGGCTGGGATACAAACTAAGTCAGGAGAATCAATACACTGAACCCAACCACAGTTTACCGTGTCTTCTAGTATCTGGCTATCATGTGAAATGTAAGCAGGGATTTTTGCATCAAGCACAGAAAAGAATGCAATGTCCTAGGTACAAAATGAGGTATTAGAACAATAAACACCAACTATAACCACTTGGCAATAGCCATTCTTTGATCACCTAGACCAGAGGTATATCAAACTCAATTTCACTGAGGGATGCATCAGGGTTGGGTTTGACCTTGGGGGGGGGGGCATTGTTAGCTTGACATCACTCATGTCCGGGGCACTTGTGGTGGCCTTAGCGCTCTGCTGGTGAAAACAAGTTCCCAAGCTCTGTTTTCACTGGCAGAGGCACTGCGGGCTGGTCCTTTGCTGTTTCTAGGGTGGCCCCACGCGCCAGATCAAAGTACACGGTGGGCCAGATCCAGCCCTTGGGCCTTGAGTTTGATACCCCTGATCTAGATTCTTGGTCAAACTATATTTTCTCAGGCAACCACAGAAGCAAGAGCTTGCAAACTGGAAAAGTCCTAGTTCTTTCTCAACTAATGCTTTAAAATCAACGGAAGGATTAAAATCAAGCTGAAAATGGGGTATAAAATCAGTTAACATTTGTCTAGATTTCCCAGCATGTACCAAATGGTGCACTGATTTTCATGCAGAAGAAAACTCTCCACATGCAACAGATGTGGTCCTCACCTTACTGACATTTATGAGCAACACGATAGTGCCTTCTCCAGGAAGAAGTTTCCCAGTGAACGTCTGCTGGATCCTCAGCTCAGGAATGTTCACAGCCACAAATCCAGCAATTGGCTTTTTGCTGACAACATCAAACTTTGACTCAATCTGAAGGTGCCACTGATGAATATTTCGCTCTGGACAAAAATAAAAACAAGAAGGTAGACATGAAATACGATGCTTCTTTTATGTACTCTGTTAAGTCAAAATGGTCTTCCTGATCTGGTATTCTCTAGGAGTGATGGACCATCATGCCCAATTGGGGATGAAGACTGCAGGTGAGGTGCACATCTTTTTCTTAGTTAAGATACACTTTGCCTTTCAATAGCCTAGCAATGGCCACACTCCAATAATAAACAGGTAAAGTCAGAACAAAAATATCAGCCACTGACTTCCCTCTTCAAGTATTGGAAAATTAGATTCATGCACCTGAGATGCTTATCCATTGACCAGGAATGATAGATTGAGACATATAAGATAAATGCTGCATCAAGACTATTATAGTTATAGCAGCACAGAAGCAACCTTTTAAAATTCTATACCTAATTTGCCACTGAAGCAGTGGTGGGTTGCTGTGGGTACAGCCCGGTACGGTTGTTCCGGTAGTGGCCGGGAGCAGCTGAGAGCATACCGGTACAGTGGCTCGTTTGGCCCACCTGTCCACCCATGCTCTATGCCAAAAGGCACACTGCGCACGTATGCACAGCATGAGGTGCCCGCGCACATCCCAACAAGCAGTTGTGTATCGCAGGGGCGGTGGATTGCGCATGCGTGCACAGCACACGTCAGGCTCATGCACGGACAGACCGCGATCAGCATACCGGTAGCGACAGTAAGAGTAGCTCACCACTGAACTGAAGGATGCAGGATGGAAGAGGGAGAAGGAAATCCCCAACAATTCTTCAAAGGCAAGACTGGCAATTTGGCGTGACAACAGCATTACTAATGGAGGAGCAACAAGGACCAGAAAACCAGAGTAAACTATACTTTGCTGAAGCAAAAAATACTTTGGCCACCAAATGAGAAGAGAGGACTCATTGGGGAAAATGCTGATGTTGAGAAAGGTTGAGGGCAAAAGGAGAAGGGGACCGCAGAGGATGAGATCGTTAGATAGTGTAATCGACGCAATGGGCATAAGTTTGGACAGAATATGGCAAAGAGTGGAAGATACAGGGGTTTGGCGTGCTGTTCTGCATGGATTTGTGAAGAGTAGGACATGACTTAATGACTGAACAAATAAATACATTAATCCAAAGTCATCAAAGACAACCACAGCATCTCAACTGGTCAAATTACTACTTCTTCAATGAGACATGCTCACTTTCCTATCTATATCAAACCTTTTATCTTCCTTTCTATCAGAGTAACTAATTTCTACCTGTGGACACTAATGTATACAAGGTTGGGATGGAATGGAAAGGAATAATATATCCATTTTCAAATTGTTCTTACTGTACCACTGGGTCTGTTATTCAACCTCCAGCCTATATGAAACTCATCACTATTTAGAATGAGACCAATGACTGTTGTATCTTCTACAAACTTCAGTATTTTAACAGAGGGATCCACAGGGAGGCAATCATTAGTGTAGAGAGATAGATGGATAATTAAAAATACTGTCCACGGAGTGAATGAATTATATTATTGTGTCACTAGTACCTACTTGGTTTCACTCATCATATTAGAATTTAAAATTTGGTTATCCATACCTTTCCTTTACCCTTGGAATTCTGGCAATATTAGGATATGTATCTTTGGAAATTTGGAAATGACATTTTCTAAAAGAAACCAATTACATGAACAAGGTCAAAAGAGGCTGATTATTCTACACATTGTCTTGGGCTGAGTATAATTTTCATGCCACTCTAAATATTTGCATGACTATTTTAGACATTCAAGTGTTTTTTGTTCTTTGCTCGTCTCTTCTTCTATGAGCAGCCATCCTTGAGCGGTTCTCCAGAAACAACCAAGAGGACTAACGTTAATTGAAACTGGCTACTTATTAATTGGTGATGCTGGGAAACTCATAATTCTGCTGTGACATTCTGACAACTCCAATTGTGTAAATTCTGGCACGGGTGCAAGCTTTTTCCAGAAACTTCAAAAGCTTATTTCTCTCCTGTATCATTGCCATATAGGGGTCAAAGGGATTGTGCTATTTCACAGTGCTTTACAGCCCTCTCTAATGGGTTTACCGAGTCAGTATATTGCTCCCAACTATTTGGGTCCTCATTTTACCCACCTCGGGAGGATGGAAGAGTGTGTCAACCTTGAGCTGATCAGGATCGAACTCCTGGCAGTGAGCTGAATTAGCCTGCAATATTGCATTCTAACCACTGCACCACCACAGCTCAGTAATAGTAAGAATCACTTTTAAAAGTCAAATGGAAGAGTAGTAGGCAGCCTATCAGAAATACAAACTCTTTCCATGCTTAATGCAGGAAACCTATCTTCACTCCTAAAACAGCATTTAGATACGGAGAGCACCTATAAAAAAATCTCTCTTTTTTTCATTTCAATATTCTGGATTGTAAGACTACTCCTCCCTGATTACGTGTATTAATATCTCATTTTTACAGCTGATTCTAGATACATTAAATGCTGATTCATGTGCTGGTCTTGCACTTTGGATAACCTTTGTATCCAGCTTAACACACTTTCATCATATTCAGGAAAGCCTTCATAGAACATGCACAGCCAAGGAAAGGAACTTTCAGGAAATTGACAAGGAAGGAAGGAAGGAAGGAAGGAAGGAAGGAAGGAAGGAAGGAAGGAAGGAAGGAAGGAAGGAAGGAAGGAAGGAAAGAAAGAAAGAAAGAAAGAAAGAAAGAAAGAAAGAAAGAAAGAAAGAAAGAAAGAAAGAAAGAAAGACAACATCTGTTCAAAGCACAGGAAGAAATTTGATAGAAGGTCCATAATAGACAAGCTAGAAACAAAGGATAGCAATAGCAGTTTATATAGGGAGAGCAAGAAGGTTGTTAAGTGAAAACAAGGAGAACGGGCAATGTTCAAAGTTTGTGATACAATTTATGAATCCAAACCAATGGAAATTTGAAGAATTATCCAACAGTAATTACTGGAAACCCTTCATAAAATCAATTTTATATCCTGGAAAAAGAGGTAAACTGAAGAATAGCTAAAACATTGGCTTTCTTTATAGAAACACAAAAAGATTCTAGGCCTATGATGGCGAACTTATGGCACGGGGCTGCCCTGGAAACAGCAAAGGACCAACCCACAGTGCCTCTGTCAGAGAAAGCAGGCTCCCAATCTCCGTTTTCGGCTGCAACGGCCTCCTGCAACCCTCTGCCAGCAAAAGCTCCATTTTTGCTGGCAGAACAGGAGGCCGTCCCAGCCAAAAACAGAGATTGGGAGCCTGCTTTACTCGCAGAGCACTCAGTCCGCCACAGGCACCCCTGACACGAGTGACGTCAAGCTGGCATGCCTACCCCAGTCCCTCAAGGTCAAACACAACCCTGATGTGGCCCTCACTGAAATCAAGTTTGACACCCCTGATGTAGACCATCATTCTGAATATCTGAGTTTTTCCCCAGATTTGATTTCCAATAGTTTATAGCATAAGCAAAGGTGTGAGGATAGTTTATCTTTAATCGGATCAGGCTTCCTACTCTGTTCTTCTGCAGAGCCACCATGAGGCGTTGCCCTATGTCAGCTCCAGCACACATGTGTGTGCTGGCCAGCTGATTTTCAGCCTTCCAGAGGGTGCGGAAGGTTGTTTTCATCCTCTGGAAGTTCAGGAATGAACTTCCAGTTTGCCTGTTGGGCCGTTTTTTGCCTCCTCAGGCTCCAGAGGCCTTTCTGAAGCCTGGGGAGGGTGAAAAATGGATGCAACGGGCCAACGAGAAGTTCGAAAATTATCCATTTCCAGCTTCCGGAGGGTTTCTGGGGAGCCAGGGGAGACCTTTTCGCCTCCCCAGAAAGCCTCCGGAGTCTGGGGAGGACGAAAACTCCCCCACTGTGGGGCGGGGGACATGTGTGCATGCACAGGCGGATGGGGCGCATTGAATTGTGGGTGTGGGCATGCATGTGTGCGTGCGCACAATAGCTCAAATGCGCACAATTTTGGCACACCTTTACAAAAAGGTTCACCATCACTGTTCTAGGCTAATTAGAGACAAAGATTCATAACTATTACTACAGAGGCCTATTTTCTGTCCAAGTTTCATGAACAAGAAAGGCCATTACAGGTAGTCCTCGACGTACGGCCACAATTGAGCCCCAAATTTATGTTGCTAAGCAAGACATTTGTTTAAGTGAGTTTTGCCCCATTTTACGACCTTTCCTGCTACATTTGTTAAAGTGACTGACTGCAGTTGTTGAATTAGTCAGACAGGGGGCAAGTGAATCTGGCTTCCCCATTGACTTTGCTGGTCAGAAGGTCCCAAAAGGGGATCACGTGACCCGGGGACCCTGCAACGGTCATAAATATGAGTCAGTTGCCAACCTTCTGAATTTGAGCGCGTGACCACAGGGATGCTGCAATGGTCGTAAATGTGGAAAATAGTCATCAGTCATTTTGTTCCCCAGAACCGTTTTAATTTCCAACCATCACTAAACAAACTGTTGTAAGTCAAGGACCACCTGTAGTTGTCTTAAGTTTTAAAGTATCCCAAAAACCACTGCTTCCCACGCTCAGTCTAGAGTTAGGAAGGCAAGACTTACCGTAGAAAGGAGTCACAGAGAAGTAGACAAGGTGATAAAGATTATAGGCTTCAATTCTGACATCCTTCCAAATACCCTGAGTGGGGAAAGAGGGGCCCCAGTCCCAGCTAAATGAGCACTGCTCCTGAAATAAATGAGACAAAACACAACGTGAACTGCACAATTGAGCATGTGTAACAGGAAAACACCAGATTCTGCCTTTTATTTATTTATTTTTTTGAAAGACATTTCAGGGTTCGTTGCTGGACCGAAGAGATGGTACAACAACACAGCATGCAGAAAAATGGAATGTGGAGGCACTTTCTGGAGTTTTGTGGGCTTCGTGGAATTGTGGTGAAGCAAAGGGTTTTGTTTACAAAGAAAAGATTGAGTTTGCTGCCAGATTTGAGTAAGCAGGGATCACAAAACAGGACTGAAGGTTGAAAGTGACTTGTGGGCTGCTCATACTTGTACAAAGAAATGAACAGGTTTTGACACACATTGTAAACAAACTGCATTTCTAGCCCATTCTATCTCTAAAGGGAATTATTTATTATTACCGTTGTTGTTATTACTAAAAACCTCAGTAGAGTGAACAGAAAGAAATATAAATAAGAAGCCATTTGCCAGTATGGATGGAGGGTGACTCTAACACAGCTTCCTTTTTATGTGCTTCCTAGCTTAAAGAAATCCATTCTGAAGGGCTGAATTTTTGAATTTCTGAATTTTTCATAGAATCTGTGAATATTCATTTATTATACATTGTAAAATAAATAAAAATAAGTAACGTTTTCTCTTTAATTACATTTTTTTTTCAGTCACTGATTTCAGATGATATTTCCAATCTTAGAATTGAAAATAAGTGATCTCTTGGTCCGTGGGGCCAAGAGAAAGTTCAATGAGACAAGATCTTAATAGAGTGTTCCCTTTCAGTTAGGGTGTCTACAATACAAAATGCCCGCCAACCTCACTAGCTTGCTTCTCATTATATAATTTCGAGGTCTGAAAGCAATGCATTCCCGGTCATTCTGTAGAAATCAGATGAGAGGATCATCTGGGAGGTATATATACCAGAGGTGGTATTCAGCCGGTTCTCTCTGGTTTGGGCAAACCAGTAGGGGCAGCTGCGGGAGGCTCCGCCCGCCCACCCTGTCGTAATGCGCGAGCACTGCGCATACACAGAAAGTGATGTGCATGTGCAGACGCGGTGCATGTGCTCACATTTGTGAACCGGTAGGGAAGGTAAATGAATCCCACCGCTCTACAATATGTAGAGCTATACATATCTCTAGATATTGTCTATCAATATTTGTAGCATGCCTTGGTCGTATGTATTTGGCTACAACCACTATCCCAGTTCAAAAATATACTAAATATCAATTATGCTTAAAAAATAGTTAAGTACAATTCACATCCTTCAAAAATAATTTGATCTTCTCTCTGAGATTTAGAGAGTCCAAAGGGCCACTTGACACATTAACTTTTATCCCATGGAGTAGCACTTCCATGCGAAAAACTCTTTATCAAATGAAACGATTGAACCTTGCATGTGGCAGCATCCACAGATACATTTCATCACATGCTAGCTGTCAGGCTTCATGTCAATGTACACAAAGCCATCACATGACTTGGAGCGTGAGGCTGCTTTGAAAGCATGTTAAGTGCTACATTCCATTTCTGGATGATGGCAAATTTATATGTTACCAGGCAAAAGAAAAAAGAATAGCTAGAATAGCAATATCAAAGACTTTTATTCCTGGATCCAAGGTTTCTTAATTTCAGCTCCCACAAAGAAAAGCACTGTACTAAAAGATCGGCAGTGTAGCTTATGACAGGCCCCTTGCGGCGTTTTCTTTTCTGACTGTTGAAATTTCACAAAATTTCAATTAATTGGGGGATGAGATCATGCTGTACGGCCTGAGTTTTAAGAAGTTTGCAGATTTCTACTTGAGAAAACAGCTTTTAAAATTGTTTTCTTCTGCAACTTCACCATGCTTCTGAAATAATATTTGGAGGCACCTATTGCCAGTCCCCATACGAACAAGCAAACAAACAAAAATGTTGGGCAGCCAAAACAAACAGAAAAGACTTAGTTCCACTTGGTTCCTGTTTTTGAAGAAAAACACCCTCAGGAATTTAGCTTCTAAAATTAAGGTTTTAGAAAAATGTAGGTTTAACATAATTCAGTAATCCAAGTATGAGACATCCAGAATCAGATTATCCATGCAGCACCAAATTTTAACAGCCGCGCTGCTTTCCATTAACTTTACATGAGTCCATTGAACTGATCTGTAAACTAATGCAAAAAATACATTTCACGCGGATGTGAGGTTCTGATCACACAAAAACATTAGGGCAAAAAAGTTATCGACCACTCCCTGGACAGATACCCCAAAACATGGCTTCATAATTCCCCCCTCTGGGCATATAAACAACCTTGCTAAAATTTTACACTGTGACCTACCATCTAAATTTATAACCCTAATAATCAGTAGCTGAACTACACTAATTTTGGCAACGTACACTGCACTTGCCTCATTTGTTCCCTACATCCCAGGAACTGGCTTGCCTGCAAATAGATCAAATTACAAGTAATGTGAAGCAGGCATTGTGCCTATTTCTAGTTTACAACACTGGGAATAATCATTTCTTAGAACAGAAGTTCTCCATTCCCCATACAACTACCTTTCAGCTTGACTGCGGCTACGATGCAAATGATGAGTTTCAAATCTATACAAGCAGCTGGTAAGAATACAGCAAGGGAAATCGTTTCAGACTAGAGTCACACGCTTCTAAATCCTCAATCTGCATGTGGCAACTACTCTAAAGGTTCTCCGTGAAAAACGTAGGTGACAGAATTGCCATAGGCAGATATCTAAACTAAAGCCATGAATCCAGCCTTCGTGTGCTATAAAATCATTTTAAAATTCTACATTTTAAAATATATATATAATTTGATCACCAGAGGAATGATGATGTAGACATTTAGTGCAAACTCACTTTTATTATTCATTTATTAATACAATAATAGAATAATAAAAGAATACAATAAAAGAATAATAGTAATAGTCTTAGTAGGTAACACAACACTGTCATATTACCTACTAAGACTGTATTACTATTATTCTTCTCTTCCTTCCTAGTGCCTATCGCTTCCTACTTACGACTATAACCACATTGCTTGTATTTTAAAATTTTATATTGTTTTATTTGTTTCCTAGTATAATTTGATTGCTTATTAGTAACTTATGACTATCACTAAGGGTTGTATCTTGAGTTTGAGTTTGAGTTTTATTAAATTTATAAACCGCCCCCCTCTCCCCACAGGGACTTGGGGCGGTGTACAGACAGTACATATAAAACAACAAAGCAAGAACAACAAAACATTAGACAACCAACATAAACATACGGTCTGTAAAATACCCGAACTCATTTCAAGTTAAAAACAGTCTAAAACCAAATTAAAACCCCAAAATTTACAATATTAAAAAGCCATCCAGGAAGGTCAGTAATTGATTGTACTTATGATTACGATTAGGCTAGGCCGGCTAGCCGGAACAGGTGGGTCTTGAGTTTCTTACGGAAGGAGCGGAGATCAACAGTAGTTCTAATGTCAGGGGGGAGTTCGTTCCAGAGGGTTGGGCCCATCACAGAGAAGGCCCTACACCTGGGCACCGCCCACCCGCATTGTCTAGCGGAGGGTACCCGGAGGAGACCCTCCCTGTGTGAGCGGATTGGTCGTAGGGATGTATGGGGTAGAATGCGATCTCGCAAATAACTAGGTCCCGAGCCATGAAGCGCTTTGAAGATGACAATCAACACCTTGAAACGCACTCGAAAAGCCACAGGCAGCCAGTGCAGCTCGCGCAGAAGTGGTGTTACATGGGAGTACCTGGTACTCCCCAAGATTGTCCGCGCGGCTGCATTCTGAACCAACTGGAGCCTTCGGGTGCATCTCAAGGGGAGCCCCATGTAGAGAGTATTACAGTAATCAAGACGGGAAGTCACCAGGGCCTGAGTGACTGTGCGAAGGGCGTCCCGCTCAAGTAGGGGGCACAATTGGTGCACCAGGCGCACCTGGTGGAACGCCCTCCCAGCCACGGCCGTCACATGATCATCCAGCGACAGCCGGGAGTCTAGGAGGACGCCCAAATTGCGTGCCCTATCCACCGGGGGTAGTTGTTCCCCCCCCCCCCGATGGCCAGAGATGGAGCAAACTGGCTAAAGCGGGGCGCCGGTAGCCACAGCCTACCTTGATGAATGTATTTATTTTATTTTTCTTTAGGTACCCTGAGAGCATATGCACCAAAGACAAATTCCTTGTGTGTCCAATCATAGCTGCCCAATAAAGAATTCCTATTCTATTCTATTTTGTATTTCTTTACTGCCCATCTCTCTCATTTTCCTAGAACTTTTACTTCCATATCCCTGCTCTATCAACTTAAAGGTTACATTTATTTATTTTTAATAAAGGATTAATTTCCTCACTTTCTTATGTACACTACTACAAAATGTATAATAGTAGGTCAGAGAAGACAAACGATCCACAAGGCAGGTCTGGTTCACAGAGTTCCTGCACACTGGTGGTTAATAACTACCTCCATGTAATTAAAACAACATGTTTTCAAACATGTAATGTTGTTATTCTAGCTACTGACACTTATCACTGAACTGGTCTGCCAAGTGTATAATGCAGTGATGTGTGGTGAGGTTTATGGCTGGTGAGGCTGGTGATGTCATCAGGAAGGCGGAGAATGGGACGACGTGTGCAGGAGGCTGAGGCAGCCTCAGCCTCCTGCACACGTGGTCCCATTCCCCGCCTTCCTGAGTCAACATGAAGGGGACCGCAGAGTGCGAGCCAGCGGAGCGCGCGCCGCGGTCCCCTTCATGTTGATTCAGGAAGGCAGGGAATCGGACCACGTGTGCCTTTTCCCTTTTTTTTTCTTTTCATGATGAGAGCGGTGAGGCTCTGCCTCCCCTGCTTCCCCTGACCGCACATCCCTGGTAGAATGCAACCACGCCATTTGTCTTCACTGTTACCAGTATACTACGAGCTACTTCAACAAAGATTTTTTTCCAGCCTCTTTAAACTCAGTTCGCCCTTCTGGACCATGCCATTCTGAGTAACCAAACACTAATCCATACACGAAAGAAGCTCTAGCATAACTTATATACTCCGGGGTGATCAATCTTTTCAACTGGCAAAAGCCCAGTTTTGTGCAACAAAATATAAACATTAGAGGCATGTGTACTTAAAAGTATTTGTCGCTTTTATTCAATTAAAATGGCTAAAATTTCAGGAGAGAGATGAATCTTGAAAGATCTGGGTTCTCAGATAGGATCACATACTTGTAAAGGTAAAGATTCCCTTTGCACATATGTGCTAGTCATTCCCAACTCCAGGGGGTGGTGCTTATTTCCGTTTCAAAGCCAAAGAGCCAGCACTGCCCGAAGATGTCTCCATAGTCATATGGCTAGCATGACTAAACGCTGAAGGTGCATGGAGCACTGCTACCTTCCCACCAAGGTGGTCCCTATTTTTCTACTTGCATTTTTACATGCTTTCGAACTGCTAGGTTGGCAGAAGCTGGGACAAGTAATGGGAGATCACTCCGTTACATGGTGCTAGGGATTCGGACTGCCAAACTGCCAACCTTTCTGATCGACAAGCTCAGCGTCTTAGTCACTGAGCCACTAAGCCACCTTGTCTCACATATTTGAGTCACTTCTAATTCATTCTGTCTCTCTCTCTCTCGATAGACAGACAGACACATATACATATATACAGTATGTTGGGGGGTTATTAATTGCTTTTTTTAAAAAAGAAAAAGAAAATGAGGTCGATGACCATCATGCACTGGTATGCCTTAGTACCTAAAAGAACCATGCTCCGGTCCAAGATGAATTGAAGCTTGTGGTTCTAAAAGTCACAAACATCAACCATGGGCACTGCACATTGGCACACAGGCCTGTTCCTAGTTAAATACAAAGAGCAGGCAGGTTTTAAGGATTCAGACAACTGGCCCATGCACATTCACCCATAGCAGGTGTTCAAAAACACCTGGCTAGCTCCTAAAATCAGACACATGGGGCCCTCAGGAAAAAAAGGGCAGCAGTTGTTTTCAAGTGTCTTTCTTTACAAAATGTGTTGGGATGATGGTAGAGTCAAAAGAAACAGTCGCATTTCAAAATCACGTTAATCAGTAAATACATCTTACCCACAGACAAAAGGTTCCACACACATATTTGCCTTTTCCATGCTCTGGGGCAGTGGTGGGTTCCAGATCCTGTTCCAACCGGTATGGTTGGAACGGGCCCGGCAGCATCCAAATGGATGCGCATGCACGCGCGCAGCACACACATGCGTCTTACCGCCTCCGCGAGCCTCCGCAACCTCCAGCTGCTCAATGGAACGGTGCACAGACACTGTATGCACCATGTAGCACCGTAACGGAACAGCATCTGGTGCTCCGGGTAGGCTCCAGTATGCCCTTACCGGTGCATACCGCCTGCAACCTACCACTGCTCTGGAACCATACCAGAGATGCGCTCCTACCAGTTTGGACCAGTTTGGCCGAGTAGGTAGTAACTCAGTCACCCACGTCCCCGAACTGGTTCCATAGGTGTCGCCATCTTGTTTTTTGCTTCTGCACATGTGCAGAAGCAATTTTTTCACTACTGTGCATGCGCATGTAGGGCGCATCAAGCGTGGGCATATGCAAAGCATGTCCCTGAGCAAACCGCCAGTAAAAGAAGCCAGAACCCACCCCTAGGGCATGCCTAGCTGTATTGCCCACTAGCTATCCAAATTGGCATGAAGAGAGGAAAACAAATAGAAGACTAATAGGAAGCCAGTCTTACAGGTAACATTAATTTAAGGGAAAGCTCCTAGAAATGCTCTCAATTCAGATGCCTATTTAGTTTTTGTTTTAAGACAAAATTATTATATTAAGCCAAGAACATATTCATGCCATCAGGGCCCTTAACCTTAAAACATAAGCCTATATTAGAAAACTGAAAAGCACCAATTTTCCACCAGGTTTTGGTGATGTGGTGAACTCAGTCCACAGATTGCTTCTCTGATCCAGGACTTTAGACTGCGTTTTTTTATTGAAAATGCCATGTGGTTACTGTTGAATGATGGATAAACCTCCACAAGTTTCATGATAAATGTCCTTGTAAAAGGAAATACACAGGAGGAATACAAGGGAAAAGATTCATTTTAGGAATCTTTAACTGATATACAAACTTAAATGCACAGTTTCTTCAAGAATGAAAAACTTTTCTCAAAAAGTATCTCCCATAACAGCACAACTTTTCACAAAGGATGCCCTCATCTTCTCTACTAAAAATATAAGGCAATTTAAGTTATTTTTCCCCCTCCCTTCTTAGCACTGTTTTTAAAGCAACCTTGGAGAAGGTAAAGAAGGCAGAGATTCTCAAACAGAAACCCTTACTTAATTGGTCATGGTTAATCATAGCTGTTTCTTCATAGCTTATTTCATTTATCCAATTCAATCACAGAGGCCACACTGAAATTCAACCAGTTATTTCTATTATATTTAAATACATTTCAATGCATTCCACCGATGTATGATGAAGTTATTTTTTTAACAAGGGACAAAGAAGATGCCAAGCTAATAAATTGACTTACTATTTTGATTTAAAAACTCAAGGCAGCAAACATGCCTAATAGTACTCCCTCTTCCTATTTGTCCACAACAACTGTGAAGTAGGTTGGGCTGAGAGTGAATCCGTCTTGGCCTAAGGTCATTCAGCTGGCTTTCAGGCCTAAGGCTGAACTAGAATTCAGTTTCCTGGTTTCTAGCCTGGTGCCTTAACCACTAGACCAGCTGGCCCTTATTTTAATTGCAATAATTAAAGAACATCACATTCACAACGGTGGATGTGCCTCTCTAGCAATCCTAAGCACTGTATACATATTAAGGACAGTGGTGGGTTCCTCTCCCCGTCACTACTGGTATGCTGCTCATGGGGCTGGGCGCTGCACACGCATGCACACTCTACCGCCCCTGCGACACCCAGCTGCTTGTCGGAGGTCACGCAGGCGCCGCACGCTGTGCGCGCATGCACAATTGACCAGTTGCTTTTCAAACAGGTATAGAACGCAGGTGGTTGGGCCAAATCGGCCACCGTACCAGTACATTGTCAGCTGCTCCCGGCTATTACCAGTACGGCCGCACTGGGCCATACCGGCTGGAACTCATCACTGATTAGGGAGTAGGTCATCTTGAACACAGAGGGACCTGTATCCAGATAAACTTGCAGAGGATTGTTCTGTCTGATATTTACAGAAACAAGATTGGCTGGTCTTTTGAATACATTTCTAGGCGTTATGACTGCACTGAATAATAGCTGTTGGGAATTATCCTCTAATAATCCTCAAATAGACCCCACCACCCTTTTAAAATGGCTTAATAAGATCTGATGTCTTATTAGGTGACACTTCCCAGAAATTGTCAGGACAGGCTGCATAATATAAGTAGTTTGGTACACGGGGAACAGCAAATGCATACAAAGTTGATTGGCCAAGATTTTTACAAGTCTGCCAGTGTCTTTTGGGACTTCACAGAGTCAGTTTGCATCTTTTCTCATTGTTGAAATTTCTCTGGTGGGACTCAGTCATGAAGCACCATTCAGGAAAAGAATAGGAGTTGGCTATTTTTAAAAAAATCCATTCTATTTCAATTACCCCCAACTAGGAACAGTTTACAACTGGCTTTTTCTGGCTTGGATTATATGAACTCTCTTGTTCTCTATTATTATTTTGTTATCATTGGTGCTAAATAAACTTTTCATTGTACCGAAAAGTCTCCATTTCTGTTTCTAAATGCTTTATGTGTCAATAAAGTGTGTTATATACTGTTTTAAATGAGCTTTAAATAAAGGGGAAAAAATATTTTAATATTAACTATATAGAGTAGGGGTCTCAAACTCAAGGCCTGGGGACCAGATCCAGCCCGCAGGTTATTTGGATCTGGCCCACAGAGCCACCCTGCGAACAGCAAAGGACGGGCCTGCAGCACCTCTGCCAGGGAAAACGGAGCTCGGGAGGGCAACATGCGGCTCTCCCGAGGTCCATTTTCCCTGGCAGAGGGCTGCATGAGGCCGTGGCAGTTGAAAACTGAGCTCAGGAGCCCATTTTTGCTGGCAGAGTGCTTGGGCCCCCCACAGGCGCCGACAGGTGTGACATCGAGCTGGCCATGCCCACCCTGGCCACCCTCCCCCCGCCCTCTCTCAAGGTCAAACACAACCCTGCTGTGGCTCTCAATGAAATCAAGTTTGACACCCCTGATGTAGAGTATTAGATGAGGGGGAAAAAATCTAAGTCTATCAGCTATATCATGAATTCTGCAAATATATTTCCGGTCATAATCCAATGTATGCAATTTTCTCTTTTACTTTCACATAGCAGACTGTAAAATATGCTTATTTTATGACTTACTTCTAAAAAGCAATGACAGCATATTTAAAGTTCATAGTTGGGCACACCATAACTGTAAGCAATTAAAATACAGGTAGTCCTTGTTTAACAACCACAATTGGGACAGGTCACTCTAAGCTATTATTAAACAAATAATTAAGCAAATGATTATGAGGATTATTAAGCAAATCATACATAGTTATTATGCAAGATATCTGTGGCTGCAACTTGCAATTTCACTGCTGGTTTCTCTGTTGACTCTGTTTGTTAGAAGCTGGTTGTAAAGTACTCAAATGCTGATTATGTGACCATTGGGACACTGGGGCAATCATTAGCCCAAGGACTAGTCATAAAGCTACATTTTTCAGTAGCTATTCATTAATCAGAGCAGTCATTAAGCAAGAGCTACCTATAACAAAGAGGTAAAGGTACATCCCATTGCTTAACTATGAGTGGACTTACAAAGTATCCTTTGATTATGGATTATTAACTTAAAGTGATAGAGTTCAGTCACTAAACAAGGACAATTGTAGGATTCATTTCCTCTGATCATCATTCTCATAATCTACAGGCACACAACAGTATTACCTTTCTGATGAAATTCACGTGACATTCTCCTTTTTGCACAGGTGGGGGACATTCTGGAGGCACTTTATATGCTTGGTGAATTTTACTTTGTTGTGCAGCATATAAAATAGCAGACAAAAAATGAACTTGGATTGTGTTGGTCTCCTTGATCACATCAGTAACATCAAATTTCTATTTCAGAGATAAACCAACAAAGAGAGAGAGAAAGAGAGAGAGAAATTGTAGATAAAATGAATGAGTTATTGTGGTGCACAGAGTCATTTGCATGTTGGTTCAATTATGTGTACTTGGATTCTTCTGTTTGCAGGGGTGGGCCGTCGTAGGCTCAGAGGGGTTCAGGAGAACCTCTAGCTAAGATTCTGTGTACTTTGGAGAACTCCCAAATCCCACTCATGGCTGGCCCCACCCACACCTCCCCACATGGCCCGTTTTGAATGCAGGTAAGTGCAGTCCGTGCACAGAGGCTCAGGAAGGATGAAAACAGGCCTACCAGAAGTTCAGCACTCAGAGCCTAGGGAAGCCGTTTTCACCATCCCGGAGGTTCGAGGAAAGGCTCGAGAGCCCGGGGAAGGCAAAAAGCCCCCTCCTGCCATGGTGCAGGAGGCTGACTAGGCCACGTCAGCCATGGCAACACCCACCCAGCAACCGGGAAGAGAACCCCTTGCTAAAAAATTTGAAGCCTACCCCTGGTTTATAGATGTATACCACATATGTAGGCACTGTTAAGAAATAAGGATGATTTGATGATTTGCTGTATGATTATCTTCACATTTCTCCAAAGGAAAGGAACTCCAAGGAAAGGTTTTTCTGCTCTGAGCATAGCAAACCTTCTGGATAATAGCAACAACAGCTTCATTAGCTGTTGGTTGGCCTTGTATTTTACAGTGATGTTACCAGAAGAGGTGCTTTTCAAGCAACGCTGAGCTTTCTGCAGAGGTGGTTTCAGGAAAGTATTGGGAGGGATTTTTTGGTCTCACGGATGCCTTGTGTTCCCATTCTACCCTCTTATTATACTTTTCATGCACAAGAGATACAGCACCTAAGAGCTGTTCCTAGCGGTAGGTTACCCCATCTTATTGATGACCCAGATAGTCATTGATTGGCTAACTCGTTTCATGATGTTGCTGTTAAACATCAAATTAATCTGCCAGAAAACATTCTGGGCAGTCATCAATCTGGAGGGGGAGGTGCTTGCAGTGAATCCTACATTGTGCACAGGGTTGGACGTGATTATCTCTTAGGTACTTTCCATTCTATGATTTATGATCCATTACGTCAGTGTGGTTAAGCAAGCTAACTTAATTTGTATGATAGAGACTTGGATGAGAAATCTAAGTGTCCCAGATTTAATCAATTAAATCTGTCCAAATACAGGTTGACTGTGTTTGTGGAGTTGCATTCATACACAGAAATTCCATTCCCATCACCAAGAAACTACTCATTCTGCAATTTGAGTCCCCAAAATGCAATCTGTATTTAAGGGCTTTTATTTCATTCTGGGTTGAAGGGATACAATAGGGTGTAACTGGCATATCATCCACTCCGTTATCCAGTAGCCTTTGTGTTTGAACTGGTAGAGATGATCTCTAGTGTCGTCATCCCTCTTCATTGGCTTTAATGTGCATTCTGGGGACTCAAATTGACCAGTACAGTTTGTGTTCTGTACAACAATTATAGGGCTTTCTCAGTACATCAGATACTTTGCAGGTGAAATAGTCATGTTAATTTTTGCTTCTGAGCAGTTAAGACAGAAAACCAATGGCTGGAGGTGTGCATGTTTTTCTTTTTCCATGGCCATATCTGGGGTGAAATCTACTTACCTTTGCTACCAGTTCGCAAATGTGTGTGTGTGCATGCGCAGAGCATCAAAAACAGACATGATGATGTCCGGGCGGCAGTGACGTGCGGTGAGGTTTATGGCTGGTGAGGCACTGACACAGTGCTGAGTTTCAAATATTTTTAGACTTGTGGACTTCAACTCCCAGAATTCCACAGCCAGGCATGCTCAGTTCCAATTTAAAGCGACAGCATTTGTTTTTCTCCTTTGCTCATTCTTTCTTTTTCTTTTTCTTTTCCTTCCCCTCCTTCCTCCCTCTCTCCCTTCCTCCCACTCTCTCAAACACACACACACACACACACACACACACACACACACACAAAAGTTGGATTGGACTATCTCTCCTACCCCTTCCCTCTCTCACTCAAACAAACCCCCCCACACACAAAAGTTGGATTGGATATCTTTTCCATTGGCTTGAAAGCAGCTCCTCTGCCATCCCCCCCCCCCCATTCCCCTGCTGCCTTTCCCAAACACCTCCACCATTGCAAATGCAGCCTGCTGTCTGGGTGGGAAATGCCTGGAACACAATAAAGCCCACCCACCAGCTCCTGCTGGCAGGCTGGGGTGAGAGGAGAGGCAGAGAAGCCGGAGGAGAGCCGATCCGAGCCTTCCAAAAGAAAGAGGCTGGGGGGAAGTGTGTGTACTACAGCATGGCTCTTTGCCTGGCTTCCTGCCTCCTCCTGTGGTCTCCTCAGTGCTCGCTTGTGCTGTCCCTCCCCAAGTGTAGTTTGATTGCAGGTGGAGCCACGTTGCCTTTTCAAACTTGTAATCAGTGAAGCTGGGCTAGATTTTTATATAGTTTTATCCAGCTGTGTGTGTGAGAGAGAGAAATGAATGGGGGCCTGGGGAGGAAGTCACTACACTTGGGGAAGGAGAGCACCAGTGAGGAGACCACAGGAGGAGGCAGGAAGCCAAGGAAAGAGCCATGCTGTAGCACACACACCGGCCCCACAACGTGGCTCTGCCTGCAATCAAACTACTCTTGGGGAGGGAGAGCACAAGCGAGCCAGGGTTCTTCCCTCCAGCCTTTGCCCAAAGCCCTGCACAGCACCAGGAGGATGAAGTTTGAATTCCTCCCCCTCCCTCCAACCCACACGTACCTTTTCCAGCTTTTTTTAACAGTTAAGCAGAGTCATCCACGGTGAGGCAGTAACTAGCTCAGCTTTTCCTTTTACTTTTTTTTCCATGATAAGAGTGGTGAGGCTGTGCCTCACCTGCCTCACCTGACTGCACGTCACTGCCGGGCGGGTGGGCGGAGACTGCCACCGAGCGCGCCAGCAAAGGTAAGTAGAACAGCAGGGGGGGGAATCCGCTGTGCCATGCAATTCAGATTAGCTAGAAAGCAGGAAATATAAATCACGTGTCATCGGAAATACCGGTTCACTTGAACCAGTACCATTTTTTTAAATACTGGTTCAGGTGAACCGGTCCAAACTGGTAGCATTTCACCCCTGGACATATCTATTCTAAATAGAATTTGAGTTGACTATCGCTCAAGGAGCGGGGAACAAATTACAAATTACAATGGTCCATCTCCAAAGATTTATGAGATTAAAGCAGTGGCCTCCAAACTTTTGGGCACCAAGGACTGGTTCTGTGCACAAAGGTTTTTGTGCGGACTGGAGGGGTTGTGGTTTTGCATGCTCCCTGCATCCTGTGAATGGAGCTTAGCTTGCTTGCTGGAATGCTGCAGATCAGTGCCGGCCCATGGACCGGAGGATGGGGACCTCTGGATTAAAGCACTTCTGACTTCTTTGAGGGCTTTTTCAATGCATAAAATAATACAGGGGATTGTGGAAATCTTCTGACCCAATACCTTGGCCAGGCAGGAATCCTCAGGCTATGCCAGACAAATGGTTGGACAACATTTGTTTAATAACCTTCAGAGATGGACCGCCTACAGTTCCAGGAGGCAGGCTGTTCTTTGACTTAATAGCTCTCGTGGTCACGAAATTCTTCCATATTTCAACTTCTTATTTTTTTGAAAAGATTTTATTTTTTTATTTTTGGTTAAACAGACAAACACAACACACACACACAAAAGATTATCTTTCGTTACATATTATAGAAGTGTGTCGATTGGTTACAAATAACTTTCGTACATCTCGTCCACAGTCATTACTTATAGTTCATATCACATTGTATATTTTAAATAAAAAAATCTTTATATATCTTACTATCAACATCCCATAATTCTCCTTTGACTATAATTGTTTTAACATCCTTTTGCATGAAATAATCCAAAATTAAAAACGCAACCACATGATGACATTTCATTAATTATTTCTAATATCATCCAATAACAGTACACCTTTATAACATGTTCTAAGTAAAAATTAATTATGTTTGATAACAAGATTTCTAATCCTCCTTTCCAAAGCAATATATATATATATATATATATATATATATATATATATATATATATATATATATATATATATATATATATATATATATATATATATATATATATATATATATATATATATATATATATATACACATACATACATACACACACACACACACACACACACACACACACATATATTTGTTTTCGTAGATTTTCACGGGTGTAGGTATGTTGGTTTTGTTGTATTCGGGTCTTTTCCCGTGTAAGGTGGAGATTGTCTTTGCAACGTTTTGGCAGGATCTCACCTGCCATCTTCAAGTGTGGGCTTATTCTCTTGTGGAGGTGTTCTGTTTTGGAGATTAAGGAGCCAGGTTAATCTCCAAAACAGAACACCTCCACAAGAGAATAATCATGGAAGCCATCGAAATAGAGAAACACCCCCACAGCATGAACAAACGTGATGATACCTCCCGCCTACCAAACATCCGGAAACCAGCCCTAGCCAACAAACGAACACCACCCACCACCCAAGCCGTTACAATACAAAACAACAATGCACACACAACCTTCACCAATCAGCACCAATCTACCAATCATGATACAACCACACAACCAATCATTCCACTTACTGAAACAAAGCCAGCACCCCATCCCCTCCCACCAAGACTTACAGAAAGACGGCAGCTCCGTTCCCATTTTAAGCCCACGCTTGAAGATGGCAGGTGAGATCCTGCCGAAACGTTGCAAAGACAATCTCAACCTTACACGGGAAAAGACCCGAATACAACAAAACCAGCATATATATATATGAGAGGTTTTCGCGGGTGTTTATATGTACATCTTTGGTTGTTCGGGTTTTTCCCCGCGTAGAATTGGAAGTATCTTCACGACGTTTCGATGAAATCTCATTCATCATCTTCAGGTTGGTGCTTCCGGCTTGGTGCTTCTAGGAGCAATGTTAGCAACCAACATCCTTTGCACCAGCAAGCCCCCCAAAAGCAATTTACCCAAAGAAGAACAGACAGCACTACTTAACCTAAAAGAAGACACTAGCATAATAATCCTACCAGCAGACAAGGGGAACGCCACGGTGGTTATGAACACATCTGACTACCAAACCAAATTAACCAACCTACTCCAAGACTCCACTTACAAACCCCTTAGCACGGATAATAATAATAATAATAATAATAATAATAATAATAATAATAATAATAATACTTTAATTTATAGACCGCGCCCTTTCCTAAACAGGACTCGGGGCGGTGTACAGTCATATTAAAAACAATGTGGATACAAAAATATAGATATACATAGATACATAGATAGATGGAGGAGGTAGGATATGCACTGTACAATAATAAATTAAAATTCGAATAAAAATTAAAAACTACCCTTAAAAAACTACCCAAAATAAGATGTTTGCCAGGAGGTTGAAAGTGGGACTATAAATCAGCTAGGCCAGCTAATTGGAACAGGTGGGTCTTAAGTTTCTGTCGGAAGGAGCGGAGGTCGGTAGTAGTTCTGATATCGGGGGGGAGGTCATTCCAGAGGGTTGGGCCCATCACAGAGAAGGCTCTACTCCTGGGCGCCGCCCGTTGACACTGCTTAGTGGATGGTACCCGGAGGAGTCCCTCCCTGTGGGAGCGGATTAGTCGCAGGGATGTATGGGGTGAGATGTGATCCCGCAGGTAACTAGGTCCCGTGCCATGGAGCGCTTTGAAGATAGTAACCAACACCTTGAAACGCACCCAAAAAACCACAGGCAGCCAGTGCAGCTCGCGCAGGAGTGGTGTTATATGGGAGTATCTGTTCCTCCCCATGATAGCCCGCGCGGCCGCATTCTGAACTAGCTGTAGTCTTCGGGTACATCTCAAGGGGAGCCCCATGTAGAGAGCGTTGCAGTAGTCCAGGCGAGACGTCACCAGCGCATGAGTGACTGTGCGTAAGGCGTCCCGGTCCAATAGGGGGCGCAATTGGCGCACCAGGCGAACCTGGTGGAACGCCCCCCTCGCCACGGCTGCCACATGGTCATCCATCGACAGTCGGGCATCAAGGAGGACGCCCAAATTGCGCGCCCGCTCCACGGGGGGCAGTTGTTCGCCCCCTATGGCCAGCGATGGAGTCCACTGGTTGAACCGGGGCGCCGGTAGCCACAGCCACTCCGTCTTGGAAGAGTTGAGTCTGAGTCTGTTGTCCCCCATCCAGACCCGAACGGCTTCCAAGCACCGGGATATCATTTTGACAGCCTCGTTGGGGTGGTTTGGGGTGGAGATGTACAGCTGTGTGTCATCAGCGTACAGATGGTATCCAATCCCAAAACCACGGATGATCTCACCCAGCGGCTTCACGTATGTGTTGAACAGGAGGGGCGAGAGGACCGACCCCTGCGGCACCCCACAAGTGAGCGGCCTCAGGGTCGACCTCTGCTCCCCTGCCAACACACATTGCGTCCGGTCGGAGAGGTAGGAGCAGAACCACCGCAAAACGGTGCCCCTTACTCCCACCCCCTCCAGCCGGCGCAATAAGATACCATGGTCGATGGTATCGAAGGCCGCTGATAGGTCTAATAGGACCAGGATAGAGGAACAGCCCCTATCTCTGGCCCTCCAGAGATCATCCACCAACGCGACCAAGGCCGTCTCCGTGCTGTGACTGGGCCGGAAGCCGGACTGGCGCGGGCTAGATAGTCGGTTTCCTCCAGCCTACTTAGAAAAAACCACCAGATCCAAAATAAAAGTCTCCCCCATCAGTGAAGAGATCCAGCAAAGAATCATTCCCAGAGAAAAATCATCCAGATGCCCTAAGCTCTATGGTCTCCCCAAGATACACAAAGAAGGAACCCCACTCAGACCCATAGTCAGCTCCATAGGCTCACCTCTACAAAACCTAGCCAAATTTCTCGCCAAACAACTACAGACCTATGCAGAATCCATCACCTCACACGTAAAAAACTCATTCCAGTTCATAGAGATCATAAAGAAACAAAACTTACAGCCCAGCGACCTACTAGTGAGCTTCGATGTCATATCCCTCTTTACCCAAGTACCAATCAAAGAAGCCTTAACAGCTATCCAAAACAAATACAACCCCCCCAAACATATCCTAGATCTGACCAACCACTGCCTTTCCAACACATACTTCATCTATAATGGACAAAAATACAAACAAATAGAAGGAGCACCCATGGGATCACCCCTCTCACCTGTCATTGCTAACCTCTACATGGAACACTTTGAAACCCAAGCTCTAGAAAAATCCGATCACAAACCCAAACTCTGGCTCAGATACGTAGACGACACTTTCATAATCTGGCCACACGGGAAAGATAAACTGGACAACTTCCTCTCACACCTCAACAGCCTACACCCCAAAATACAGTTCACCATGGAAACAGAAGCCAATAATCAACTCCCCTTCCTAGATGTCTTAGTCTATAAGAAATCCAATGGATCCCTAGGACACACCATCTACCAAAAGAAAACACACACACACCGCTATTTACACGCACTCTCACACCACCACCCAGCACAGATCAATTCTGTAGCCAAGACACTCATCTCCAGAACAAAACGCTTATCTGACGAACAACACCTCAAAACTGAGCTACACACTCTCACCAACGTACTAATATCCAACGGATTCCAAAGAAACAATATCACTAACCTAATCCAAAAAGAAAACCCCACTAAAATCCAAGACAGTAAACAAGAAAACAGCAAAGCCCTCCTCCCATACATAAAAGGCACCACAGACAGAATCAGCAAGATCCTCCACAAACACAACATCAAGACAGCATTCTACACAAACCGAAAAATATCCACCATCCTAAGAAACCCCTAAGACAAAATAGAGTTAGAAAATCAAGGAGTATATGAAATCCCATGCACCACCTGACCTACCACATATATCGTACAGACCAACAGAAGAATAAAGGCACGCATTGAAGAACACAAAAACTCAGTCAGAAAGGAGGAACCAACTTCTTCCCTGGTCCAACACATCAAAGCCACAGGACATGATATAGACTTTAAAAAGACCAGAACTATTGCCAAAATTGAACACTTTAACAACAGAATCATCAGAGAAGCTATTGAGATAGAAAAACAGCCACACAGTATGAATAAACGAGATGATACCTCCCGCCTACCAGCCATTTGGAAACCCGCCCTCACTAACAAACGAGTCCCTAACACAAAAAATGATACCAGACCCACACTCACGAAAACCACACAGGATGTCACTATCACACATCCACGCAAAAAGCAAGCCCAAATCCACACCGAGGATGACCTCAAACCAGAAGCCCGACCACAAACCAGAATCCAGACCACAGCTGCATTATTAGCCACTTTAAACCCCTCCAATCCATACATGAAGCAAACTGATGCCCACCACAGAGATGTGTCACTACCACAAACGCGAAGCCAAACAACAGTAACGCAACTCACCAACTCAAATCCCTCTGCAACTCAGACTAACACAAGCACAACCAAGCCCCCACCCATACAGAACACCCCCCCATGCAATCAGAGCACAGCCAAACTCCCATCCAATCAGAGCACAGCCAAGCCCCCTACCAATCAGAATACACCTCCTCCCAATCAGAATGCAGCCAAGCTCCCACCCAATCAGTTCAAATCCCCACTGGCAGTTAAAAAGAGAAACCGGCCGAGACCTCACATTGCTTCTAGAAGCACCAAGCCGGAAGCACCAACCTGAAGATGATGAATGAGATTTCATCGAAACATCGTGAAGATACTTCCAATTCTATGCGGGGAAAAACCCGAACAACCAAAGATGTACATATATATATCACTATATCCCTTGTCATTTCATTGTTATTGTTATAGTTATTATTTATTAACAGAAATTCATTTGCTAATTATATCAAATTTCCTCTCATCAAACCAACACATGTATGTACCTTATTATCCTTATTAATTATTTATTTAACATAGCACTCTAGAGATTACTAAATTACTAATCACGAATTACTAAAATTAACTATTTTTTTATTATGAACTTTCATATATCAACCTGATCCTTCCAGTAGTAATACAGTCTTATTTCTTTTGTCATTTGTGGACTTAATCTATATATTTCCTTAATAAAATATTTGTGGACTTCTCTCCGCAGCTTGTTGCTTGTAGCATCACTTAAGTAATCTTGATGCCCTCCATCTACTATTTTAATCAGCCTATATTTGGTTGTCAATTGTGCTTCTGAGAAGTTTCCTCTCCTTAAATCCATCGTTTTTCCTCTTTTTTCTTCTTCCGTGCCTTGAAATCCGGGTAGTGTTCCTGTCGATCTAATTCCCTTTTCCATACTCCCCTTTTCCCACTTTCAACCACGTTCACTCCACTGGTAAAGTAATCAGTTATCTTGTCTTTATAATCATTTTCCCCTTCAATTTTTGGGACTCTGACCCTATCATTCTTTGCTGTTATAAACTCTAATTTTTCCATCTTCTTCTCAATTCTCTCTGTTATTTCTAATAAATTTTGAATTCCAGCCAAGATGTTTTGCAAAGTTAATGTTTCTTTTGAATATTGTGCCATTTTGACAAGCTGGTAGATACTGCCACTCCGGCTTTCAAGGCTTCTTATATTAAATTAGCTTAAATGCAAGTTTATTTATGATCTTCAAAAAAATAGGTTCTGTTTCTTTTTCTCTCCCACTGCCAGTAAAACTCTCAAAGTGCACTTGAAAAACAATTCATGCCCTTGCTTCTTATCACTTTCTATAAACAAGTTGCCGAGCCTCGAGATACAAAGTCAGTGAGATCAAAAGGAATAGGGAAAGTGCATTGTTTCAAAAACTCAAGCCTCCAGCCTCCAAGTGGCAGTATTGCTTCCCACTCTCTAATATTATTTTAAACTTAAAAGAAACAGAGTTCTTAAATGAAATTAATAGCAAGAAATTAAATTCCTTGTTGAAATAAAGAAGACTTTAATCCATAGATTAAAAAATAAAAATAAAAAATAGAAGAAAAACTGATCTATTCTCTTTAAAAAGAAAAAGAAAGAAGTTGCGAGCACTTTAATCCACAAAGTAGAATTACAAAGAAAAAGAAACACACTATCCAAAGCAATCCAATATAGGTTAATTTCGCCGCTTGTTTTCTTCTGCTTTCGGATTTAATTTAACTTTAAAAAAATGGGGGGGGGGAGCAGTCTTTTCCAAAACAGTAAAGTTTCCTCACCAGATGGACACAGTTTCTCTTTCTGCTTCCCTTCCATTCCGGAGCTGTCCCAACTTCATCAGCCTGGGGCTGGACTTTTTGTCATTGGCTTGAAGAATTTCTCTTGGATCGATCAGGGACTTTGCAGTGTCCCTGAGATCAGCAAGACGTATTCTTCCTGTTCACCATCTCTATGGGACTGTTTAGGTCCGATTGGACCATCCAGGGGCAAAATATCGGCAGCGGTCTCGGGGCATCGAGACCGCACGTCCGTATCGTCGCGACATCGGCTCCTCCCTCCATATTTCAACTTTTAATCTTCCTCTGGAAGCTTCAACCTCCTGGGCTTTGTCATACCCTCAGAAGTTATGGAGAATAAATTCACTCTCTCTTTCTTAGGACAGCCCTTCAGATATGAGAATACTGATATCATATCTCTCTTTGGCATTGTCAGCTTTGGGTTAAACTTACACAGTTCCTTTAATTCAGGGGCTTTTAATCTTCATGGACTTCATGAATACCTCAGGGTCTGTGGCTGAATTTCAGGAGCTGACAAAGCTGGGGGGAAATTGTATTTTCACTTTTTTATTTTAATACATCAACCAATTACTAAGAGGGCCATCACATGACCAAATCAATTTTACCACCTTTTTTGCAGTGTTTATTAAGCAAACACAATGGTCAGAATGTGAATGATGTTGTCGTTAAGTAAACCCATTTTCTGCAATGTGTATTTTTTGCCCAAAACTGGACATAAATGCCAATTTCTAGCAAAAAAAAAAGAGTCAGAAATCACTGTCCCATGACTGTGAGATGCTACAAACATCCATAAATGCAGGTCAAAAATGCAGGGCATGCTTCTGCCAGGGGCCTGAGGAACCCAGAGTGGGATGGAGCCCCCTTAAATGGCTTGTGTGATGTGCTGTTGCCGGGGCGGGGATGGTGGTTTTTGTAGATCGGGAGATGGAAGAGACGTGAGGCGGTTGAGGTAAGTTAACAACGT
Source organism: Natrix helvetica (assembly GCF_964273705.1). Taxonomy (NCBI): domain Eukaryota; kingdom Metazoa; phylum Chordata; class Lepidosauria; order Squamata; family Natricidae; genus Natrix; species Natrix helvetica. Next base: position 21,765,136 of record NC_138558.1, read on the forward strand.
TTATTCAGAGCAGAAGAAGCAACAACAACAACATTAGTTAGCAAGGAATCCGGCTTGCCCTGCTTGACAGCTATTTATACTCAGCTGTCAAGCAGGCACCCAATAGGAAGACTTCTGGCAGCCCGCGCTCAGTCAGCCGCACCTTAGCCAATCAGGCACAGTTTGGCTGTTGCTGGCTGTCAGTCGTAAGTCGTGGATCTGCAGCCGGTCGTAAGTCGAGGACTTCAGGACCGGTTGCAGGTCGAGGACTTAACAGTGGTGATTTTATTATATCATTTGATTCTTTTTTATCAGTTTTATTGTTTTAAATGAGGTTTTATATTCTGTAGGCCACCTTGAGTCGCCATGTGTGAATAAGCAGCAATATAAAATTCAATGAATGGATGAACGAATAAATAAAATGTGAACCCAACTTTGAATCTGGGTTGTAAAGTACTTTTTTTTCTTTTACTCCATAACTTCGAATGGTTGCTAAGTGACCGTTTGAAGGTTAAGAACTTCCTGTATACATCAAAGTGCAGGATTTCACACTGCAAAGCACCAGCAAGGTTTCAAATTGAGATCGGAAAAGAGGCAAAACACATCAAATGTATATATTCTTTCCTCAGTCACGGAAATCTTTTTAGGGCAACTGTAATATATTACACACTGCATTGGGAGTTACTATCTTATTTGAGTTAAACTATATAGCTCAATAAGTTGGTAACATTTGAAATGTCCTGAATTTGAGATGTGTTTATTTTTGTTCTCTTCTGTGACTTTAATGAAAAAAAGGATACTCACATACGTCTGGAACATGTTATCCGTCTTTCCAACAGTTATGTTATTGATCACAATCTGTGCTACCGTATCTACCCCCTCAAAAACCAATATCACTTTTTGCCATGTGCTGCAGAAAAGATAACAAAAAACAGAATTTTGAATCATTTTATTTGTTATATTTACATTCCTTTGTTGCAATTCTAATCTCACTCCCAAAGTCTATCATTATAACGAATCTGTGAAATAAGTTACCATATTTTTCGGACTATAAGACACACCAAGATTTCAAACAGGTAAATACAAAAAAAAAAAGTTTTTGTCCTCCCCAGCCCCCAGGAGCCCTCTGCAGGCTTCAGCACGGCTGGGCAAAGGCAAAAACGCCCCCGTTTTTGCCTTCCCCCAGCTCTGCTGAAGCCTGCAGAGGGCTGCTGGGGGCTAGGAGAAGGCAAAAACGCCTCTGTTTTTGTGAAAAATGACCCATTTTTCGCAAAAAAATGTGATGCAGGGGCGGGGCTTCGGGAGGCCAAAAATTCAGTATTACACCAAAGTATTACACCAAAGTATACACCAAAGTATTTGGTGTATAAGACGCACCAACACTTCCACACTCTTTTAGGGGAGAAAAGGGTGTGCCTTATGCTCCAAAAAATACGGTAGGTGATTCATGGTCGTGTACCTTGATCATTAATTCTCCTGTTCAAAGATGTATGCTGCTGTATTCCGGGGGGGGGGGAGGGGGGAGTGATATTCCTGGATAAATGCATGCAAATGTCCAGTCTAAACCTTAGTAATCTTAAATTCAGTTTTATCACATACCTGATATTAAAAGGAGCTTTGAATGTTCTGCTATATGTCCAGTTATCCAAAGAGATCCATCTGTAGGCCAGATCATTAAATCTATAGTAAGGATCCTACAAACCACATGAAACAAACAAACAAAAACTTAAAATTGAGTGATGAAATAAATTATATAGACATTCTAAAGGATATATCACATATGTGCTAGTCGTTCCTGACTCTAGGGGGCGGTGTTCATCTCCATTTCAAAGCTGAAGAGCCAGCGCTGTCCGAAGACGTCTCCATGGTCATGTGGCTGGCATGACTAAATACCGAAGGCGCAGGGAACGCTGTTACCTTCCCACCAAAGTGGTCCCTATTTTTCTACTTGCATTTTTACATGCTTTCAAACTGCTAGGTTGGCAGAAGCTGGTATAAGTAACAGGAGCTCACTCCTTTATGCGGCGCTAGCGATTCGAACCGCCAAACTGCCAACCTTTCTGATCGACAAGCTCAGCATCTTAGCCACTGAGCCACCGTATCCCTCTCAGCACAGGTAATTGCAAACAGCTATTAACTAAGGAAAAACGCATTAATGCCTGATTTGCTTTTGCTCATCCCTGCTACCTGCTGCTCAATAAAAGAAAGGATTCTACATCCACATCCAGTTGATTCATTAGATTAGGACATTTCACAAAATTATAATTTATTTACTACTCCCCAAAGTCATGAACAATACTATAAAAAAAAGTAAAAATAAAAAACATTAATGCTAAATAAGGAGGCAAAATAAACAGTATGTAAACCAGTAAAATCCCACAATCAGAGAACAGACATAGTGAAACAGAATGAAAATGCAGACAGGAAAGGCAGAATAGAAATGAACATTGTTTTTAATTTGACACCACCTAAAATAAGAACATTTCTCATATACAGTAGTCCCTTCAATGAAATCACCTGAATTGCACAGGATAGAGGCAAGAATTGAAATGAGGCTTCCTTCCACTCTTTAATTCATCTCAACTTAATATGCAAGACCAATCCTGAACCTCATTGTACATTTATAGCAGTGGTGGGATTCAAAATATTTTACTACTGTTTCTGTGGGGATGGCTTGGTGGGTGTGGCAGGGGAAGGATACTGTATAATCTCTATTTCCTCCCGATCAGCTGGGACTCAGGAGGCAGAGAATAGATGGGGGTGGGGCCAGTCAGAGGTAGTATTTACGGGTTCTCCGAACTGCTCAAAATTTCCGCTACCAGTTCTCCAGAACTGATCAAAACCTGCTGAATGCCACCTCTGATTTATAGGTTGCAGGAGTTTTACATACAAAGCAGTTCCTCCAGCTAAATTTAACTCAGAAAAGCAACATGCTGTTGTTATCAGATGCGGTCAGCGTTGTTTTGAATCACTGAACCAAGCAATTTTCAAGGCCAAGTACAAGAGAGAAACTTTCCATATACCCAAACCATTCAGCAAAATATTGACAAATGTGATGAAAACAGAAAACAAGCAGACTGCATCCAACTCCAATAATAACGATATAACAAATAAGTCTCCAAGCATGTGTTCTAATTGAGGCATAACAACTTATGCAATCAAGCTGTAAATATTAGCATCAGGGAGTTGGTGGTAGTAGAGATATGACACATGCTTTATAGATATAGTATATTAATCGACAAATGAGGAGAAAAATTGGGGAGAAGGGATAGTTCTGTGCCCTAACTACAAAGATAGAAGATTTGGAATGCCAATGATTTAGGTCTCACTTATTAAATTTGTGTAATGATCCACATCTGAAGTGGAAACTGATTTAAAGCACACATGGGAGCTCATGTAACCCTCGTCAGCAACTCCATAAAAATCCTGTGTCTTCTACACATGCTGTGTGATCCCTCAAATCACATTTGATTTAAGAGGAGACAACACTTGATACTGTACAGTGCATGAATGACTTTTTCTCCTTCAAACTTTGAAAGCTGCCCAACGTTACTGTTTTCAAAGAGTGTTCATATGACTTCTTGGTAGGATCAGACACTATACATTCACATCTGTGTAACATCACGAGGAAGGAAGCAGCTGTAACTTGTACTGGCAGGTCTCAGCACAACCAGAAGAGTCAACAACCTAACATTAGTTGTGTAATCAGAAAGAGAAACCACCTACTGTGGGGAAATGGGTAATTTATAGAAGTAATTTCCAATCTTTTTACAAGCAGATAATTTGCCTTGCTAATGCACTACAATGTCAACTCAGACAACAAATGAGGGTATCTATGCTGTGTAGTTTGTAGCCACAGGCATAGATCATTAAATGTAGACCACCTACTATATAGGGAAATTATCTGTTCTATTAAATATTCAACTTTGGTAAAGTCTCAAAAATGCAGAATTGCTCATGATGGCAACAAAACAAGGCCAATAAAAATGATCAATTGCCTACAGTAGAACTGGGAACAATATTTGAGCCCAACGGTATTTTGCTGAGAAAAAAAAAAGATTGCAAGCAGGAAAGAACATGGTTGAGGTGCATAAAACTGACGCTGTGGGAAAAAAGTGAATTGGGACGGGTTGTAATATCTAGTTTTCCCTTAACTTTAGAGCACAGGGATATTCAGAAAAGTTGAACAGGAGGAGATTCTGTACAGACAAAACCAATCCCTTATATGGCATATGGAATTTGCTGCTGTAAGATGCAACAATGGATATCAGATGATTTTAAAACAGGATCAGATAAATTCACAGATGAAAAGCAACCCCCAGGACTTTTGATGTTTCCAATATCAAAGGCAAAATGTTTACTGATACTAGTTTCTATGGAATAATAGAAATCCATTGTTCCTTGTTCACCTCATAGTTGGATAGACAATTTCATGGTCACCGTGGAAACAGGGTAGCGGACTAGATAGTTCTAATTAAGGTCTGTTCTTGGAGGATAACACTGCTCAATTGCTTATCCCACAATAATTCTGCCCCCCTGTATGAGGTCATCAAGCAACATTATGTGCATGAAACTGCGCTGATGTTATCCATTTAGTGAAGTTCTATGGGCCAAGGCTCTCCACGTCTTCTCATCTTGCAGTATTTCTTTGAATTTTTCTATGCTCTAGCTCAGTGATGGCGAACCTTTTTTGGCTCGCGTGCCACAAGTGGGGGGAGTGCAGGGGGGTCGAGTGCGGGCGTGCCACACCCATAATGCAACACGCGACCCCCCCAGTGCGCATGCACGCACAACGCGCGACCCCTCCCATTTTTACATTTTTTTTCCCTCCCCAGGCTCCAGGGGTTTTATAGGAACCGGGGGGGCGAAAAGAGCCCCCCCAGCCCCCCCGGGAGGCTTCAGGGACGGTCCCTGAAGCCTTCAGAGAGCTTAAAATGACCCTCCGAGCAACCTGGAAGTCACTTCCGGTTTGCTCGGAGGGTGGTTTTAAGCGTTCCGAAGGCTTCAGGGACAGTTCCTGAAGCCTCCCGGGGGGGGGGAGGCTCTTTTTGCCCTCCCCAGGCTCCTATAAAGCCTCTGGAGCCTGGGGAGAGCGAAAAATGGCTTTTAAAAAGGTGAACTCAGCTGGCCAGCGCGCGCATGCGCGCTGGCCAGCTGACAGGTCAGCACCTCGCGTGCCCTTACAAATGGCTCCGCGTGCCACTGGTGGCACGCGTGCCATAGGTTCGCCATCACGGCTCTAGCTGATGTCAGCTTTGATGGTGTCCAACCACCATGTTTTTTGACAGCCTGGTTTCTTTTTATAACTAAATCTTCCAAACATTGCTTTCTGCAGTGAATTTCCCCACATGACATGGCCAAAGTGAGTGAGACGCAGTTCCGTGATTTTGCCTTCTAGTGACATGTCTGGTGTTACGAACTCCAGGACTAGCTTGCTATCCAAGGAATATGCAGGAGCCTTCTCCAGCATCCCAGCTCAAATGAGTCATTTTCTTCCTGTCTTGCTATTTTAACGTCCAAATTTCACAACCATAGGTAACTATGAGGATCATAACAGAGCAAACTAATCTACATCTGGTTGAAAAGCCAATGTATGAAAATATAAAATGGAAATTGTTAAGACTTTCTAGGCCTAGGACCGTGATGGCGAACCTATGGCACGCGTGCCACCAGTGGCACGCGGAGCCATTTGTAAGGGCACGCGAGGTGCTGACCTGTCAGCTGGCCAGCGCGCATGCTGAGTTCACCTTTTTAAAAGCCATTTTTCGCCTTTTTGCCCTCCCCAGGCTCCAGAGGCTTTATAGGAGCCTGGGGAGGGCAAAAAGAGCCTCCCCCCCCCCCCGGGAGGCTTCAGGAACTGTCCCTGAAGCCTTCGGAACGCTTAAAACCACCCTCCGAGCAAACCGGAAGTGACTTCCAGGTTGCTCGGAGGGTCGTTTTAAGCGCTCTGAAGGCTTCAGGGACCGTGCCTGAAGCCTCCCGGGGGGCTGGGGGGGCTCTTTTCGCCCCCCCCCGGTTCCTATAAAACCCCTGGAGCCTGGGGAGGGCAAAAAAAATGTAAAAATGGGAGGGGTCGCGTGTTGCACTGGGGGGGTCAAGCGTTGCATTATGGGTGTGGCACGCCCGCACTCGACCCCCCTGCACTCCCCCCACTTGTGGCACGCGAGCCAAAAAAGGTTCGCCATCACTGGCCTAGGAAGTAAATATCTCAGTCCTCCAATATCGCACAGATTAACTTGATTGAAGTTTCTCACACAACATGAAGTAGAATATAACAGAATAACAGAGTTGGAAGGAATCTTGGAGGTCTTCTAGTCCAACCCCCTGCTTAGGCAGGAAACCCTACACCAGACAAATGGTTATCCAACATCTTCTTAAAAACTTCCAGTGTTGGAGCATTCACAACTTCTGGAGGCAAGCTGTTCCACTGATTAATTGTTCTAACTGTCAGGAAATTTCTCCTCAGTTCTAAATTGCTTCTCTCCTTGATTAGTTTCCACCCATTGCTTCTTGTCCTGCCCTCAGGTGCTTTGGAGAATAGTTGGACTCCCTCTTCTTTGTGGCAACCCCTGAGATATTGGAACACTGCTATCATGCCTCCCCTAGTCCTTCTTTCTCTTAAGCTAAACATACCCAGTTCCTGCAAACGTTCTTCATATGTTTTAGCCTCCAGTCCCCTAGTGGCTACATAAAAATGGTTATTGAAAACTAGAATGAAGCCACTCTGAACTGAATGACTGTGCAGTTCCTTGCTTAAACCTGTTATGTTTTCTCCCTGACTTTTTGTGCGTTGCTTTGGGCTTCGTGGCTTTCAAGCCAAGGACTTGCTGAAAATAACAGATCTTCTTACCTTCTAAACCACTTCTAATGGCTTATCTTGTATAAAGCAATTTCTAAGATAGAAACATTCATATATATATATATATATATATATATATATATATATATATATATATATATATATATATATATATATATACACACACACACACACACACACACACACACTACATACGTACGTACATACGTACGTACGTACGTACATACATACATACATAATTTGTTTTCGTAGATTTTCACGGGTGTAGGCATGCTGGTCTTGTTGTATTCAGGTCTTTTACCATCTAAGATTGAGATTGTCTTGGCAACGTTTCGGCGAGGTCTCACTCGCCATCCTCAGGCTGGTGTTAAGAAAGAAGGCTTCTGAAATAATGTGTATTGGTTTTCTTTTTTAAGAACTTGTACAGAAAAAGAGTTTAAAAGTAAAAATTCATTACTGGATAAGCAGAAAAACATACTTTTAAAATCCAGATTTAATTATTCTTCACTATAATTACATTACATCCAAGCTGCAGTTTTACATGAGATGGATTTGCAACTGACTGCAATCTGCTCCCTTCTCACTTGCTCAAGGTAGAAGGGGGGTCTCTCTAAAGCTTGCTCAATTTACTAAGCCCTGACAAACAATATTGGTCCCTGTAGCCCAGAACTATTAGAACATATAATACAGATGGCTCTTAAGCAATTGCTTTTCTTGATGGAGAAATTCATGGAAATCTAGCAAATTATGTAAATCTAATACAGGTAGTCCTCAATTTACAACAATTCATTCAGTGACGGTTCAAAGTTACAACGGCACTGAAAAAAGTAACTTATGATCATTTTTCACAGTTACAACCTTTGTAGTGTCCCCGTGATCATGTGATCAAAATCCAGTATGCTTGGCAACTGGTTCATACTTATGATGGTTGCTGTATCCCGGGATTATGTGATCCTCTTTTGTGATCTTCTGACAAGGAAAGTCAATGAGGAAGCCAGATTCACTTAACAAGAGTTACTACTCTGTTTCCCTGAAAATAAGACCTCCCCGGATAATAAGCCCAACTGGACTTTTGAGCGCATGCGTTAAAATAAGCCCTCCCTGAAAATATTACAATGCAGCAGTAGCCATGAGGTGACCATGCTCGACGCCTCCTACACCTCAAAAATAATATGACCTCCACGAAAATAAGGCCAAGTGCTTATTTCGGGGATCAAAAGACAATAAGACCCTGTCTTATTTTCAGAAAAACATGGTAACTTATCTACTGCAGTGATTCACGTAACAACTGTGGCAAGAAAGGCATAAAATGGGGCAAAGCTTAATTAACAAATGTCTCACTTAACAACAGAAACTTTGGCCTTAATTGTGGTCATAAGTCAAGGACTACCTTTACTTCCGCATTAGTTCCTGTTTTCCTTTTTTTTTTCTTTGCTAGATATAGGAGGAAAGAAGTAACTTAAAGCTCAACTACCTATTTTAGAGCATCAAATGAAATTTGAGTGGTAAAACAATTTCTATGTTCTGAATAATTCAGTCACATGCAGACAGTGGTAGAATTAATTACCCTATTATTTGGAGTATAAGACTCACCAGAGTATAAGACGCACCAAGGTTTTGAAGAGGCAAATTTTTTAAAAAGTAAGTAGGTTGATAGAGGGATAGAGAGGGAGAGAAAGAGAGAGGAATACAGTAGGGAGAGAGAGAGTGTGTGTGTAGGTAGGTTGGTAGGTAGAGGGATAGAGAGAGAAATATATAGAGAGAGGGAAATACAGTAGATAGGTAGGGAGAGAGTAGGTAGATAGAGGGGGGAGAGAGAGAGAGAGAGAGAAATACAGTAAGTAGGTAGGGAGGGAGGGAGAGAGATAGTAGGTAGGTAATAGAGAGAGGGAAGGGAAGAAATACAGTAGGTAAATAGGGAGAGAGAGTGAATAGGTAGGTAGGTAGATGTTTCCAGAAGTATTTATCCATGTGCTGGAGAAGGAAATCGCTGACAATCTGCAGAACTTAAGACTTTGTTTCTGCTGGCACAGCACTTGATCAATCTAATTCTCATCAATCAGTTAAAGAGCTTTCCAAAAGGAAAAAACATTTTTTTTGCACTCTGTAAACCTCCTAAAAATGGCACGATTTTCGCGAAAACGGGCCCATTTTTTTCTTTATAAAAAGGCATGAATAGCCTTGGGGGGGCTTACAGAGTGCTGCTGGGGGATGGGGGGGCAAAAAATGGCCCATTGTTTGCCCATTTCTGCCCTCCCCAGCCCCCAGGAGCTCTCTGAAAGCTTCCATAAGGGTATATACAGCCATTTTGGTGAAGGGGTGGGGCTTCAGGAGGCAAAAAATGCTGTATTCAGTGTATAAGGCACACCCAGATTTTCAGCCTCTTTTTTGAGGGAAAGAGGTGCGTCTTATACTCCGAAAAATACAGTAGATATGCACAGTGGTGGGATCCTACCAGTTTAACTATCGATTAGCTAAGTGCATGCTTTGCTTGCACACATACCAGGATGCACACTCTGTGCGCATGCACAATTTAGAAAATATTTACCTTTTGGATTGCTGCTTGGGAAGGAAAACAGCTGTGGCGCGACTCAGCCGCGAAGATAAAGGTAGGTAAAGCGCAGGGGCGAGCAGTTCGCTCCCATCTGATCTTCGGAGCCACAAGTTTGTCCGAACCAATCCAAACTGGTAGAATCCCACCCCTGGATATGCACATGCATGAATTTATACACACTCATGCCCGTACTTCACATACGTAGACTGTCACTGTGAAGTCTTTCTTGGCAAAAACAAAAGCTGGTTTAGAACGTGGTTTCAGCGCAAATAAAGAGAATTCAGCACTCACAGTTTGGTTTCGGGAATCAAAAGAAAATGCAGACATGCTCCCTGCAGCATATTCACATGGAAACTGCTGAGAGCACTTAATAGAAGTGTCCAGCTCTCAATGAAATTGCTGCCTGACCCTTTCTCAGAAATAGACTTCAAATCCCGAACTATTCCATTACGAGGTAAGCCTTGAAATGTGAGCCATTCATTCCACTATCCTTGAACAGCTTCATAGCCTTCATGAAATGCTTCGCAGCGCCTAATAAAGTACCCCAGCATACTTTTAATAATTTGAACAATAGGATGCCAACTGCCACAATGCATCAAGCAGAAATCGTCAGATGAATTTGTGGGAAAGCATTACTTTTAAAAGAGCCGTCTGTTTACTTCCTATTCACATCCAGGGCTGGTGTTTGGATCCTAATTCTTACTATTATGCTCAAATGAAGCAATACTGTATTTAGAATGCAATTCTATGCCTGTCTCCTCTGAACTAAATTCAAAATCAGAACTGCAGGCTTCACAACAAAAGTAGACAATGAATGATTGATGGGCTTGATGATTAGGAGCCTTTTAGATTTCTGGTGTGAGGTAAAGTGTTACAGGCATTTGGTCATTAAAACAAATAAAAATCATGTCCCAAGGAAAAGATTGGTTATCATTGACTTTGTGCAGTGTTGGCAAACCTATGGCACACGTGCCAGAGGTGGCACACAGAGTCCTCGCTGTGGGCATGTATGCTGTCATCAGCTGCTCTTCTGGTTTCTGGCACACGCATGCGCGCCGGCCAGCTGGTCTTCGCGGGCACCAGAGCACCAGAAAATGCCCCCCAAAACAGCCTGAAAAATTCCAAAAAACAGGCCATTTTCTGGTTCGTTTTCCAGGCCAGGTTTCGGACTGCTTTTGGCCTGAAAAACGGCCTGAAAACAGCCCAAAAAACAGGCATGCATGGGGCGGCCGGCTGGTCTTCAGGTTTCCAGTGCTCTGGCACACACATGCGCGCACATGCACAAGTATGTGATGAAAGAAATGTCCTTCTGGGTTTGGCTCCAAGTAGGGAAAAAGACACTGGAGACATGGAGGTTGCTTGGAAAGATGGTTTAATGGTGGACAGGACCACATGGCTTGAGTCCTGAACAGAAAAGGTGATCACATGCTTCAATGTTGGTGGAGAAAAAGAGAAGAGAGGGCTGAGGTGTTGAGTCTCTGGTTTTATGCCCTCTCTGGCCTTTGATCTTGAGCTTGTATTCTGATTGGTTGTCAGACTCCCATGCGGCCATGCAGGTTCTCAGATGCCATGTGGCGAGTTGGGTAAAGGGCCAATACTAGCATGCCTTGATGCCATCACCTGGAGCTGAAGGGGAGAACTCTTTATTATGTAAAGGGACTGACTTGGGCATCTGAATGGCCCATTGACAAAGGGGGTGGGGGCAGGAAGCTGCAGGGAGCTATTCTCTCTTTAAAACATGTTTTTTCCTTTTCACATCCAGGGAAATATTCTGCCTTTTCAATATTTCCTAGGATATTTCATTTTTCTGGGAGAGGAATGGGTTTTAACTTCCTACATATGCACGCATGTTCCAGTTTGGGCACTTGGTGCCAAAAATGTTCGCCATCAGTGACTTAATATTATGTATGAATATGTCCCTTTCTTAAAGAGGTTTTAAAAGCGCAATATTAACTTGTGGAAAGATACAGCCCCATTTAGGTCTAAGATAGGTATCATGACAGCCAGAAATAATGCACCTACAAACAAAAACCAATTAATCCTGCACAGGAAGAAATTAATGTAGCGGCTGGTGGTGCACAACCATAGCTTCCTGCAAATCCCATCAAACCTAAAACACACAATGCCGGCAGAGATAAGCTCATCCGTGGAGAGTCATCAGTGAAACAAGCAAACACAAAGCTCCAGAATACTTTCAGTGCATGTTCTTTATCCATCTAAGCGCCAGAACATTGGATGGGGCTCACAGAAGCCTCGCTCAGCACTGAGAAAGACGTCCATCCTTGTTGGGTTTTTTGCACAGAAGTTGAAATAGTTTTCATTTGTCAACTTCTGAATCACATGGTTGGGAGGAACTTGGAGATCTTCTAGTGATCTAGTCTAGGGGGGTTTCCAACCTTGGCAACTTTAAGCCTAGTGGAGTTGAAGTCCTCCAGACTTAAAGTTGCCAAGATTGGAGACTCCTGATCTAGTCTAGACCCCTGATCGAGTTGAAGTCCCTGATCTTAAAGTTGTTAAGATTTGAGATCCCTGATTTTAAAGTTGTTAAGAGTTGAGATCCCTGATCTTAAAGTTGTCAAGATTGGAGACCCCTGATCTAGTCCCCTGATCTAGTCCCCCTGCCTTATACCATCCCTGTCAAATCCAAGAGCACTTCCTCAGGGACAATTCAACCCGAATTTGACACTCTAAATAGTAGACTCAACTGTCGCAGGATATAGTGAGGCACAATTCACACACACACAACGTCTTGCCAACCACCTGCTTTCCAAAGCGCGCAAAGCCGGCCCGCCGTCACAATACCTGGATGAGCCCCTCTCGGAACAAGGCGGTGTGCACGCAGCCCGGGACCTCGCCTTTCAGAGCCAGCGAGCCGTTCGCGTTGTTCACCCGCCAGCTGCCCCGCAGGCTGTGCACAGCCGCCCCCGCGGGGCTCGGCGAAGTGGAGCCGAGCGGGAAGCCGCTCCCGCACACGGCGATCAGAACCGCCAGCTCAAGCAGGCGATGCCCGCTCTCCATCCTCGGCAGAGGCTGCTGGCAGAAGAGGCGGACGGGAAGGGTGGGGGGAGGCCAATGGGGGCGCAGCGCCGGGCATGAGAATCTCCCAGTCTCGGGAGCAGCGTCAACCGAGTTTCCCCGGAAAAGGGAAAACTCCCGTGCGCCTTTGGGCTCCGCGCAGAGGAAGAAATACGCCTGCGCGCATCTTCCACGCCTCCGGGCGCTGCAAAGGAAGGCAGGACGCTTTTCGCTTCGGAAGTTGAGGAGAGAAGCCGAACTAGCATGGCTAGTCTAGTGAAGAAAAGGACCAGGGGTGACAATGATAGCAGTGTCTCAATATTTGAGGGGCTGTCAAAGAGAGGAGGGGGTCAAGCTGTTTTTCCAAAGCACCTGAAGGCCAGAGAAGGAATAATGGATAGAAACTGAACAAGGAGAATCCTTCCATTTCCCCACCATCCAGTCAGAGCTGAAGAAGCTTCTTGGATGAGAAGCGAAACGTCTTCAAAAGGGGGTGGGGGAACCAAAGTTCAGTTGCCTCTTGAAAAAGCACCTTTGATCAAGGAGAGATTCATCCTAGAAATAAGGAGAATTTTTCTGACAGTGAGAACCATCAATGGAACAGCTTGCCTTTGGAAGTTGTGGGAGCTTCATCCCTGGAAGCTTTCAAGAAGAGACTGGACCGCCATCTGTCAAAAATGGTGTAGGGTCTCCTGCTTGGGTGGGGGTTGGACTAGATGACCTACAAGATCCCTTCCAACTGTTATTCTGTTATTCAAGTGGGTGGCCGCGTGATCCCCTTTAGATGTGGGTGATGGTTCAAGACGATGGCACTGCCTCTTCTAAGGACGGCAAAAGGGGCAGCGGTGCTATTCCTTTCCCATGTTTCCGCGCTTTGGAAATTTCTTTTCTGGACATGCCCCTTCCAAGTTTCAGCTTCAACCTTAAACTGTCTACCATGGACCTCATCCCATTCCTAAGAGGTCGTAAGGGGGGCATGCATAAGCACATCAGCGTGCCTACCATCCCTGTCCTACTGTCCCCATCTATTCATTTCTTTCGTTCATGTCCATGTTCATACTTATACCTGCTATCTTGTATCTGTTTGACAAACTAATAAATAAAATAAATAAATAAGTTCCCTCTTGCAGTTCGGCAAAGTGACTTGGTTTTTAAAATCGCCTTCTCTTTCCCTCCCCCCCCCTTCCCTTTTCGGGTCAAGCTTGCATTGGTAAGGTCAGGAAATCGCCTCACCATGTTACGTTCTCACGTTTATTCTTGGGAAACAAAAATTTGATTTGTTACACCCAGGATACTAGCCGATATACTCTTTAAGACGGCCTGAATCAAGGCGTTTCTGGTTCAGAGGGAGCTGTGCATGTCTTGGAGCAGTGCTCAGAGAAGGGGAAAGAGGAAGATTTGGGGAAAATTCCAGGTTGTTTTTTAAAAATCCTTAAACAGTGGTCACACCAGATCAGGGAGGAAATAGATCACCTGAACTCATTCAAGTTGCATTTCAGGCCAGGTACAGGATTGAGACAGCTTTAATTTGCTTATCAATTATCTTTATTTGCCATGAAAGCCAGTTGGGTGACTTTGGGACGGTCATTCTCTCTCAATCCAATTCACCTCACAATATTGCTGTTGCAGGGAAAATGGAAGGAGAAAGGTGTGTTGGACATGTTTACTGCCTTGAGTTATTTGTAAAATAAGAAAGGCAGGGACAGAAATAATCAAATAAATAAACTTCCTAAATTCCTGTTTCGAGAGTATAATATTTCATTGACTATTTTATTTTAGTGTGGTTCATTCCTAGAGGCATGTTACATATTTTTGCCAGATCTTCTATTTTGTATTTATAAATTCTTGGATAACTTCCACCTGGAGCTGGACATGTATCTGTTTTCCAGCTAGAAACACATAGAACAAACAGAAAAAAAACCCATAGTCCTTCAAATGTTACTAAACTATAACTCTCAGTAGCACCAGCTAACATGGCCCTGGGCGAAGATGCAATCAGTTATATAAGCAACTGGAGAAGTGTAGTTACCTCCTTTTCTATTTCACGTTTGCTATAATTTCTCAGATACCAGTATCTGAACAGATATTGTTAGCAAGAGAACCTTTTATGTCAAAGGCAGACCCACCTAATGAATTTAATTGGCTTTACAAGGTCCATTCTTTTACCATGCCTCTAATCTATAGAATTGTGAAGTTGGAAGATACCATTTGGGCCACTGGGTCCAGCCCAAATGATTCAAGGTCAAGGATTCCCAGAGAGATGGTTATCTAGCCTTTGTATGATAATATACTGTGAAAAAAGAACCTTTTTCCAGCTGAGTCATCTGCAACTGACTTTACTGTTAAGCTTTGTTTTAATAACATTTAATCAGACTCTACATTCCTGAAACTCTGATTCATTATTCCATGTCCTGCATGGAATACTTCAAGTCTCTAACTTTTTCAGTTAGATAATATCTTTTCAGATATTTTAAGACTGCTATCTTTTAAACAAGACAAAACCATTGGGTTAAGGATTCAGCCTGGTCCTTAGTTGGTTTTCCTGATTCTGATTAAGATTAACCTAGTTGTTCTTTGTGATTAAAAAAAATACTTTCCAATATATATATTTTTTGTAATCTTACATGTATTTACTTCCATGTTTACAACTTTGAGAGGATTGAAAATACGATTGCACAGCCCTTGCCTTCTGGTTTTCCGCATATATTAGATAAACAGATTGAAATCTCAACGTCTAAAATGTTTATTTAGTTAAACGGAGAACATAGGCAATCCCACAATTGTAACTTAATTATTTCCAGAAGGCTAATAGTGATATGACACTCAGTTCCAAGAAAAAACAAGAAGTTCTTACAGTGTGTTAAATATTCAGATTTTCTAGGATAGTAAGGGTGAGACACATGCATCAAAAGTGGCATGTCACATTTTAGGGGACATGCTAGTGTTCCCGAAACTCAACAACTATTTTCGGAAGTATGGAAATTACACAAAGGAGTTGTGCATTTACATGGCCTCCAGAGTCTCTGAAAATCACCCAAGAATGGGAAGGGCTTTTATACAATTTTTGGAAGTTGCAGAGGCTGAAAAAGAGTATCTTCCAAAGCTACTTCAAGAATGAAGGCCTTGTGTGACCTGAAGCAGCCTCAAGTAGGTCACAGAGGCCTGTCAACCGAAAGAAAACAAGCAGTGTGTGGCAAATTTGGGGAGCGGCTGGGCCTTGGGGACAATCACACTTAGGGAATGACGTGAGGCAACCTTTTTGAGTGGCAGTAGTGGCACTAGGACTGAAGTCAATGGCTAGACCTTTATTTCAGGCCCAGGCTCGGTGCTGCTGAGTGCAGATATTTAGGGTGGCCTAGATGGTCATGGGCCAGCAGAGCAGAGGTGGGTTCCTACTGGTTCGGACCGGTTCGGCCGAACCAGTAGTGGTTTGGCAGCTTGGGTTGCTGGAACCAGCAGTGACCCAGGCCTGCCACGCCCCTGAACTGGTTCTCCTATGGGGCTGCCATCTTGATTTTCGGTTCTGCGCATGCGCAGAACAAATACAATTGCACAAATTTAATTTTTCCCCTTAATGTTTTGCGCATGCGCATATCTATTTATGTGCAAATGCGCACACACGCAGAGCAAAATTTTTGCGGTCACCAAACCGGCAATAATGCCAGGAGCAACCCACCCCTGCAGCAGAGGCATGAATTTTTGACATGACAAGCCCAAAAGATTAACCATCACTGATGTAGGGCATAAGGTTTTGGGCATCATCGGGGGGGGGGGGGGGAGAGGGAGAGAGGGGGGGTTGAGCAGTCAGGCACTTTAAAAAAAAATAATTATGGTAGCATATTGCCATATTGAACAGCATAGTTACATCAATGCCAATCACAGGATATCAAAACAACAAATAATGTAAAACAAAATATCCCATTGTTTTCCTGTACTAGGATAGTATAAAACAGGGACCAATCAGGGCTGAATGAGAATTATTGTTTTTTATCTTCCACCTAAATAAAGAATGCTGCCTACTCTGTTTATATAAGACCACCTCCTGATATCATGGGAATCTGCCCAGGTAGATAGAAAGACCAGATGCAATTCATAAACTAGATCCAGTTCTGTCTCCCGCACAGAAGAGAAATGGCAAATTAAGATGACCAAATTTGATAATCTAGTATAGGAAAGAATAACATTTATCACTTATACCTTTTAGCTCAGGGGTGTTAAACTCAAGGCCTGGGGGCCAGATCTGCCCCGCGGGGTGCTTAGATCTGGCCTGCTGGCCCACCCTGGCCCAGCCTGCAGTGCCGCTGCCAGTGAAAACAGAGCTCTGTTTTCACTGGCAGAGGGTTGCAGGAGTCTGTCACAACTGAAAACTAAGCTTGGGAGCCCATTTTCGCTGGCAGAGCGCTCGGGCCACCACAGGCGCCGCCAATATGAGTGATGTCAAGCTGGTCATGCCCACTCTGCCCCCCTTGTCCCCCCCCAAGGTCAAGCACAACCCTGATGTAGCCCTCAATAAGTTTGACATCCCTATCTTAGCTAATGCATAATAACCTAAAGGTCATAAGTGAATTATTTTTTTAAAACATCACTGACTTCTTTCCGCCCCTTAATATCTAATGATGTTGATTTAAGAGAGTACCATCCATCTGATTCCATAATAGATTGATTAGCTTTTAAAATGCATTTGAAATAATTTAAATACTCTTTCAACAAGAAGATGAAATTTAATTTTAGTGTTAACCTGTTTCACTGCAAAAGCACAAAATAACTTCTTAAGATATCTAGTTCGCTGAACTTCCAAAATACATAGACCATATATTTGTTATCCAGATCCCATAATTAGGTATACTGGAACTGCAACTTACTGAATTCTTTTAAATAGTAATTTTATTAAAAAACGAACACAAAGAACAATAAGAACAATATAAATAAAGCTACAGAAAAGAACACCTTCAGCAATCTTGATCTTCAGCCCCTTCAAATAATGTCCTAAAACTTGAGTTTTTCTTTGTCCTTCACATAAAATTCTTCAAAGCTTTAACAAGCTTTTTTGTATATCCAATTTAGGGAAGCTTTTCAGGTCACTCTTGGTTTGTTATTTGTACATCCCTTTTAATTATTAAGACATCTGTTGTCTTGCTTTGTTTTTGTATGTTCAGTGTAGTGTCTTTTTCCATATGATCCTTTTGGCTTGTCCTTTTAAAATCCTCTTTCAGTCATCTGGCAAAACTTGTTCTTCTTCAATAAATAGTTTATTTATAGAGGCAAAGTTATTCTTTAACTTCTGGTTAATTGTTCAAAAATATCCTTCAACATGTCAAATGTTAAAGTATTTTGCTCTGTTCTCCAGTATGTCCTTCTCCATTAATTGTAAACTTTAGTACCTTCTGGTTCCCACTAGTATCCAAGCTTCAAAGAACCATTCCATCATGTTGTTTAAAAAAAATCAAAATTAAAGTATTATTGTAATTAATTTCAGAATCTTATTTCAAATTTATCTGAACCCCTGGTACAATTTGTAGCTTTTTCAAATCAGTTTTAATCAGGTTTCTGCTTCTAATTCTAGTGGTTTTTTTTTAACCTTTAAACTTGTATTTAAATCTTTTTTGGCTAAGGATTGAAAGAAAATTATCTGGAGCTATCAAACTTGTCAATCCATAGTTCTCCAATAACTGAAAAGCAGTTAACAAGCAATTTCTGAATGTGATTAGAAAAAGAAGTCACGAACTCAATGTCTTTAAAGGCGCTAATTGTGAGTACATCAAGATATCTATTCCTTTGTCTCCCAAAGGAACAACTGTAAGGAGCACTTGTGGGCGATCTCAGATCCTCTCTTTGTCCAGAGAATTATTACAGCTTGTCAACTCGCCAGCTGCTCATTGTGCTGCTGTCAGCGGCTCTGCTTTCAGTGGAACCATCTTCAATTCACCATTTCTTCCCCCAAAGTCTCCCAATTTACAGAATTCACATTATGACTTTTTATGCTACCGAGAATTCTGGTAGCTGTAATTGAACCAATGAGTGTCTTGGTGAAAGTTGTACCCTAAGATTCTAGTAGGTGGTCCTCGGGGGGGAAAATGGATATGATTCAGGAAAATACTTCCCAAAAGACAAGATGTTGTTAATTGACAACAACAGGATTTGATAATGGGTAGACAATTTGGGATTCAACAAATATATAGGACATAGGAATTCAATGGTTAGATTACTATACATGAAAGCTCAGCGTTTAGAGATGAAGTATCACCAAATATTAGTTCTGAAAATATTAGTACTGTTACCATCCCAGGAAGCACATGGCTGTTTAGGGGCAAACAGCATGGATTACATGGTAGTTTGAGCTCTTCATTCTTTATTTCTAACAATTACCCATTTTTAAGTGGAAGCATTAAATAGGCTTTATATCATACCCTATTACATTTATTTATTATTTTGCCTGCCAGTCAAAAACAATCCTAGTAGCTTTTGTTTCTGTTCTGTTTGTTTTGCTATTGTATTTTACATTTTTGTTGCATTAATTTATAGGGAAAAACAAACATTGAAGTCATTTGCTATTATTTATATTTATGTAGATAAATCAGAAGCCATGAAAACATACAACAGGTTTTTCTAATATCTATTATTAGGTAGCTTGTGCTCAAAAGGTTCCAATATAAATCATGTCCGTTGGACATTAGAATACACAATTTTTGCAAATACTACCCCCCCTCCTCAAAACTAGATGCAAAGCAGCAAAGTCTGCATTTTCCTTTAAGGCACTTAAAAGTTTCTCCTTACTTCTTGTCTTTTATCAGTAAACATATAAAGTGAAAATTAAGGTAACCTTTTTATGTGGATTTACTTATCCATGTATGGCTGTGAAAATTGGACCATAAGAAAGGCTAAGCGCCAAAGAATTGAGGCCTTTGAACTATGGTGCTGGAGAAGACTCCTGCAAGTCCCTTGGACTGCAAGGTGATCAAACTGGTCAGTCCTAGAGGACATCATCTCTGACTGCTCTTTAGAAGGCCAGATCCTGAAGATGAAACTCAAATACTTTGGCCACCTAATGAGAAGGAAGGACTCATTGGAGAAGAGCCTAATGCTGGGAACGATTGAGGGCAAAAGAAGGGGACGACAGAGAGAATGGTGGCTGGATGGTGTCACTGAAGCAGTAGGCGTGAGCTTAAATGGATTCCAAAGTATAGTAGAGCACAGGAAGGCCTGGAGGAATGTTGTTCCTTGGGTCACGTTGGGCCGGACACGACTTCGCAACTAACAACAGCAACTTATCCATGTTAAGGGTACAACTCCCTTCACCATTTGCAATAGGTGAACAGAGCCAAACCTGTTCAGTTCAAAATATGTGATAAAGCTGCTGACAACATATCCATTCAACACAGTAACAATTCAAAGGTTAAGAGTTTGAGTGGAATCATAGCAGAACCATGGATATGAGTTTTAACAATATGCTTCACCCAACCTGTCTTTGTATACCAGTAGTTTCTTATGACAAGGACTCCAGGGAAATGCAACTGCAAATAATCTGGGTTTGGCTAAATTGGTAGCACAATACAGTAGCTTGTTCAAAGTCTAGTATCCCTATAGTCAGTTATCCCTTCATAAATGTTGGAGGATAACAATTCACTAAAAATAGACATCTTAAACTGCATATGGACATCGTATTAATACACCATTATGCATGGTATACTAATCCAATCACTACATCTGTAGCTTAGTGATTGTTGGTTCAGCCACTGTAGCTGTAGCCACTGTAAAGTCCTGTGCAGTGTGGGAAGCACTTTATTCTCTTAAGCATATCTACTGAATTTTTTTATTTTTTTTGCAAGAAATTAACTAAAATACAGAAAAAAAAACTCCTCTCAACTCTTCTTGCTGGGCACTATGAAGACAAAGAAACTTTAACAACTCGTTCCTTAAAACACTCTGACCAGACACCAAACTTACCAAGGGTGGGGCATGACCACAAACATACCCTATTTTTTCTGTCTAATTTATATGATCAAACTTTCAAGATCTTCAGAATACTTCTTTTTGGGTGCTCCTGGCCAATTGGATAGGAAGTAGCTATCGAAGAGGCTTTTGGTTAATGGTGCTTGTTACGCAGAAGCTCTAGAAACATTACTTGCACACAGCCTATGATGAGCCTCGATGGCACAGTGGTTAGAGTGCAGTACTGCAGGCGACTTCTGTTGACTGCCGGTTGCCTGCAATTTGCCAGTTCAAAGCTCACCAGTCTCAAGGTTGACTCAGCCTTCCATCCTTCCAAGGGGGGTAAATGTGGACCCAGATTGTTGGGGGGGCAATAAGCTGACTCTGTAAACCACTTAGAGAGGGCTGTAAAGCACTGTAAAGCGGTATATAAATCTAAGTGCTATTGCTATCTTTTGGTGCTCAGTGCATTTATATTTATAGAGGTCTTTCAAATGACTTATAGCCCAGGACTATGTTTTACAAACTTTAATTTTTATAACAATGTGATTGGGTTTTATTTAATATTGTTTCATGGATTTTTAAAGAGTTTTGCTCATATTTATATTGTAAAATGATCTGAAATACCATTAAGGAATGTCATATTTAGTAAACTAATACTGTTTTATCTGTCAGTCTTCATACATGTATGAAATAACACCATCTTAAATTAGTCTGAAATTTATTCCTGCAACTGCAGCATTCCTGAAATTTTAAGAAACTGCTTTGATGGGCTGTTCGTGTGCAAGTCAAAAGGTTTTCCTTTTTGTATAAAATCAGAATTGTGTTTTCATGCTTCCGAGTTCCCATGAAAATCTGTATGATTCTTCCATAATCTTTAAAGCCAAAAATTATCAAGGTTTTATTTTCCATTTAATTTCAATGGCAATAACCTAGCAAAAAGCCCCGAAAGAGCACATACCAACGCTTTGTAGTGCTTTTAATGGAAAAACAAAGCTAACACAACTAGTTATAGAGTTTGTGGCTATTAAAACAAAACGTGGCTTGGGCTGTTTCTTAAAAAATGATTTTTTAATGAAGAAGTGAAAGATTAAAATCTGCAGGACAAAAAATGTCCCTAGATTTCTAGCATGCTTGTCCTGGTAGCTTTTCATATTTTTCTCAGCATAAAATTCATTTCTTTTGTTGTTGTTGTTGCAATCCTAATTATTAGTATCCCAATTATCTAATACTTTGTTACATTTGTGAAGTACTCAGGGTAGAAATTTTCAACATGTCCTAAATACAGATGTAGCTGGATGTGACTGCCCTGCCAGGCTACACCCATTACTTACTGCTGTCAGAGAATTTTTATAAACACATAGGCCAGCTAATATTGTCCTTGAGTAGAATAGGCCAAACCAAAACTAACAAAAAACCCATTAAGAACATGTCTCTTTTAGAGTACTATAAATTGATTTCATATGCCACATACTGTATAAAGAGTGTACCAAAACTCACCCCCCTCCTAGGGCAACCACAATAGTTCCCCCCACCCTATTCAATGTATTTACTGGTAGGAATATTCAAAGGACATGTGCCAAGAAAATAAGTGTTGAGATGAAAATTGCCAATTGGAACATTTAATGCATTGGAGGTCTGTCTTTTGGTACACTCTATATAATTGGGAAAAGTAACCCATCATGATTCCGATTGACCACATGTATATGTCTTCTCATGTCACAACTTGATTGAAAAATATATGCCCAAATGCTTCTTTCCAGAAATTTGAAGAGCCCTGGGTGGAAATGTTGTTCACAGCAGTACAGCTTTTTAATTTACTGAGCAAATCTCCTAAAGCTGTTTCAACCAACCAGAAATGGTTCTAGCAGTTGCTCAAGTCAAAACATGCATCTTTTTTGAACCATTTGTGTTAATTTCCACAGCCAGCAAAAAATAATAGCCACAGATTAAAATATTGTTTTCTCTTTGGGCTTTATATTTAAAAAGAGAGGGGGAGGGAAGGAGAGAGAATAATAGGCAAACTAGGTTATATTCACACATTCTTCCTGTGGGGACATTGATCACTCCAAATATCAAGGGAGGGCGGGGGACTGCAATTTTTTCCCTAAAGACTGGCAGGGTCATGACCAATGAAGCATTGGACATGTGGAATTATTCCAAAAGGCAGGCGCTGTTATCTAAATGGCACCCCTTCTTGTTCCCACCTGGCGGGACTTCAAGGGAGGAATCCCATGCCTGCCCACCCTACTAGAATGAATGGGATGGCTATTCTTGGGAAAAGAGATCTATCAAGCCATCCTGACTTGTGCCATATGTTGGGTTTTAGAGAGAACTTTAACCACATCATTTTGTAGTATTATAGTGATTTTTAAAAAAAAAACTGTTGGAAGCAGAATTAATTTGAAAAAAAAAACAAGTTTAATTTTACTTCAAAGAAATATTTTTCTAATCCTAAATTAGGCTATAATACCATTGTCCTTTCCACTTGAGGCTATAAAACAAGCCTAAAGTTTAATTCCATGGATGAAATGACTGATGGAAGTATTCTTAAATTGGGTTCTATCTTGATTACATTTAGCAACTTCCTTGCCTGGTGGTTACACAGAAAAGCAGTAGGATACTTGAAGTCAGCTATACAAATGCCAACAACTCTTCCTATAGACCACAGTAGCCAAACTGGAAGCTCTGATTTAGCAACACCCAATTTGGAGTATTTTTCAGTTTCTCAGATGCAGTTATCCAGACTTAACAGGTCTGGTTATTCCAAAAAAGCAACATGGTAATTTAATGAAAGGCAAATCAGGTGTAGAAGTTGCTTTCTGTACATCCCACATTATATTAATATTCTAACAGTCATGCTTCAACTTGGGAAAAATCAAGGACAACTTCAAGATGTATTCTGTATGCAGTCTACTCTCAAAAAGTTCAGACTTGCCCTAATGTATATAGATGGTTTATACGCCTAATGGCATGGTCAGTAGTCACTTTTATCATAAACCTGCAATTTTCAATATTCCAGGATTAACTGAATAGCATAGGGATGTAACAAAAATTCGGCACCAGTTTCTTCACAGCGAGGCAATTGCTCAGTAGAAAAACCTGAACAGTTGCAGGAGTACTACATACGTACAGCTCAGATCTAATGCCAAAAACAGTGATCAACCCACTACGAAACGCTCTGGAGCCACTTAACAGGTTAGTCAATAAAATCACACTAGAGTTAAACTTAAATCTAGTCAAACCAGTACTGTATTATATTGAAAACAGAAAGCCTGTTCTCTTTTAGTTATTGAAAACTACTTAAGCATGTAACATGGCCCTGAAGATAATTTAGTCTCATCTATAAAAAGAAAGTTGACTCTGCCAAGTTATTTCTAGGAAATAGGAGAGCAAGGAATGCATGAGTTGAATTAAGACCTATGCTAATATCTCAAATGAGAGGATAGTTAAAAATCCAATGTAGTATTACTGCTAATAACAATGCCTGGTGTGCGTGTATATGTATGAGTGTTAAGATTACACAAGCAAACTATATCCCAACATCAGGTTGTGAGAAAAAGGGTTCAAGACCAAGATTCAATCTATTTTCAGCTCATAGCATCTAGAAAAAATTAAAATATCAGTAGTTCTTGTTTAGTAACTGCCTTGTTTTGTTGTTATGATTGTAAGTAACTTTATGACCAATAGCTGTGACAACCCGTGTAAAGCAAAGAAAATTTTGGTATTCAGGGATCCTGAAAATAAGCACAGTGTTCATTTGATGACTGGTTTGCTTAACAGCCAGGTTGTCAATGCCAATTGTGGTTGCTAAGCGAGGCTTATCTATTTGCACTGCAAAATGGAATTCTATTTTGCTTGCCTGGTTGACATGTATACTAGGACTATAACATGATTCCAAGACAGATTAGGGCCATGCCAAAAAGCCAGATGCCTCATTTGATGTATTGCAGAATGAACTACATCTACATGACCTCAACCTACCTGAGATCACTACTGCACTGGTAGACAAAATGATCTGGGGATAGCAGTCTTATTTTGCCACCCTCCAAGCATTGGTCAATGATGAAAAGTAGATGTCATGACACTCTTTGTATTTATTAAACACTCCAATAGGATAGAGTCAAATAGAACCAAATCATTTTTTCCCCAAGGCTAAGTAAGTTATTGAAACTTTTCCAAACATAAGCAGTACAAAGGTTTTGGAATTATAAACCGAGTGTAGGAAAGCAGTGAATTCTGAAATAGGCATTTAATACAGAAAATCTAATCCACGCACATTCCTGGCCTTTACCAGTAAGACTATACAGCAGAATAACCAACTGTGACCTATTAATATTGTTTATTCAACCTATGAGTTTCGTTATTTTGTCAAGCATGAGAGGAAGGGAAAAGAGGCTTATATAGCATGCCATAGAATTTAAAATGCTTCAGGAAAGGCAAGGATTCTTCTGTAATTACAACTACATGACAATCAAGTCTTATATGTTTAAACTAGCAAGCAATCAAGTGTTGAACTGTGAAATGTTTTTCTATCAAAGTTGTGCAGAGATTATATAATAAGCAATCAGTGTTATATTAGAAGTCAGCTTATATGAGATTAAAATGTAAATTACATCATCTGAAGGCAATAGAAATAGGTTTTCCAGATATGTTGGAAGCTATAATGTCAACATATCTAAAGGGCACCAAGTTGAAGAAGGCTACCTTAGCAACATTTTAGTAAAAATGCCATGTTTCCTATAATTGAGGATTTTATTGCAAACTTAACAAAGGAGCCTTATTTTAATTGTTGGCCCTGATTCTTCAAGTAATCTTTCCTCACTCTGTAAAATTGTTTGTACTTACATCGTAATATATCCAAAGCACTTGGGTGGAACTAGGTATACCACACTGACAAAACTCAATTCACCAAAATGTGATTTAAAAAAAAAGATTCAAACAAATCATGGCCAAACCTGTTCCCCTTTCATAAAATGTATAGTCTACATTTATTTTACAATGATATTTTCAAAATTATGTTGAGGAAAAAACATAGGATGCACACAGTAGTGCTAGAGATAGAAGTAGAAGTGGCAGAAGCACACGCTCATAGCACAGGACTAGCAAATACTGAAGTGTAGACCTAGATGGAGATAAAATTATGATGCAGAAAGGATAAAATCCATAATTATCAAACAAGAATTAGTGGCACAAGTCAGTGCTTCTTAAAACAGAAAACACTGTAGCAATGATTTTATTAATTTGTAGTCACCCTGAAATAGTGACCCTGGCAGCAAAAATGTTTGTTAATATAGGTGGTAGCATGATAATCCTTTGGACAGAAAAACATCCCACATTGAAAAGTCACTTCAACACAACCTCATGACAATTCCCACATCAAAACAGTACTTTATTTTGCAATTTTGCCTCTTTACTCCCACAAAAAGATCTTTCAGCTGTCATACACAAGGCGAAGAAATGCTTCTCAGTTAGCAAGCTGGGTGCATTTGGTGAAGTCTCCACAATACACCTGTACATATATCAGCTGGATTCCAAGTCTGTAATTGGAAACTTGGTTCCCAGGACCTTGTGTAGATTACTAAAGTCTACACTACTAGGTTAGCTTATTAATTCTGCATATTCCAGGGCTGATCAATGTGTCAACCTGAACACAGACCAAGTATTATAACTGAACATGGCAAAAGGTTCACTCTACTAACTTCACATCATTATTTGATGTCAAACAATGAGGCAAATCCCAACAAGTATATACAAAAACCACCTTTGCTTTTACAAAAGACTTTGTTTCCCATACTGATTAATTCAGGCAGCTAACTCATTGGTTTATGTAACTTTATTGAAGAAAATAAAATCAATTACTAGGAGAGCTATTAGTTGATCATTCATCCATTGACAACTTGCATCATTTATTCAGTGCTATATTAAACTGCTGTGGAAGATAGATTAACTAATAGCTCCAAGCATCCTAACAAAATTTAAATGAGAATTACAAAAATGTTCCGATACCCTATTTTGGAATACAAGGGATGTTGGACTTCCAATCTCCATTCTCTGTAGAACAAGAACTGGTCATTCCTTTATTGACATGCATAAGATACATCACGTGTTCTGTTCTGATGATGCTACAAGTTCTGTACCAATTCTCCAGCCATACCAGTTATGAGCACAAGTATGTCATGAAACCTCAGTCTCTAACACTGGAAGGTTTTAAAACAAGATGGATGATGCTACAGCAATGCTATTTCCTGTGATGTGAGCAAACTGAACATCCATCTCCCCTCCCTTTGGGTGATATCTTCAGAAGAACTGTTAGAGCAGTGAGGAATGATTTCAATCTCATAACCAAGTTAGAGTGAAGACATTGGCCACAACACACATGCTCCATTTAAAGAATTCTGAATCTTGGGCAATTGTTCTTGTATAACTACTTTACAAATTCTAAAAAGCAGTTATTGTCCAAAGCTGGAAGAGCTAAAGTCTTCTCAGATGAGCATGTGCATGAATGGATAGAGGTAAATAAAAAAAAAAAAAGATGAGGTCTGATAGGGGAGCAGCCGGATAAGAAAATCAAAAAAGAACAGTAATTTAAAGTTTATTCCAGCTATAATGCAGGTTATTCTGACTTAAGGTAGCATCACATGGCATACTTCTGAGTCCATTCCCGAGATATTCTGTTGTACCTTGAAAAGGAAAAAAATGCTTGTTAAAAAGGTTACATTAAATATATATATATATATATATATATATATATATATATATATATATATATATATATATATATATATATATATATATATATATATATATTCAACATATTATTATGTTACATATAGATACACATACATATCAGAAAAACCAGAGCCAGCAATAAAAATGTAACACATTATGAGGTTCTGTGCTGACCTTTGACTATAATAAAGTTTTGATCTGATATTACGTAGTTCTTTGCAGTAACTCCTGTACATAATCACTTATACTAACTTTACAAAATATTTAATGTATTCCAATGAAATCTGGAAAAAAATTAATTTCTAAAACAGAAACAATATATAAGTCAATAACAGGAATACCCCACATCATTTTGAAAATGGCTACCAATGAAGAAAATCTACTTGGCTTTCTGAAAATGTAAACAATGTGAAGGGAAGTTTTACAAAGTGGTCATGTAAAAAAGCTATATTCTCTTTAAAAGTTTAGTTTTTTTTTAGTACATAATATTCTTAGTCAAAATTTTAGGATAAATTGAATAATTCATTTCAAAAAGCAAGCAAATTTTATTTCTTGTTTTTTGAGTGAGATTACTCAATTTATTTGATTAAAAGTGTTAAAGAGAATATAAAAACCAGGAAATCAGAATTCTTGATGTGTATTATCCCTATGATTTCCTATGATTCAAAACAATTCTACTAACTGGTATCAACTCCAGTATTCACTTGGTCATTTGGATAGCATTAATAAGAGTGTG
Organism: Natrix helvetica; assembly: GCF_964273705.1. Taxonomy (NCBI): domain Eukaryota; kingdom Metazoa; phylum Chordata; class Lepidosauria; order Squamata; family Natricidae; genus Natrix; species Natrix helvetica. The sequence continues at coordinate 21,792,901 of NC_138558.1, forward strand.
AACCATCAACATAATATTTTTGCCACTTTTTAAAGTTTTGCAGTGGATTGTGGACAAAGCACACTTGCCAATTTTGTTATAGTATATAAAAGTACACAGTATTGCATATTATAAATCACGTAATATGCAAGTATAAGTGGATTTTTTTTTCTAGCAAAACTTCACACAAAGATCACAAACCAACCGTTAGATACTAAATATAGTCAGCCTCTCACATAAGCACGGATTGTGAGAGAGCTGTGCAGAACTCTACTGAAATCAAGTCAGTGCTAATTTACATGCTCCATTATTATATTAGTGTCTACCTATACATGCCTATAGGCTTTTTTACTTCTGAATTTAATCGGCTAAATAGTTTAAATTATAAGTAGCATCACATTTGTGCTGAATAGGATCCAAAACACTTACCACCTAAGTGCATTTCTCCAGAACCAAGAAATATCTACAAAACCTTTAAAGATTTTGACTATACTCATCTAATCATGCAGATAGGCTTCCCACACTGAATACAAATCAAGCAGTTAAAACTTTGTATTTTCAGTAACTTGAACAATCTTTTGTTAGTTAATCCAGTGCCTTAAGCATGCTGCACTCAAGTGCTGAAGTACCCACATCATTAATGCACTCTGAAGTGCAGTCTTACCCTACAGCATAGCATATTTCTCTGTCCACTCTCTTGCTAACCTATTGTACCTAATTAGATAAGTATATTTAGTAACAAAGACAAGCCAATACAGCCCTATTAAGTTTATCTGGCACATTTAATTGCAAACACAAAGCAAAATTACTAATAGATGTTGATGTAACTAATTGTTTGAAAGAGAAATACCAAAGTAGCGCAGAACTTTTGTTCCACCCAACTCAAAACTATTACCAGTGTTCTCATTTATAAATTGTCCATAGCAATTTTAAACTTAGAAGTAATTTTGTATTGTCTAAAAATTCTATTCTAGCATGCTACTAAAGCCTTCTAGATTAAAAAACACAAAAATATTTTACCCAATTCTGTCTTAAACAGCAGCAATTATTCAACTGTTCTCTAATCACATTTCACCACTATATCATCCCCCCCCCCAAAAAAAAACACCAAAGTTATATTTACTTGTCTCTGTCTGTTTTATAGATGCGCGCAATCTCTGGCACTAGGGGATCATCTGGATTTGGATCACATAACAGTGAACAAATGGATAAGAGAACTGAAACAAATAGAAAAGAGCATATAGAAAATTGTAAATAGTTCAAAGAACAAGTTATTTACTTCTGCATGTGCAAGTAGAACAAACAGTCCAATTTATTTTACTTCAAAAAGATTGTCTCTAGTTTAAAAAAAAAACAGCCTAACTTGGTCACCAGAAACGTTATACTTAGTTTGTTCGGCCCCTATGTAACCCTGCACCATACTATTCTGAATATTTCGATAAACCAAATTGTTTGAGTTTGACTTCATAGGGCTCACTGATCTGCGTGCCAAATCAATATTTTTTGGCTTCTTGGTAATGTTACAGCCGTGTAGGTCTAAAAAATAAAATGAATTGCTTTGCCTAGCAAGAAGCCGCTCAGCTTCTCTTTAATGACTGAGCCTTAAGCCTTAGAAATACCTGTTCTATTTCAACAGAGACTGGCAGTTTTTAACATCGGTGAGTACATGGAACAATTGTCTAAAATAACAACAATAATGATGTGATAGGGAAGTAAAACTACAAAAAGCACAACAGCCTCACCATGTGACTGCACAGTTCAAGCATCAACTGAAGCTAAATACCTTGAATTGAATTCCACTTTGTTCATGTAACTCTCTACCTATTAATATTTCTGAAAAAATGGAGAGAAATCTGTGGAACAACTGCATGACTAGGAAAAGTACTGGTGGGTAGTTGCCTCAAAGTAATAGTCAAATATCACGCTAAAATAGAAAGGAAAGTAAGACAAATTCTAGTACATACAGTACTAAAGGTAAAGGTTCCCCTGCACTGCGTGATAGTCATTTCCGTCTCTAGGGGGCGGTGCTCATCTCAGTTTCTAAGCCGAAGAGCCAGCACTGTTCGACGTCTCCGTGGTCATGTGGCCGGCATGACTCAACACTGAAGGCGCATGGAGCGCTGTTACCTTCCAACCAATTTCTCTACTTGCATTTTTATGTGCTTTGGAACTGCTAGGTTGGCAGAAGCTGGGACAAGTAACGGGAACTCACGTCCGTATGCGGTGCTAGGGATTTGAACCGCTGAACTGCCGACCTTCTGATCGACAAGCTGAGTGTCTTAGCCACTGAGCCACGCTGTCCCACATACAGTACTAAGAATGTGCAAAATTTGTCAATGTAGGAAAAAATTATTCTGGAAAATTAAAAAAAACAAATCCTTTCAAACCATATTCCATGGGCAATTCAGAATTACCAAAATAAATTCTTCAATCTAGAAGCAAGGAAATTCCCTGGGTGGTCCGAACCCAAACCATAGCTCTTTCAACCAGAATATTTTGAATCATTTCAATTTGCTAACCTGCCCTTGGAATGACATGATCTGGGAGGAAACAAAAGATTCAGGAGTTCTCTAGAATATTCTGTTCCAGAATGACAAATTTTGTATAATCTAGATATAAAGCACACACATTTAAGCTGCTTGTTAATAAAATACAAAGAAATCAATAATATTAACGTTCATCCAAATGCACTTACCTTTAGAAATAGTTAAAGCAGGAGACCACTGTGACCTTAGAATGTCAAGACAAATGCTGCCATTACTGTTAATATTTGGATGATAAATTCGTGTTGTAAATGCAACCTAAAAAATTGAGATCAATCTGCAATCAATATACAGATCCTTTTCAGATTAAAAATGCTAGTTCTCAATATTTAGAATATACATAATTCTGCTTAACAATATCAAAGAAAAAAATGTTTGCTTGTTAAACTGCATTATTTTTTAATATGCATAGCTTGCAATGTAATTTCTACAAATGGAATCATTACAAGGTATGTACATTCAATTCCATACAACCCCTATTTTTCTAATTAAGAAAAACCACTCTGTCAGTTTCTTCAGAAATATATTCAGAGTTAGTGTAAAATCTAATGGATGCGATATCACCTTTCTCTAGGTTTGGTACTTGAAACTACATGGGCAGGGGTGAGCTATTTTGTATTGGGGAAAGTATTAACATAAAAATGTTATAATTTTTATCATTTGGAAATATGTATCTTTTCAATCAACTCCCAGAACTATTTTTACACTATTTTATTATTCTCAGGCTGGTAAGAAAAAGTCACAATGATGTTACATATGACAGACTCAAAGAATATAGAAGGGTCAGTAGTCTAAACAGTGAAAAATGGCCATTATGTTTTTTTAAAAGCCCACAGTACATTGTATATGACAGTCCAAATCTCCCTATTTAGCTTTATACAATATGTCATTAATCTATAACGGCCTAAAAGCATGTTCTAAAAACAGTAACTGCAGCTACAATCATAAAGGAAATATAAGGAATTCAGTAATTATATGAATGTAGTAGATCTGTAACCCAAAGGGTAAACCAGTATAGAGATCTGAAGAAGCTATTTCTTTTGTTATGCCTCTTTGGCAAGCCAAAATGCTTTAGCAATGGTCACAGTTGCCTATCTGTCAGTGGTGGGATTCATTTTTTTTTTACTACAGGTTCTGTGGGTGTGGCTTAGTGGGCATGACTAGGCTTGGTGGGAGTGGCAGGGGAATGATATTGTAAAATCTCCATTCCCTCCCCACTCCAGGGGAAGGTTACTGCAAAATCCCCATTTCCTCCTGATTAGCTGAGACTCAGGAGGCAGAGAATAGATGGGGGCAGGGCCAGTAGGAGGTGCTACTTACCGGTTCTCCAAAGTACTCAAAATTTCCGCTACCAGTTCTTCAGAACTGGTCAGAATCTGCTGAATACCACCTCTGCTACCCGTGCAGAGATTCAATGTTTTAAATTAAGTTTCCATTTTTACTTACCTTAGGTGGCTTGAAAGGGTAGTCTGTAGGGAAATGAATTGTCAGAAAGAAAACACCGCCTTGATATGGACTGTCGTTCTGACAAAGAAGAAAATTCAGAAGTTAAAAATTTCTGCAGGAACTACAGTTTAGGAGACACTGAAGAACTATAGTAACTAACTAAAAGTAAAAGTACCTGCAGCAAAATGACTCACATACTAACACTTAAAAAGCACACTTTGACTACATTAACAATGGGATGCACATGATGATAAGCTGACAACATTTCCTTCTGCATAGATAGTCCTGGAAATTTTCAAGAATATAGCTGTATGTTCCGACATAATAGAGAAGACAACAATGTCATTTATGGACAGCTTTTGCTGGTATCAATATTGTTTCATGAATATTAAATCTAACCAACAGATCAGTTTCATCTGTAATATTACATTGATTTATAGGCTACAATACAGTTTATTTTATCATGATGTACAAAATTGCCGTAAGGAATAAACTCTGACTTAAATAAAAAGTATGATGTACCGTATTTTTCGGAGTATAAGACGCACCTTTTCCCCTCAAAAAAGAGGCTGAAAATCTGGGTACATCTTATACACTGAATACAGCATTTTATGCCTCCTGGAACTCCGCCCCCTTCACCAAAATGGCCATGCATAGCTTTTAGAAGGCTTTCAGAGCTCCTGGGGGCTGGGGAGGGCAGAAATGAGTGAAAAACGGCCCATTTTTTGCCTCCCCATCCCTCAGCAGCACTCTAGAAGCTCCCTAAAGGCTATCCATGCCCTTTTTTTGGCGAAAAATGGGCCGTTTTTTTCTCATTTCCTCCCCCAACACCCCCCCCCCCAGGAACACTCTACAAGCCTCCTAAGGGCTATTCATGACCATTTTTTGAAAAAAAAACAAAACAGGCCTGTTTTCGCAAAAAACGGGCTTGTTTTGGGGCCATTTGCAGAGTGCAAAAACTTTTTTTTTTAAAAAAAAAAATTCCTCTTCAAAACCTTGCTGCGTCTTATACTCCAGTGCGTCTTATGCTCCAAAAATATGGTACATGAAGCCCCCACAAGAAGTCATTATAGTTTTTCACAGTTACAGTGTTACACAAAGAAACTATCTTACTGAAAGTGTTTTTGAGAAGCTGTAAACTTTATATCATGTACAAGAACATAATAATGTGTTTCCGGAATAACTTTTGAACAGTTGACTTTAGAATGAATGTTAGTAAAATTGCAGTACTTACAGGACCCATAATTGTAGCTTGCCAATGAAACACTGGATAACAGAGTGAGAAGGGAAGAGAAAAAGGAAAAAAAATGTTATTTAAATGTTCATGAAATCCCTCCCCCCCCCCCAAAAAAAAACCATATTGGTTTACAAGAACCTGTTTAAAAGAACCAGTATTTATTATTAACGACTTACTGTCATCTCCAACAGGGCCTGCAGAACACTGAGCTGGTGGGTCACGAGCCAAGTCACTAAGTTCCTGAAATAAAAACAATTATGTCAGAAAATTACATATTTCTGCCCCTCCAAAGCATCAAGTCAGACAAATGCTTTTGTGCACCACTTTTCAAAAGAAATCAAACTTAATCTCACATCAATAAACTAATTATACATATAACAACGGAACTATAAATATTGAAAGCAGTGTGGAATGGTTCAAACACTGCAAATATTTTACACCCATGAATAAAGGGAAATCTGACACACTTTTGCACACCCAGGCCATGGGTAGTTCTATAGTGCAACCATTTTAGATATAGTGCAAAGAGAAACAGCAGCTCTGTTTGCCACCTAATTTTACCTTAGGCACTTATTGGGGAACTAGGCTCTCTACACTATAAATAAAAAGAAGCTACATTTTAATTTAGTTTTCAAGCAATCTCAAGGAAACCCAGGAAAATTCGTATTTTCTCACAGAAAAGCTTTGCTTCTTTTTCAAGAATGTCAACCTTGACCTGAAATATATTTTAAATTCTGTGGCCCTAGCTTAGAATTCTTGAACGAATTAGAATTTTTCATAATAGCCGAGGCAGTGTACAGTTGAATATTAAAATTATATTACAACTTATGATGGTTGAGGAAAGGATTTTTTTTTGACACTAAGAAGTGGGGACACAAGTAAAAGCAGTCCAAAACTGGAAGGCTATATATATCCTTAATTACTAATTATCTGAATTCTTAAGACAGAAATAATTTAAAAAAAAGAAACAATGTTTAGTAGTTTCAATGCAAAGGCAAATACAAAGAATAAACAGCATCTAAAAGTTGCAAGTCATATACAGGGAGCCCACAGCTTACAATGGCAATTGGAACCAGAATTTCTGCTCCTAAGCAATATGGTCATTAAGCATGAATCCCAGAGTTATTAGGTGAGGCGACTTCTCACCAGCTTCCCGTAACCAAAGTCAGTGGGCAAGCTGACAGGGAAGATTGTAAATGATGTTCACGTGACATTGTAAGTGATTGTAAGTACAAACCGATTGCCAAGCGCCCAGACTGTGATCACATGACCACATGGGTGTTTATGACAGCAAGAACTCTGAAGACCATTGTAACCATTTGTTTAGCACCGTCGTATTTCCAATGGTTCTAAGTCAAAGTCTACTTGTGAAACTTTTAAAAAGGAAAGTAAAAGGCAACTATGGATGGTGTCTAACACATGGGTGAGAAGTAAATATAGTAGACAAATCAAAATAACATTCCTAAAGCTACTTAGTACATAGAATGCTCAAAAGTCAGGTTTCATTGAAAATTATATGTGATATTAAATATTCAACTGGCTGAAATTTTCTTCTAAACACTTACATATTTTACACATGATCTCTGAACATGTCAAAGTACAATATTTTCCCTAAAATATTAATAAACATTTTGTAATTGGCCTATGATCTTTGATCTTTATATAACCTGTATATAAAAATACAGCCTGTGTGGACTTGTACAACATACAACCTAATCTCAAATCCTTTAGCGGTAGTCATGGTTTGTATATAACATCAACTATAGGAAGCAGGGCCTCAGGAAGTTAAATTATTCATCTAACTTCTTCCATATGGACTTAAAAAGACATACTGTAAAACAAAGTATCAGCCTCCAGATTTAATTTTGTTTCAAATAATGCTTTGGGTTCCATACGGACTTATAGGCTTTTAAGAGCGGCTATTAACCAGAGGCTTTTTTGGTCTGCAAGTTATCAACCTGTCCTAAAAATGTAGCTTATCTGGGAAGCCCTATTAGAGTGATAATGCACAGAAACTATTTTGCAAAATAGACTGACTATACAGCATTTTAAAATGTTGCTTTGCTTTAAACAGACTAACACAGTCAGGCCGACCATCAATACCTCCATGAACCAACTGATCAAGTTCAAATCAGCACTTGGTCATAATAACCAAAAATAGGCACAGAGCTGTCTGCATATTCAATATCTCCCTCCATGTTATATTATAATAATTTTAATAAAATTAAAAAAATACATTTCCTTTTGCAGATGTTTATCTACTACATAACTCAAGATTCAACAATCACTTTGTTGATTTTAAAATTTGCCTAAAAACTCTGTACAAAAAATGGTTTTCAATTCATTTAAGAATTCAAAACACATTTCATAGCCGAAAGCTTCGTAGATAATCTGAACTTTATACCTAGCAAAAAGCAGAGATATGCAGTATTCCTTTCACTGAATCTTAAGGCTCTAATTAAGCAGATTTAACATCTTCAGTCTAAAGTCAGATAATCCCCCCTCCCATCACTTGCTTTTTAGTAATATCTAGATTAAAAGGTTTTAAAAGTCCATCTCTAAATACTGTTCACTTCTAGTAATCTTAATCCCTGACCATGGAGTTCAGAATTTATATTGATCATATGATTCTATGAGGAAATGCTATTTTTTAAAATATCTGAATAAGACAGATATTTTTTTCATTTACATGTATCTACCGAACTAAGGTATAGGCTGAATTCCCAATGTGGGATTTATCAACATGTCTTTTGACACATGCCATGCTTTGACCCACTTATTTGAAATTAAAAGGATTTGTATGAAGTAGAAAGCTGGTATATTGCAAAGCTTCATCATCATCCTTGTTTAAAAGGAGGTTCTTGTGTCCAACCAGCATTCCTAAAAAATACTCTAGAAGCAATCTCATCAGCTAGATAAAAGATGGGGAGACACAAAAACTATACAGATGCATATATAAACTTAAAGTCTGGTTTGAGTAATTGAGGAAAAAAGGCTGCTAAGATTACAGTTTATTCTCTATGGAAAAATACAGGGAATAATAATTGCTAACAAGATGGTTCCCTGATTTCTCACAGTAGTTACATAAACTTGTTAGCTTTGGAAAAGTAACAAAAACATGTTTGTTTACTAAAAATCTACATACATACTTTCCATAGTTGCAGGCTATTTCACTTCATTCTAGAAAATACACTTTTTTTAAGGTAACACTTGGTCTCCATTTATTAATACAACTTAAAATGCACCCTCAGGCAATTTGCTATAAAGTGAAAAAGAAAGGGGAATCAGTATCACATTACAGGTTGCTTCAAGTTACTGCATGAGTTTCCAAAACTGCCATTATCTTAGAAATAAGCAGTTATGCTTAAATATATGTTTAGCCCCTACCCATTTTTCTTAGAGCAGCATTCCCAAATCTTTCCAGCCTGACCCCCCCCCCCGGGGGGGCAGGGTGTTTTTGTGTGAGGGACCGCCACATGCACACTCAGTTTCATTTGTGTAAATGGAGCTGTGCCGGCACCCACCGTCTGTGCAAGTGGAGCTGCACGTACCGGCACTTGGTATTTGTATGAGTAGGGCTGCGCGCACATAAGCCCGCCATCATATGTGGGGACCCTGTCCTAAAATGCTGTAAGGATTTACTCATCAGCATTGCTTATCAATGACAAATAAAGTGACAATATCTCCCCAGTGTATGAAATAAACAGGATTTATAATCTTGGAAAATATGCAGCATAACATTAAATATGTTCTGAGGAAATCTCAATACCTTACCTTGCTATCATCATTCCCTACTTAATACTGAAAATTAGGTATATACAAATATGTAACAGCTCATCTTAATTCAATACTGAGTCTCTTAATTATCAGTTATAGATAGTTGCTGGCTTATGACCAGTTGCTTAGTGATTGTTGTAAGTGATGACCAACCTGAAAAAGGGGACTTCCACAAAGAAAAGTGAGTCAACCTATTTTCAAACCACCAGAAGGCAAGGCAAGAAACGGATGGCAAACTAATTAAAAGTGACAATTTAGAACTAAGGAGAAATTTCCTAACAGTGAGAATTAGTTAATCAGTGGAACCACTTGCTTCCAAAAATTGTGGGTGCTCCATTCATTGGAGACTTTTAAGAACCGACTGGAAGGTCACTTCTTTGGAATGGTATAAAGGCAGTGATGGTGAACCTTTTCGGTACCAAGTGCCCAAACCGGAATGTACATGCATGTGCCGGAGCACTGGAAACTCAAAGACCAGCTGGCCAGCATGCGCATGTTTATTTTTTTGCCATTTTCTGGGAAGTTTTCAGGCCATTCTTGGGTTGTTTGGGGGCCGTTTTTGGGCTGTTTTCAGGCCATTTTCCAGGTTGTTTTTCATGCGTGCCGGAAACCAGAGCAGCTGGCGATGGTGCGCATGCCCACAGAGACCGATCTGTGTGCCACCTCTGGCATGCTGCCATAGGTTCACCATCAGAGGTATAAGGTCTCCTGCTTAAAGTAGAAGACCTCCAAGGTCCTCTCCAACTCTGTTATTCTGTAACTCTGACTTAGTTTAGAAGTTCTGATGGCCAGACTCTCATCACAGTCTTAGATGCTTGATAACACAGATGCATTTATGCCTATTTGCATCATTCCATAGTTATATGACATTTTACATTACTTTTGCAGAAATCAACTCTTACTTCGTTTTTGACAAAATTGTGCCCATAAATGAACAATTGATTCACTTAGTGGCAGTGGCATTTGCTTTATGACCGCAGAAAATTTGGGTCAGCCACACAACTGACCCGTATTACAACCATCACTTAAAGGATTGTAATGGACAGGCTCCATTACAGTAGTATGTCGAAAACTACATATATCTTCAATGCCTTCAAGTAGAATACGGGATACAACACTTTTATAAGGTTATCTTATCAGCTTTTTTGAGACAAATGGTAGAAATGCTAGTAAACCAAATATGCTGACAGGTCTTTAATTCTTATAAATTTTCAAGGACTCCTTTTTAAATAAGTAATAAATCATCTTATGTCAATTCAATCAGAAACGAAAATCTTGATGACCCTAATTTGAGTTACTGTATTTTTCAGAGTATAAGACGCACCCTTTTCCCTCAAAAAAGAGGGTGAAAATCTGGGTGTGTCTTATACACTGAATACAGCATTTTTGGCCTCCTGAAACCCCGCCCTCTTTTCAAAAATGGTCCTGGGGGCTGGGGAGGGCTAAAATGAGAGAAAACGGGCTGTTTTTTGTTTGTTTGTGCCCCCCCAGCCTCCAGGAGCACTCTAAGCCTCCTAAAGGTTATGCATGCCCTTTTTTGACAAAAAATAGGCCCGTTTTTGTGAAAAATGGGCCATTTCTGGGAGGTCTGCAGAGTGCAAAAACTTTTTTTTAAATTTGCCTCTTCAAAATCTTAGTGCGTTTTATACTCCGAAAAATACGGTAGTATGTCAACACTGATTGCAATGCAAAGGATCTCTCCCCCCCAATTAACTCAGCCTTTAAGTTAGCACTAATTAATTTGTCATTAGTCATAAAACAGCTTTCAAACCTGCACTCTTACAAGCATTATGCACTTAAAGTTACTTCTACTTTCAATCACCTAAAAAATATCTAGAGTAGTCAATTGCTCCAATAAATGGTGTGGGGGCTCACATTTAACTAGATGTAGCATGGGGTAAAGATAATGGAATTACACAAGACTAGGCAGCATCTTCAGTGCACTGACAGGTGTCAAGCTCCAATTTATAATATGAATTTTCAAAATCATGCAACATTATTACTAGGCAATGCCAGCGGGCGACGCCCAGGAGTAGGGCCTTCTCTGTGATGGGCCCGACCCTCTGGAATGACCTCCCCCCGGACATCAGAACTACCACCGACCTCCGCTCCTTCCGTAAGAAGCTTAAAACCCACCTGTTCAATTTAGCCGGCCTGGCCTAATCCCAATTTTAGTCCCTCAAGTCTACATTTTTAAATATTTAGGGGTACGCTTTTTAGCTGATTTTAACTTTTATTATTTTGTACAGCTGAATTTAGGTTTAATTCGCTTTTAAGGGTATTTAAGGGTATTTATCTTTTGTATCTGGTTTTTAATGAGATGCCTGTACACCGCCCCGAGTCCCTTCGGGGAGAGGGGGCGGTCTATAAATCTTGAAAATAAATAAATTCTTCTTCTTACAGAGGCTCATATTATTGACAGTTATTGTTTGTAGTCACTATGTAGGCAGAGGTGTCAGAAGTGAAAAAATTATAAAAGTTTAGGAAACCGTGGACAATACGGACTACCGGATAGAAAACTCTGTGGAATTCAACTCCCACAATGTTTTTCTTATGCTATGTATATATTATTTTTTGTAAACTACCATATTTTTCGGACTATAAGTCGCACTCCTCCCCCCCCCCAAAAAGTGTGGGGAAATGTCTGTGTGACTTATAGACCTAATAAAGGCCTGTTTTTGGCCTCCTAAAACACACACACACCCTGCGTTTCCCATTTTCGCCAAAAATGGGCTTTGCCCCCCACAAAAACGGGATGCACAAAGGGTTTGGGAGGCCTGCAGAGTGCTCCTGGGGGCTGGAGAGGGCAAAAACGGAATGTGGGGGGGGGGGGTTGGAATGCACAGAGGGTTTGGGTGGCCTGTAGAGTGCTCTTGGGGGCTGGGGAGGGCAAAAACGGGATGTGGGGGGGTCAGGAAAGAAAAAGGAGGAAAAAGGAAAACACCCCCTTTATACTTATGGCAACTAATCATAGCATAGATTACCTCGTGCATGAGCCAGCACTCTCTTACTAATCAACTACAACTGTGTGTTCTGGCCTATTGTATACTTTACTGTTCCAGCTACTAAATTCAATCTTTTATCTATTATTGCCTCAATTTATTTCGGACATATTTGCAACAAACAGTTCTGGAATCATAAAAACTAGCTCGCATGGTCAAAGACAGACTAATGCTTCATACGCATATATTTAAAAGATGTTAATTCCAACAGTGATTTCTGAAAGGCAAGAAAAAGAAATGAAAATACTGTTCACTAGTGGAGTTTGAAGAACTGTGTCACAGATACGAGGACTCAGATACATTTTCAAAATGCTTTGGATCTCAGGCAAGCACATCATCTTCTATTATTCATTAAAAGAGGCCAAGTATTTCAGAGTCCCTTACAAGCCTGTAAAAAAAAGTACTTTAAAAGTCAGCTTTAATGAGAAAATTAGCGTTGGTACTTATTTTCTGGTAGAGACAGCAGCCAGACTGGGTATGCTCCGTCCATTAACCAATCAGACTGAGTCTACACTGATGATGTCATCGGGACCTTGTGGCTCCTCCCCCGTTTCAGATGAAGGAAAACTGTAGACTCAAGTGATTATTGTAAGCAAAAAGTGAAAGTCCAAAGTCACTGCATCTCTCTCTCCTCCGCACAAGGAATCCCCTCGTATGACCCATACCAGGGTGGGGCTGGCTGCTGTCCCTACTCTACCAGAAAATGAGTGTATCAGGTAAGGACCAATGCCCATTTTCCTGTTATCGTAGAGACAGCGGCCAGACTGGGACGTACCAAAGACTGGGCTGTCCACTAGGGTGGGAAATTGTAAAAAAGGTCCATTAGGGCACAAGTACTTGTTGCAGCACCCTGCGCCCAAACTGAACCACCTGAGCGTTCTGTGGTGTGGCAAACAGGTCCACCTCTGGATGGCCGAACCTGGAGCAGATGGTCTGGAACAGTTCCGGAGGAAGGCTCCACTCTCCATGGTGGACCGTGGCATGACTGAGCCAGTCGGCTTGATGGTTGTTCACTCCCGTGATGTGCTCTGCCCTGAGCGATCGAAGATGCCTCTCCGCCCAGGCGCTGAGTGCCATCGCCTCGGTTCGAAGAGCCCTGGAGTGTGTGCCACCCTGTCGGTTGACGTGGGCTTTCGCCGCCATGTTGTCGGTTAGCACCAAAACGTTCTGATCTCAAACATAGTCCTTGAAGTGCCGCAGTGCCAAGTGAATCGTCTGTACCTCCAGCCAATTTATATTGTGCTGGAGGTCCAATAAGGTCGAACAGCCCTGCGCCATCTGGGATTCCAAGAGAGCTCCCCACCCGTACAAGCTGGCGTCCATGGTCAGGATGAGGCGCTCCGGCTCCCTGAACTCGCAGCCCTTGTGCAGCGCCAGGGAGAGCCACCAACTCAGCGACAGCTGTACCTGCGGCGTCACCGGAACCTTTTCCTCGGAATTGCTGGAGTTGGACTTCTGATGCGGCAGGAGACGCCACTGGAGCGGCCTTGCGTGCAAATGAGCCCAAGGGCCCACGTCTATGCAAGAAATGAATTTCCCCAGCAAGCTGGAGAGCACCACACAGGAACAAAATGCTGACTTCTAACTTGTCTAACTAAAGCTACCAAACTAACCTTTAGGTCGTGGGAGAGGAACACCTTCCCCAACCTGGAATCTATGATGATCCCCAGGTGAAGAATCCTGGTGGTGGGGACTAGGGAACTTTTCTCTAGGTTAACTGAAAAACCTAACTGTTGGAGCGTAGACACCACTAATGAAATGCCCTCCCTCGCACGCTCAAACGATGACGCCTGGACCAAGATGTCATCGAGATAACATTGGATCCTAACAAAGCGCTCTCGGAGGGAAGCCGCCGCCGCAGCTAGGACCTTAGTGAAGGTCCAAGGTGCAGACGCCAGGCCAAACGGTAGGGCCCTATACTGATAATGCCTACCTAAATAAGAGAACCTGAGGTATTTACGATGACCAGGGAAGATGAGGACATGGAGGTAAGCCTCCGTCAGGTCGATGGAGGCCATGAAGTCATTGCGCCTGATCCCCGCCAAGATGGATTTAGGGGATGCCATTTTGAATCTCCTATAGACCAAGTGAAAATTTAGAAGTTTTAGATCCAGTATCGCCCTCCATCCCCCCGAACTTTTTGGAATGACAAAGAGGTTAGAATGACCCTACTTGGTCCGGTGGAACCGATTCCACCGCCCTAATGTCTTAAGAGGTGTCAGATCGCCTGCCTCATGAGAGAGCGTTTATCCTTACTCTTGGCGCCCGAAAACGCCTGAAAGTGGTTCAGGGGAATGGAAAGGAAATCTGATAGTGTTCAGAACCCAGGCATCAGTGGTAACCTCAGCCCAGGCGTTGGCAAACAGGATCAGTCTGCCACCTATGGGTGGGGTCGCTATTGACCTATCTGCCCCGGTGGTAGGGATGGCCACCTCCCCCCCTGAAAGGGCCTCTTCCCTTGGAGTTGGAACCTAGGCCTATCCCTAGTGTAGTGCCTATCCGACTGCCCATCTGATCTCGAAAAACACCTGCTGCTTTGTTGAGCTTCCTGATCTGACTGACGATAGGACTGCTTCCAAAAGTAAGGTGCAGACTTTTGCTCCGACTTCTTAGCAGGTGTGGGGATGACCTTATTTTTGTCCTCAACGAGGATCGGGTCCAATGGGGCACCGAAAAGGGAACCCCCGGAATAAGGTGATGAGGCCAGATGCCATTTCACCTTGTTCTCAGCCTGCCACCCTCACAGTCACAGGAGACGCCGGGGGATCACCGAGGATGCCATCGTCCCGGAGGCATACTTCATGGCATGCAGAGTGGCGTCAGCAGAGAATTGTGCGACAGAAAGGAGCTTGTGGAGATCCTGATGAGTACGCACCTCCTCTGGTGGAATCTGCTCATGCATCTGCTGGAGCTAAAGGATAGCCGTGCGGCTGAAGAACGACGCTGAGGCAGCTGCCTTGATGGCCCACACAGAAGACTGGAATATTTTGCAAAGAGTCAGCTCCGCCTTCTTGCCATCGGTCTTCAGGTAATCAGTCACATCGACGGAAACCACCGTAGACGTGGAAGCCAATGCCACCACTGGAGGGGCAACTGTGGGCACCTGCAAAGCCTCAGAAAAACTAGGTTAAAGAATCTCCTAACACTGCTAATAGGGTTAGGAAATGTCCCTGGCTTTTCCCACTGCTTCTAAGCTACTTCTAAGAACAGCTTAGGGACAGGGATATCTTCCTTCGCTGGAGGAGGCTCTGAGTAAACTCGGTCCTCTGGCTTCTTTTCTGGGCCACCTTCCTTGGCACCTGACTTGGCGCTCTCTGTCTCACCCAATTGCGCTGTGGCCTGGCCTTGCGCAACAGTGATTTGAACAAATCTGGGGGAAACAAGCCTGAGAATGCTGGTGTATCAGGCTGTGAGGGATCCTCATCATCGGACATATCTACTTCTCTCTCTCCCCCATGGAACCTTCACTAGCCAGAAAAGGAGAAACTGGACAGCGCACACCTGAGGGGGAGGGTCTTGGCCTGGCCTGGCCTGGGCAACACTGCCCTCCCCTCCAGTGGCTTTTGCCACAGCTGCCAGGCTCACAGTCCCCTTCTGTAACCCAGTAGAAATTCCATGTGAAATTGCAGAGGAAATAAACCTCTGAATGCTTGCAGGAAGCTGCTCCATGTCTCTAATGAAGGAATCCTCCTCCCCTACCTGTGTATAGTCATCAGGCTGTGGAGCCAAGGATGGCCTAGTGGGACTATCCCCCCTGGCCCCCCTGCATTGAAAGGGATCTCTTAGATAGGGGCCCTGTTCTACCATGGAGGGTGAAGAGGGGAAATATCCCCTGCATATTCCCTGTGATATATTGGGGAATCCCCCCTTGGAGGAGACCTAGACCTAGATCTAATGGGCGATCTGGACCTCAGGGGAGAACTAAGCCCTAGACACCTGCTTTTCCAGGGCCCTGTGCCTCCTTTCTTCATCTCTCTGTAAAGCCTTGGAAGGCTTCCCAGCAGCCATGGTCTTTCGCAGCCTTGCAGAGGCTGTAGCCTTTCCCGGATCCCACTGGAAGTTCCCTCCCCAGGAGACAATGGGGGGGGGGGAATCAGGCCTCTCCACACTGGTTGGGGGCTTCTTCAGGCTCAGCCCACCTGACCAGCAGCACAAACCACATTCCCCCAGTCACTCACGGTCTCCACGTGACAATTGCAGGCGCTGGTAGACCTTTCCGGCCCCTTTTCAAGCCATGCGGCTGCTGGCAGCACCATGCAGCACCTAATGGCGTCCAGCCCCAACAACAAGTTTAAAACCCTTACCAGCAGCCGGGAGCGAGCCACACCAAGGGGAGGCTTCCAGGAAGCAAATGGAGGCAAAAAGGGAAAGGCACCGAGGAGGAAAATGCAGGATGGCACTGGATTGTTTTTTGGATTTTCAGGAACCAAAAGCAACTCGTCCTTCTTCGGCCAGACAGAGTTGAAACTGGGAACCAGAAGCAAGTAGCACAGAGGCATGGCTTCAGTTTTAACTCTGTCTCGAGGCCAATTGGACATCACAATAACCAATCCCAATCATGGCTAATCCTGCAAATTCCTCCAGAAAACTACATGATGTGAGTATTTTCTTTATGGCAATTGCAAATGGTTATAAACTACTTCAGTAATAGAGTCAACAAATCTTAAGCTATTTTGGCCGTTCTTTCTCAATAGTCATTACAGGGAACATACCAAGAATGACTACTTTTACTAGTACAATACTGAGGAAAACGAGTGGTATAATACATCACAGCACACTTCGGCACTTATTCTATGAATCTGAGTTTTCAGCAACATAAAAATCTTGAGTTAGGCAATAGGCAGTGGAAAGGGATATGTGTTATGGCTAGACAGAAAAAAAAACCTAAGGTAGTACTGACTGTCCTGCAAGACAAATCAGGAATAACTAGATTTGGATGAATCAGCCTTACCTAAGACTCAAGTAGCAATTAAAATTGAGAAGTATGGAGTATATATGCATATGCATGTAATGTATTCTAATATTAATGGCCTTGCTTTTGGACAACTTCTTAACCAAACATTCTGGAATACTAAGTCTGAGATTTTTATGAAATGAATCAACTACATATAAACTATGATCTCTCTTCCTTAGTGCCACACATTTTTTGTGTGGCACTTTAAGTACATAAAATACAAAGGTACCCATTAAAGATAGGTGATAGCAAAATGTAGACAGTGCACTGAATTGCTGTCGATTAATAAAAACAGTGCTTTTATAGATTGGTTTGTTATCACTATTGTCGAGTTATTTGTTACAATTATAGATAGATAGATAGATAGATAGATATAAATAGATAGATAGATAGATAGATAGATAGATAGATAGATAGATAGATAGAGATAGATGATAGATAGAAATATATAGAAATATATTATAGAAATATATTTGTATAAATGTGATTTTAAACTTCACCAGTGGTTTTATTTGGAAATCTTACTTTTAAAATGCCAATAATATTCTTACAGCAAGGTACTTTAAAATATAGTAGTATGTTGTTTAAGAATAAATTACTTATTAAAATCAAGTCCTCAGCTAATTTAAGGAGTGACAACTATAGGAATAACACCATTAAAACAAATTTCACTGTAAGGCTGTAAGATTGCTGTGTCAAAATTATTCCATTATTATTAATAGCCTCAAAGACTTCTTGATTCAAAATTATACTGTGAAACAAAATGGTTCACAAATTACAGGGCAAACTCCCTATGGACTGAGGTGGAGCAAAAATCACAGAACATAATCCAGTAGGTTTCAGCATGAGGCATTTCTATCACAACTAAGATTCACAAGTCTTAAATACTTTGTAGACATGTATTAATCCACATTGGATTATGTAAATGACTACTACAGAATTTAAAATGTAGTTCTGGAATTGTAAAGATGTAACACAAAAAAGAATGTTGGAAATCAAATCAAGAGTTTAGGAAATTCTGCTCTGCCCCTGACCCTTTCTTATGTAATGAAGACTCACTGTGGAAGTTTTATTAAAATTAATGCAAAAGTCAGACATTTTAGCTAAAAGGAATTTGCAATAGAGTGTTGTTTCTTTTTTCAAAGAACCTCAGCATGTCCATGTAAAATATAGAAAAACCATACACTGATTAAAACCGTACAGCATTCTGTATTTGAAGACAGAAAAATTCCTTGAATAATGCAACCTAGCATCTCTCTAGAAGTGGTTTCAGGTGCCAACACACCTTTTCCTAGAATTGGACAGGCTGTTTAAAGTACCCGCAGAAAGAAGTTATAATTACATAATCCAAAGTGCCTTTTTACCTTCAAATCCAAAGTACTTTGGTGGTCTTACAAAGCTAAACAAAGCAAAACCTGGAAAGCTATGCAAGTCAATTATTTAAAATAGTGCCACTACAAAATAACTTGAAACATTCCAGATATGTAATTCAGCAATGAAAATGAGGAATAAAATATTTTATTTTACAAATGTCTCTTTCCCAATCGATTATTTTGACTTCTGAAGGAAACACCATCATCAATCAGTATATCATTATAGCAATAGCCCTTAGACTTGCATACCGCTTCACAGTGCTTTACAGCCCTCTGTAAGTGGTTTACAGTCAGCCTATTGCCCACAACAACTTGGGTCCTCATTTTACCCACCTCAGAAGAATGGAAGGCTGAGTCAACATTGAGCCTGGTGAGATTCGATCTGCCAAATTGCAGGCAGTCAGCAGAAGTAGCCTGCAGTACAGTACTCTAACCACTGCACCACCATAGCTCTTACTTATGTGTAACCAATTTATAAATATATTGTACTACAAGCAACTACCATAATTGAGGCTACTCCAGTCAGTCGCTAAACTGGAAATCATGTGAGTGCAACTGTGCTTTCTGCCTGGAAAGAGATAAGACCACAGATAAGTCCTCGAATTAGGACCACAACTGAGGCAGAATTTTGGTTTTAAATCATTACTATTATATGTTAGGTCACCACACAGCCAGGCTCAGTTTTATGACTGTTTTTATAACAATCATTGAGTTATCACAATTGTTAAGCAAATGACCAGGTTTTAAGTCCAAAATCCAGCTTATCCAATGGATGTTTACCAGAAAATGACAACAAAACCTTGCAAAGCACTATCATGTGATCGTAGGATCCTGCAACCAGTCATAAATGCAAGCCAGTTGTCAAATGCCTGAAATGCAATCACGTGAAGGGGTACAGCAGTCATAATTTTGAGGACAGGTCATAAGTAACTTTTGAGTCTATTGAAACTTTGAATCGTCAATAAGCATTCAGTTGTATGTTCAGGACTACCTGCATTGTTTCACTTCTTCGGTTTGTGTTTGCCTACTAACTACTCCTTTGCCCTTTAGAATGCTTGGGTACCTGCTTATTATCTTGTACGTATCAAAAACAATGTGACTGCACCAATTGCCTGGAGCTTCCTCTGCAGTGTGTGTGTCAGAAAATTACCTACAAAAATGGTTTGCTTCCTCCATTCCTCTGCAAAGAGATCAGAGAGGAAACAATTTCAAAAGAGTAATATAAGTAGTTCCCATAGTGCAGGGGTGTCCAAACTTGGGAACTTTAAGACTTGTGGACTTCAACTCCCAGAATTCCCCAGCCAGGCTGGCTGGGGAATTCTGGGAGTTGAAGTCCACAAGTCTTAAAGTTCCCAAGTTTGGACACCCCTGCCATAGTGTGTTCACAGCCCTGGTCACAATGCTTTTGATATGTAGAAGAGCAAACATTTTATTCTCTTGCAGTCCCTTTTTGACATTTTGACAAGCAAAGTCAATGGGGAAGATAGATCCCCTTGACAACTGTGGCAAAACAGGTTGTAAAATGGGGCAAAATCACTTAAAGTGTCACTTAACAATAAATGTTGTGCTCAATTGTTGTTCTTAATGAGGACTACCTATTCTACCTGAAATTTAAATACTAATTTAAGGCAATATATAATGCCCCTACATTCATTAAGGACATTTTAATAATGATCATGTCCCATGATTTTTAACCCAAGGTCCACAAATATAGCTAACTCCACAATTCTTTTAACAAACCAAAAGCATCACTGCAGCTAGTTTTAGGATAGAATTAATCCCTGTCATATTGTACTCCAAGAATATTCAAAATTCCTCCAGTACTGCAGGATGACAAAGTCAAAAATATGAGGGCATATAAAAGACCCCCTTTTGAAAGCCTAGTAAAATTTCTTGCTAGTAAAGATAATAACATATACTGCACTCCACTCTTTCCAGAGAACTGGTTTAGTGATATAATCTTAGCAATAAATTATTTTGGATTATAGATCTTCTCCAACATAATTGTGAGCAAGTAGGGGCAAACATTCATGGCTAATAACTGCAAGATAAAGATAAAATATAATTTTGCTAAGATGTGAACAATTTATCATTACCATCACCATCATTGTTTTTAAAGCATCTTTGGGATTTCTTTCAACTCTTAACAGTTAAACCAAAATGTAAACAAATTATAAA
The DNA here is from genome assembly GCF_964273705.1 of Natrix helvetica. Taxonomy (NCBI): domain Eukaryota; kingdom Metazoa; phylum Chordata; class Lepidosauria; order Squamata; family Natricidae; genus Natrix; species Natrix helvetica. The sequence continues at coordinate 21,813,390 of NC_138558.1, forward strand.
CATTTGGTCTACAAGAGTCATAAATCAATGTAAAATAAGCTAGCTTCAATTTCCAAGAAAAAAAATTGCAATTCTCTTTTTACTTTAAGAAACAAAACTATGCCATACTACCATGTAGAGAAGGTGTGCTATTTCATTTGTTAACTTGTCTTGTCCAAAGAGGTTTCTGAACATTAAAAATTATTTGGAAAGATAATAAGGCTAGAATTCTGGTGTGATAAGTATCTCTGTGCTAATGGAAAACTAAGTATTCCAAATGTAAAGAACAATTCAAACTGATTTGATTTGCTGGTATGTGTAAAGATGAATTCTTAAGATAACACTGATTATTAACATGTGTTACCAAGAAAGTTTCGAAGACATCCTGAACTAGAATTGCAAATAAAGATGTCTTTGACAGATCTACCTAGATATTATAAACAAAGATTATGAAAGCAAATCTAGCACATAAAGCAAAACTGACAGGAAAACATGCAGTAGAATGGCTTACACTTGTCTCATAAAGATTTGGATAAGTTGCATCTGTAGCTTTGTAGTGCAATAGATCACTGTTACTTGATATGCATGATACTTCAAGTTCATACTTGATAAAAACTTCGTATATTTTATTTTTGCATTTATGCTAAAATTCTGTTTTTACAGAGCCTCATATTTTTCACTGTAGTCTTTAAAATGTTTAAAGATTTCTTTATTTACTGAATGATCCTATACTGAACTACCTTCTAATAATTGTAGTGGTTGTGTATTCCAAGATATTTAAAATGTTTGTCATTTAAGCCTCTAATTTCAATTAATATTTGTTTGGAGAAAATAAAAATTACAAAAAGTCAGGAGAACTATTGAGGTAGCTTCCAATCAGCTGTATATTTTACTGGATATTTTTGAGTCAGTTGCTATCCTTAGCTAACCTAAAGGATTGTGACTATGATGTAGTGTTAGTAAATCTATTATCTCCTAAAGAAGATATTAAAAATGTGACTAAGTCTTTATGTCCATTCTCCCTAATTTTTTTAAGATAAGGCTTTAAAATAATTGTGAATCTGATTTTATAATACTAAATTTGGTATGTTGTACAGAACATAGTGCCACATGGTTCCCCTTCAATAATTCATCTTAGATGTTAAAATTTCTCTTGTATTGTAAATGTTCTAAAACTACTTACATTTAGCTGGGTTTTACCTACTACTCTACTTGTTTGTTAAGAGAATGAAGACTGTATTTTTATTGGATAAAAATCTGTTTTTGTTGATGTACCCAATGTGATTTTATAAAATTAGGTAATGAACAGATTTAATTGTTTTGACAGCAGTTGCTTAATCTGGTGCAAAAACCCTTGCGGGCAAAATCAGGATACTGAATTAACTAATTTTCTTCTCATATTGGTTATATCAGAAAGAAAAATAATTTTTATCCCAATAGGATGCTTTGACTCCACCTCCCCAGCCCTATTCTTAACCATATTGATAGGAAACTCACAGCAATTTCATCAGTAGGTCTATTGTGTTTATATTATTCACTATATTGATTTGATGGGGGAGGAAAATTGAAATGTTTTAAGTTTCTTAAATGCTATTACAATTGTTAAGGTAGCTTGCTGACATTGTGGAACAGCCCCATGTAGAGACCAGCCTGATTACCTTTTTGTTGCTATTTCAGAAGCTCTTGAAGACCAGATTGTTTTACAGAGTTTTCCCCTGCTGTGTAAATGTTGCTATCTTTATTTTTAATTTTTTTTATCCGTAATTCATGTATTCTGTAATGTTTTTGTATTTCTTTATATTCCTCCCGTGGATATTTCAATCTGTACTTATTCTTAATAAGATGCTGTAAATTTCTTTTGATTGCAATACTATAGAAATATGTAAAATATCACCAGTAATCTTGCCTTTACACATTTCATTACTCTGGGCTGCTTGACAAGCCATTCTCTAAGATATCATACAGACTGCACACTAATAAAATAGGCGACAGAATCATGTTGCCATGAGTTCTTGAACCAAGAAAAACAAAATGAACTATGAAAAAATTAGTAATGCAATGGATTAAAATTGTTTTAAGTTATCAATTTACTATGTAGTCTTTTACATCATGGCTACACCAGATTCAATTCTAATTTCACCTATCTCCTCAGCAATACTTTATGACATTATACTTCAGGAGACACACTCACAATCCATCTATCTTCTGGTTTGCCATAAATAAAATATACAGCACAATGCTGTATAATGTCTTTCTATTGCTGTTTGTTATATTGACTTGTCATTATCTACATAAAACATTATTTCACTAAACATTCCTGGATATATTCATTTATTGTACTATATAACTGATAAATTTAATTTTCTTTATAAAACCTTTGGTTGGCTAACATGGCCAAGGTAAAATGTTAGCATGTCAGCTAAATCTTTTAAACTGAGTTCAATAAACTAAGCAAACCACTATGATCAATTAGCAGGTAACTGAATTTTCTGTCACATTCATAAACAACACAGGTGGCAGGAACTACTATTGCCATTCCATTGATGCTGCCTTAACTAAAAACTATTCATTTTATAATAAATCAGTATGGTTAAACATCTATTTTTTGTTTTACAGAATTATTTGTGTATTAAATGTGTATATTAATGTAATTTTCTCAATCCTATTTGGATACTTTTGTTGAGAAAATAGCTACAGACAGCAGCTTCCATTATATTTATTTGACATTTTATAAATTCCAAACAACCAGTACTCAGAAGTAATACAAAAACTAATTATAGATTGCTTGGTTTAACCACACCCACTGGGATGAAGGAACAAACAAAAGTAATCAAGTAGGATATACTACACACTTTACAAAAAGTATTCCTTGAATCAAACATACCAAGACAATTACTAAATAATTCTCATTTTTATAGCTGAAGATCAATACATATTTATACTATGAAGTAATTTACAAATGTTCATTTTGTAAATGGTATGCAATCTCTAAAATTTGGCCAATATATTGAAACAAAATTGAGAATTATTTCTTCAATAACCATGGGCAATCTGAGGCCTGAAAATATTTGGAATTATTGTGTCTCGACTATTGAATAAGTCAGGGAGTAAGATAAACAGTATAGTTCTTTCATATACATGTGAGCCAGTTGTTTCTATTTACTTTTAACTAAGCATGCAAGGGTTACTTTTAAGATTTTCATGAAGAGGCATTTGTAGTGGTTTCAAAGTTTATGGAGGAAAAAACTGCAAAAGTATACAGAGAAAAGTAGCAAACAGGAATATCAGAGAACCTTAGATAATATTTAAATAATGGTTATGTGGTAGGCAAACATTATTTCAACTGATTCACATTTTGATAATTTGTAAGGCTATATAAAATGTTTTCTAATTCAAAATGTTTCAAAATTGAGAGAGTTGTTTCAAGTTTGGAATAGTTTGTTCTAATGTTGTTAGATTAGTTCTGATCATTACAGAACTGTCCCAAGCTTAGAATACTTCTAGAATGGTTGAGGATAGTTTGGAACATTTCCAAGATGTCTGGAATAACTATTTTAAATTGAAAATATTTTGCACACTCCTAGTTTCTTGCTCTGGCCATAAGATCAACCTTCAGCTATTTGAAAAAAAAAGCCAGGAAGCATTTCTCAGGCAATCTATATATTACATTATAAGGGTGTTACTGATAAAAATGTATTCATTATAACTAACCTAGGTAAACCAGATAGAAGTTGAGACATCAGCTCTGGGAGTTCTAGAACATTTCAGATGTATTGATTTCAGTTAACACCAGTTAGTTACATTGCCAAAGATAATGCTATTACAGGCATAAACTCTAAATTCTAGAACTTGGTTATTACAATTATATTCTTATTTATAGAATCCCGGCTTTAATAAATTAAGCTACTATCTACAAATACACTAAATCAAATCTGACTTTTTGAACAAGATGAAATGCAATGCAAATAATAGGAGAGCACCTTTTGTCAGGGGCTCTGATTATCTTTCAATTCTTTAGCATTTACATACATCAGGAAGAAATAACAAACGTTCAAGACTCAAACTGCTAAATATTCTGCCTATGTTGTTGTGAACACTAATTAATGCTGGGTGACTCCCTTGAGTTGTTATTCTCTCTACTGTAGGGGAACAAGTTTTAGGTGAAAGCTTAGATCGATTCGGGTTTTAATATTGAACACAAACTTTAGAAAAAGTGGCAAGTCAAGGATGATAGTTCTATCTAAAATATAATCTAAAGGTGGTGCCACTATTACAACTGATCTAATGCTTCACATGCACTAATAACAGCTTTTATTGAGGCAGAATACCTCCAAGCCAACCCTGAACTTGCCAGAAAAATGCTAGGAAGGAGGGGGGGGGAGAGAAAGAAGCCTCCAAACGTGGAAATAGTAAAAGCTTTAAGCAGGTCACTAGCACTTCCAAGACTTGGACCATTTGTAAAAACACGCTGACCCTTAGTTTACAGGAACTGTCACCAGTGAAACTGGGTGACAAAGTTACCCAAACCGCACCCTCTGCCAGGACAAGTGAGCCTCTAACTCAAAATAGGAACCAACTTCCTCACAACGACACTCGGTTCACATTAAGCTCCTTACTCCACCCTCCTTCTAGATTGTGCAAGAACCGACATTCTCGATGCATCACAGAGCCGCCACCACATACTTCCGCTCCTTGTCAGAAGCGGAGGCAAAAGGCAAGGATTCCGCATTTCACCAAAAAAAAAAAGGGGGGGAGGCTTCGGGGCCGAGATCGCGGCCAGGCCGGTCGGCAGTTGCCGTGGAGGCGGCCGAGGACGGGAGAGGAGCGTGCGGGTGTCAGTCATGTTGTGGCTGAAAGCTACCGAGGAAAGAGGCAGAGAGAGGGAGAAAGAGAAAACGATCCCGGGGAGCGCCTGAACTGGCAAGCCCGCCGCCATCTTACAATGCGGGAAAGAAGTTCCCGGCCAGAGCAGAGACACCGAGGGAGGAGGGGAGGCAGCAGACGCCACACAGAGATACATACACAACACACACACACAGGGCGGTGCGGGTTACTTCCCAGTTGCTCCCTCGGTGAAGAGGAGCGGGGCCCGGGAGGGGAGCTCCGGTAACAGGCGGCTTTGTCATTTCAACCAAGGCAGATACAGAGGCTCCGGGCAGCCCGATGGCCCCAACGGTGGAGGACGAATCGGCTCCGGACACTCCGCGACTGAGCCCCAACGGTCCCAAAGGCCCCTCCCGACACCTTCCACCCCTTCCACCGGGCTCGACTGCGGGCAGCCGCCAAGCCAACCTCCCGTAACGCTCCTACCGGGCCCGGCTGAGCCGCCGCTGCCAAACGCCCTGCTGAAAGGAAGGCAGGCAGGCGGGGCGGGCAGCCTTCCCTCCCGGTTTAGGCCAGCCGGCCGGCCGAGGCCGCGTCGGGGACCCCGCTCACCTTGTTGATGCGTTTCAGCGCCATCCTGCCTTCTGCGTGGGGGGAGCGTGGCGGTGCGGGTGGTGGTGGTGGTGGGTGGCCGCCGCGGCCGGGGGTCACTCGAACTGCGCCTCCTTCGCCTCCGCCTCGTCGGGCCTATCTGCGCCGCCGCCGCCGCCGCTCTCCCTCCCTGCGGGTGGGGGATGGAGCCGCTCGCTCGCCGCCTGCCTTTTCCTCCTTCCTCCGGAAACAGGCGGGGGCGCCCGCCCGCACCGCACACCAGCCGCGACGTCAACGGCGCCGCCTCTTTCGATCGGCGGAGGTGTCCCGACCGGCCTCTCCGGCGAAAAGGCGACGAGGGGCCCGCGACTATCTCCTTCGAACAGGAACGGGGGGAAAAGAGCACGGTTAAACTCAGGCGCAGCAGCCGCGCCGCCGGCGAGGCCAAGAAAAGGGCGGAGCTAGATATAGGTCCCGCCTCCTCCGCCACCGCCCTCCCCCCTGGGGCAGAGGCGGGCCTAGAACGCGCGGCCGCGTGAGGTCCCGCCCCCCGAGGGCCTTCCGATTGGGGGAATCCAGCAACGCTCAACTGCCTCTATAGGAAAGAAAACCGCGCGCTCATTCGGTGGAGCAAAAGGAGATAAAAAGGGGCTAGTTTGCATTCGCGCACGCGCCCTTGGTCAGATTTACTTTTTTTCCCCCTTCGCATTAAGCGGCAAAAAAAAGGAAGGCGCACAAACGTCTTCGCTAAACCTCTCGCGAGATAAACAGCGCTTATGCTCTGGTAGGGGAGGGGGAAAATGCCCGGCTTCGGTCATCACCAGGGAACGCGGAATGCGCGCGTCGAACCGTGAGCACGTGGACGCGCACAGCCCTCCCGCCCCACCCCCAGCTTCTTCCCTCTTTTGGACCGCCTCCGGTTCCCCCCCCCTCCCTGCGTGACAGTAGCAACGGCCTCCTCCAACACTTACGATCCTGCTGCCGTTACAATCGGGAAGAAGCGCTTGCGCGCTTTCGGCCGCCTCCCGCAAATAACGCCGTTCGGCCCCTCTTCTCTCTTTTTCGGGATTGCGCACTCGTTGAATGGCCGTCACAGCCGGATCTATTTAGCGAAGAAGGGCTGGCCTTGTATCCCTCCGCACAGCTGGGCTGGGGCTCGGGGGGCGTCCTCGCTTCCTTGGATCATCCCCCCTCTGCCCTCCCTACCCCAAATGGGATGCTACCTGCTGACGGTTACGCTTCTCGGTGTGCCCAGAGTGTCCACGAGCTGTTTGACTTGACTAAATCTTAATGTTAAAGTCAGAGTCTGGAAGTGACCAACATTAACATTGCCCCCTTTTTAAGAGCCGGGGATTCTTTTTCTCAATCCCGACTGGAACATACTTTTATTGTTATTCATTTAGTTTGTCACTCAAACTATTCCTGTTACAAGATAACAGGAATAAGAATAAACATGAATAACCCGGGGAATGGATACAAATAAATGGGGACAGTAGGACAGGGGCGTTAGGCTCTCTGGTGCGTTTATGTATGCCCCTACTGAACTGAAAAATTATATACAAGATTGGGGCCGTGTTTGAGCCCTACGATAGATTATACTCTGAAAGAATTAGGTGCTGGCCTAGAAAGCGGGAGACTTTGAATTCTACTCCCGCCTTAGCCATGAAAAACCGGCTGAGTGACTTTGGGCAGCCACTCAATCTCAATCCAACTCTCCTCAAAGAGTGGTTGTTGTGAGGAAAATAGGAAGAGGAAGAAACATTGATAGATTCCCCACCATGAGTTGTATATAAAAAGACAAGTTAAAAATCTTTAAAAACACACTTGGGTTCCTCCATGTTAAAAGTCATTAACTGATTTAGAAATCATGTTGACTGGCATCAGAAAACATGCTAACTTACCAAGAAACAAACATGACAGAGATAACCCATGTTCCTTCCCCCCTCAAAAAAAAAAAACCCTGTCAGTCTTTAGTATCCACATATGTTGTATTCATCCATTAACCATGGTTTTCTTAGCCGTGGGTTACTCAATAAGACTTTTTTGGGTTGTATAGCACCTTGAAATTTAAAGCACTAGCCCAAGCTATTTGGAAATTTATTTCGATTTTCTATATGTCCCACTTCTTCCTAGGACTGAAAGAGAGTAACTAGCCCAAAATCACCCAGCTGACTTCTGTGCTCAAGGCAGGATTAGAAGGTGGATCTCCCCACTCCTTAAATCACTTTACCAAAATTGCTCTCAATTTTTTATTGCAATTTTATACTGTCCAGATCAACATATCCCTGAAAATTTACAATACAAAAATTATATTTAAATCAATGTACGTAGAATACAGATGGTTGCTCGATCAGCCAAATGATACCAGTACAATGCCAGCTTACCTGTTCGAATAATAAAATTCTGCCCTACAGAGAACTGCAGGAAAAAATTGCCAGCAGAGCTTCTGTGAACATATTCCAAAGAATGGGCACAAAACGGAAAGAGTGTCTTTAGGCCCATGCCTCTGGAATTCTCAACATCCCTTCATGGACACACATGCTAGAAAGATTCTGGACAAGGTATCCGAGGCCAAGGCATTTAATACTCTAAGTCAAACCCAGCAGTTAGAAATGGACTTAAAAGCCACTTGGCAACTAATGCATCAACCAAAGAACAGGCCCTGTGTTTGAGGATCAGCTCTTACTTGCTGTAATCTTAGTTACTACATTCTGTAGCAACTGTAGTTTTTGAATCATTTCCAAGGCTGCCCCCAGAGACTCTGTTACAGTAATCTAATCATATAGTAATATGGTAATGAGTTACTGTTGCCTGGGTATCGTGGTCTAGGTAGGACTGGAAGTGGTATATTAGCCTCAGCTGGATGAAAGCCCTTCTTGCTTCAGTTTTCATCTGCAGAAAACTGCACGTTTGCTCCTTCAGCAGGAGAACAACCCCATCTACAATCCATACCAGGAACAAGTTATTTCTAGTAAAATATCTTTGCTGGAGTTTAGTTTGTTTCTACCCATCATGATACAGCCTCCAAGATCAGTGGTGGGTTCCTACCGGTGTTCCTACTGGTTTGCTGAGTGCACGCTTTGTGCCAGATGCATGCTATGCGTGCGTGCCCAGTTGAAAGAAACTTGTCACATGTGTGTGCATTTGAAAGACTTGCTCGGAAAGTAAGGAAAACAGCTGAGAAGCAGCAATTCAATCTGCTACCTCTGATCAGCTGGGCTTCAGAAGCTGAAATAAAGGTAGGTATAACCCAGGGGCAGGGGGGCGGGCCCACTTTCAAAGCAACAGAGAACCAGTTCGCTCTCTGCTTGATGGAAGAGCTACTGGTTCGGGAGAACTGGTGCGAACCAGTAGTAACCCACCACTGTTCCAGATACTAGATTGTGCCAACAGCACTTCTGATTTGGCCTGATAGCAGCAAAATGATGATAGCTCACCTCAGACTGAGGGGTGACCTCTCACAAGTGGATTTACACAAATTTAAATAGAAAGATTGATGAGCTGTAGTGTATCTAGTAGTCTCAGGATTAAATCTACAACATATATACACATAAACACTCTGAAACTAGGGCCACTACCAAATGGTTCCTCCAACTCCCAAACATGTAGGCAGTTCAGGAAGATTCATGATCAGCAATATAAAAAGCTATTGTAACTTATCACGGAGAAAGTTTCCTTATTACAACACTAGCTAGCTGTTATTAGAATCCTTACCATCTTTCTCTTGGATCAAATGAATTTTCTGTAGGATGTTATCTTGCTTTTAATTTGATCAGTAAATGAGGTTATTTGGTCAGGTGACACAGTTATAGACTTTCTAAAAACAAAATAGTAAAATAAGTTTCAAATAAAACTTTAAAAAACCTATTTTAACTATATAATGGTTTGATAACCAATGAAAACAAATCGGGTTTAGGCCCTTACTGGAAATTTTAACAAACTAGATATTGATTTATCTTAAATGCTATTGTGGATTTCTTGACTACAGTGGCAGATTACATTGCGTGACCTAAAATCTTTCCAGGGTTTTGTTTTAATTGGCAACCCTAAATATTACTTCCTGTTTCATATTTATTATGACATTTTAAGTAATTTTTGTTATGATTATATATGTGAGTTCCAAATATGGAGGCAGACCCATATTTTGCTTGGTTGTTGTCTAAAATAGATAGGCAAAAATGCAAGCCTTAGTTTAAATCTAGATTTCTAGCAACAGCACTCTCCTTGCCATGGCGCCTTGTGGGTGAATAGACAGATGAAAGTAGGCATGCTCCATTCATTCTAGGACCTAGAATGGGGTGAAATTCAGCAGGCTCTGACAGGTTCTGGAGAACCAGTAGTAGAAATTTTGAGTAGTTTGGAGAACCGGCAAATACCACCTCTGGCTGGCCCCAGAGTAGGGTAGGAATGGAGATTTTGCAATATCCATCCCCCAGGAATGGGAAGGGAATGGGGATTTTGCAGTATCCTTCCCCTGCCACGCCTACCAAGCCACGCCCACAGAACTGGTAGTAAAAAAAAATGAATTGCACCACTGGACCTAGGTTATAGTTCTGTCTTCTGCTCTTTAAATACAATACTCAGTATGCAATACCCAATAGCCCATCACTAAGATGAGGAAATTTGGCCATCCCTATATATCGATTTTCCATTCCTGGGATTGAACCCCGTGGAAGGAGAATATACAGTACTACCTCATCACTCCATAACAGTCACGATGCCTATATTTTGGGGATCCAAGGATACATCAGATTAAATTATATTCAAAATACTTTTATACCAATTCTAATTATTTTAAAATCTGATTTCAGGATTTTAGCCATTGTTTTTTTTCTTTTAAGTGCTATAAAGAACAGGTTAACTGGAAATAAATAAAACATTTATGTACATCCAAGTTTTTCTACAGCCAAATCAACGGTACATAAATAATTCAATTGTGAAGATTCAAGATTCAAGTTATGCATGATTTGCAATAAATGTCTTCTGAAAAAAAGTTTATCATGAGGCAGGCAAGGTGAATACCACTAATTCCTGAAATACATATAGATGTAGAAGTTAGGCAGCCATTACTCATCTCTCAGCTGACCTCACCCATCCTCTTCAAGGTGATACATCCTACAGAGGTATACAGTTTAGTTTCTTGAGTTTCCACCTAATTAGCTGTGTCACCTGGTTTGAATAATTTTGAAATTATTTTAATTTTAAAAAATTATATTTCATCCTTATTTAGAAGACTACCTCTAGGTTCTTCATGGATCACATAGCATTCTTAGAAGTTAAAATCATTGGATGGCAGCAGTTCATTGTGTTTGAAATTATATTTATACTTGTGAGAAATAAAGGTAAACCTGGGGGATAAGAGAACATTACATGGGTGGGAGAAAGGAACCTCACCACTTTGCTTCCTCACAAATATACTCTTGACTGGACTTGTAACCTATGGCAACTAGTTTATCAGAGTGCTCCTACGATGTTCCCCAACCCAATATAGAATGGATTCCTGACTCAGAGATTTCAGGCAAACCTCAGACCTGCATGTTTAAGCTAATGAAAAGATTGGCATGTAAATTAGTCCAGCACTCATTTTGCAGCCCCAATGCGTTTGATGTCAAAACCATACATTTTCATAAATAATGAGTCACATTTTATGAGATGGGCAGCTGAATGAATGAATGAATAGGAGTTTCTTGTTTTCTTTAAAAGGTTAGGGGTACAATGGATATCTAATATAGAAATTTAAAGCATACATTTTGCTATTTTTTATTTCAAAGCCCAATCTCCTTCCCACAAAACACCAGCAATTTTACCTTATGGATTCTAATTATTCATCTCTTGGTCATATTTTCTAACATAGCATTTTGGAGCTTTGTGGCTCAAATTGGGCATACTATCTATCTATCTATCTATCATCTATCTATCTATCTATCTATCTATCTATCTATCTATCATCATCTATCTATCTATGCATGCTTTTTATATTAGCTTTTTGGTGTGTACAATGAACAGTATGTAGCACATCCTCCAGCCCCTGCATCAACCTTTCCCTACAAATGATGTCATGTTTCTTGTTTGTTTATTTAATTCTACATTGTAACAGAATTGTGAAGAGTAATATTCAAAAGAATGTTCATAATTATTTAGCAGTATAGCAGGTGTACACATGTCTAGAATGGCAATTCTAATGGCCAAGAACATGCCTCCCATTATATTTGGCCTGACTAATACACATCAGCAATCACTGCCTGATACTCAAGGGAATGATGTGGATAGTAACTCATCCTCCAAACCTGGGCAATGCCACCCACTGAATCATTTACATGAGGGACAGAGAGACTCTGAAGCAGCCACTTCTTTTCCTGTGACTGAAGTGACTGAGATGTAATTTTGCAGGAATGTGGTCCTTGGGCATAGCTACTTGACTATGACATACCTAAAATAAGAAGGATTTATGTAACAAAATATATCTGCAAGGCAAGGATCCGAGAAAAGTAATAAAATATTTAGTAGAGCAAAATAACAAATTATGGCTTGGAAACAAATTTTTAAATATATTCTTGATTTTAAAAAAAACATAATTTTTGAACAATATTTTCAGCACTTCTGTTTTCTAAACTGTTGGTTAAGCAGAGCAGGAAAGCCTGCTTTGGCAGAGAGATCTGTTTTTGGCTTTTTTGACTACCCCTCTTGCTATTTTTTTAAATAAATGAAAGGTCTCTCTGACTTTGGATGGATTTTATGGATAAAAATGCTGTTCTTTATCACCATTGTCTGACTCATCCACTGTGCGTGTTTAGCCTCATGTTCCACAAATAAAGAATAGAGTTCATAAAATAAAATGCATAAAGAATAGAATACACTTGCTACCTAAGAACACTGTAGTTGGCACAGAAGATGACAATATTAAGACAGAATTCCAAAATGAACAACAGCTGATAGCTTGCCAAAATAAAATATTGTTTTTTAATCTGTGTTTTGAAATGTTTCACATTTAATTAGAATTATTTTCTGTTCTACAGTTGCAGTTAAAGAAAAATTAATTTAGAATATCTTTGGATATAACAAATATGTGTCAAGTAGTTAAAATAAGGTCAACATTCAATTAGCATTAAAATATTTCACGTGACAGTGGATCCACTGGGAGAGTTGTGTATAGTTTCTCTCAGCTGTAATGATGAGGCTCAAAAATTCTTAATATTGCGTCTCAGATAAGTAGTTATCTTAGATCTAAATACAAAAAATAGGATGCTTGCAAAATGGTTTGTAAACCATTATGATTTATGACTCAGCATGAACATCAAGCTAATTACAGTGTACTGTGTATCAGGCCATTACTTCTATTTTATTTAATCTGGTAGGTGGTGTTTCCCTTTTATAATTAAACTCTGAGAAAAACTGGAAAGTGGCAATGTAATTGGTGGCCAAAAGTGGAGGTTTTCAGCGGACTCTATATTATCTATCATTTGTTAAACTTTCAACCTACCTTTCTTCCAAGAAAGTGGGATGCAAAAATTCTTTCTCGCTCATTTCCAAGGAATGGTCATCCTGTGAGGTTGATCAGGTTATGGATTGAAATGCCCATTGCGAGTTTCCTGTGAACCTGGGTGTTCTAGTTCTAGCCTAACTCATTAGATTGCCACACTAAAGCAAATAAATGTTGGTGTGTCTCCGTCATTGTATGTATCTATTATCTATCTATCTAATCTATCCTTATCTATATCATTCCTACATATTTCTATTTAATTTCATTTCACCTGACAGAACAGCAGTTGTCAGATGGTATTTGGACCACAGAAGTGGTCGGCAATTATGGGGTCTCCTCATATATCACTAAAAGAAAAAAAGTCCCCTTGCTAATTCTCCTCTAATATTGCCTAAAATCATAAAAGGCTACAGCCCTTTAATAGTTTTTCACCAATAGATTAAGCATCAGAGGGACAACTTCATAAATGCTATCACTTCAAGAATACAGTTTAAAACATTTTTTTGCCAAATTGTATCATTGAAATTCAGTATTCAGTATGACCTGTATTTCTACTAATATATTTAATTGCTAAATTACACTTCTTTGTGATTTAAATAACTGGAATTCGATTTCTGAAACCATACAGGAAAATATTGCAATTGACTAAGATATTCATATGCCAGGTAGCAATATTATGGCCATATAAGTGAAATAAAATCAGATAAATACGTTCAGGGCACAGGTGCAAAACGTATAAATTGGATGCAGATTTTAGGGAAAATAATGGAGGTAGCAACTTTATGCATTCATTTTCTCCACTTATTTTCAAAATGCATTCCTACTAATTCAATGGGCTATATTGTTGCAATACATAATTAAATTTAAAAACACATGTAAAATATTATATAACTATAATTTTATACATATACACATTACATATTATTTCACTGCATATGAGAGTTATTAAGATATTTATAATCACACCACCTGCTGGTAGTAATACAATACTGTATTTGCTTTACTATAGAAAGAAATGGACACTTGCTTGCCTGGCTGTTTTTGTACATTTAGCTTTCAAATCTGGTGTAAACCATCCATGCAACTGGTTCAAGTCCACATGATACACATGACCTCACATAACCTTTGATTACAGAGTTGCATGAATAAGATGGTACATTCTGTGGCCATATTGAAAGAACAGGAATTTTGAATGTCGCACAGGCTACACTACATTCTACAATATAATTGGGGGTTTTTTTATGCATTGATTTTGCATGCTTTGAAAACCTACCCTTTCTAAGAAAATTAATTAGCAATGTAATAATGCTCCTTAGCTAAGTCTTAATTGTATTTCCTGATTTTAGAACTTCTGTCTCTTCAACAAATCCCTTCTTTTTATATAAGGCCAAACTTAGTGATAAGAAAAGTGGTGTGGTAGGGAAAACTTTCTGCTCAGGATGTCCAGTGTATCCTTGTGTTGAGAGAGAAGCTGAGAGCAAGGGGAACTTGCCAAGATTGGGTAGCTCCAGAAATTTATTTCAAGCATTTTCATTGGGATGTAGAGTCAAGAAGAGAGAAGGAGTAAGAGAAAGAAAAATAATAAAAATATGGAGGACCATTGACTGGGATGAAGACTTTACTAGGTTCTAAAGTACAATGTCCAGACTTAACCTTTTACAACAAACTCTAGAACAAGCCATGGGCTGAAATAAGATATAGACAGCTGTTTTTAACAATTCTCCCTCAAAGTGTTTTAATTTAATGGCAAGATTTTTTCTTTTGATGAAAAGCAAACAATATTTCAGAATTCAGACATCTATCAGAATTATTAATAAAATAGGACTGCATAGGTGGATATTATGCATAATACATCATAATGCAATTGTTTAATTGTAGCTTACTGAGCTCTTAAGGTTTAAAAAAATGTGTGAATTCAGCCAAATACTTTATTAAGGAGGAATTACTAGGTGCAATTTGATTTGCCTCATCCTTTACCTTATGGTAAGTTGAATATATCAGAGTTTGCTGAGTTTGTGCAACATACTAAACCATAAACCATATTTACTACTACCAACCAACCAACCAACCAACCAACCAGAATAGAGCTGGAAGAGACCTTGGAGGTCTTCTAGTCCATCTCCCTGCTCAACCAAGACTCTATACTATTTCAGACAAGTGGCTGTTCAGTCTCTTCTTAAAAACCTCCAGTGAGGAAGTGCCCATGATTTCTGAAGGCAAGGCTGTTCCACTGGTTAATTGTCCTCACCATTAGGAAATGTGCCCTTAATTCCAGGTTGCTTCTCTCCTTGATTAGTTTCCATTCATTGTTTCTTGTCCTACCCTCTGGTGCTTTGAAAAATAAATTGCCCACCTTCCTCTGAAATGCTGGAATACTGCTATCATGTCCCTCCTTTTCTTTAGACTAGCCAAATCCAAATCCTGCAACTGTTCTTCGTATGTTTTTTTAGTCTCAAGGCCTTTAATCACCTTAGTTATTGTTCTTTGCACTTTTTCCCAAAGTCTCAACATCAGTTTTTTGTAGTGATCAAAACTGGATGCAGTATTGCAGGCATAGCCTTACTAAGGCTTTATAAAGTGGTACTAATACTTCACGTGATTAATACTTCATGTTACACAAAAGTAATAAGGTTCATATAGCATTTTATGTAAAAACATAATCCATTTTTCTTCCCAAATTTTGTGAATCTATAAAATTATATACAAAGTTCATTTTGAGATACTGAGTGATTAAACATTGTTATCATGGGTGTTCATAGGAGACCAAGGAAGAAAATGACATGATTGCAATTGCAATTAGTGTTTGTAATTACACTACAGTGTCATTTGCTTGATGTCACAAAATGCATGTCCTTGTTTTGAGAACAGTATGGCTTGTTATGGATGTTTATGCATATGTGTATCCACTAATGATATTTTACATTCTTGGGATTCTTAGAATTAGTATCACTTTTGATAATTCAGATTTGAGTTAAATTTCTTATTAGACAAAATAGTTAGTCCTCTTTCCAAAGGGGAAGAGGCTGATCTTTAACCCGTTAGCGCTAGCCCCTTAGCTGGGGTGAGGAAGGGCCTCTAAGCATGTGCATTAAGTCTTGTCAGGTAGACTGCACTTATGTTAGGGACTCTCCAGAAAGAACAAGCGAACCGATCTTGAATGCTCCTCTCCTCCCACTTTTTTGGTTGAAAACAGAACATTAAAAAACCGAACAGCTGCCATATATAAGCACCCCCATCTTAAGTATAAGTATAATCTTTATTGTCATTGTACTTAAATACAACGAAATTAGTCTGTGCATTACATACATACACAAATTAGAAGAAACAAGAGTACTCCAAGGTCAACCTCGACTGCCACATTTTATCCACGGGGCTGGGGTGGAGGGGAGGGGGCAGGGAAAGCCCTACTAACTAGACGAAAAGTGCTCCTCCTCCACAATTACAGTTCCGAGATTCCAACCTAAATATTTTTGTAAGAAATTGTTTTTGCCGTTGTGATGAAGATTAGTGGAAGCAGTTTAAGGCTTCAGCCTGACTTAGTTATCATTTTTGATAGTAAAACTCCTTCTATCATATAAACAAAAATGTCCCGGAGTCTTGCTCAGCTTCTCGGGTCATCCATTATATGATACCCACATAAATAAAACTCTGGACAACCGCCAGATGGGAAAAAATAGCTATACGAAATTGTAACCCTCCTACTTCCAGCGGTCCCCGCATAACGGCAGCCTAGATTAGCATCTCTGTATTTGCAAAGTGTTTATTCCAACCAAACGGCAACAGCTCCACTCTCTCAATCCAGCAACGCATCAGAAGCTCTTTTTTCCCCTCGGGGGATCTTTCCGCTTCCTAGTCTGGCCCACTTCCCCTCGCAATTTCTAACCAGGGCGACGCTGCTGAAGTCCTCACGCCTCCCGAGGCAGCTGCCGGGTTTCCCCTCACATCTCTGGCTATCGGCTCGTCAAACGTCTCAAAACCCTCTGGGAAAAACCGCGGCGCCCTCCTTCCTTGGAAGGCCCCTCCCGCCCCCTCGGTGGCGCGCATGCTCCGTGGCCGGGAGAGCCACTGCTTCTGTGCGGAAAAAGAAGGGCAAAGTCCGGGGCTGGCATGAAAGTCCCCCGCGCGAGCCGGAGGTAGCAGCCCAGCAGCCTTCAGCCCCGCCCCGCCCCGCGGAACCCTCGCCCGGCGCCATGGTGCTGGATAGCTTGGCCCGCATCGTCAAAGTGCAGCTGCCTGCTTACCTCAAGCGCCTGCCGCTGCCGGAGAGCGTCGGTGGCTTCCTGAGGCTCACAGGTTAATTGGGGGGCATCGCAGGGCTGGTTGGGAAAGGGGGGGGCACTGTGTGTGTGTGTGTGTGTGAGAGAGAGAGAGAGAGAGAGAGACAGATGAGAACACCCCCCCTCTTGGGACAAGCCTGACTTAGAAGGGAAGGTCCCCGTTTCTCGCGCACCCCACCGCCTTCGCTTTCCGCTTGGCTTAAGAGAATGGACGCTTGCAGAAAGTCAGACAAATCCACTCCGTCGGATTCAATGGGGACCGAGTCGGGCAGCCCCCTCCGCCTGCGCCCTGCAGCTGCTCTGGACTACAGTTCCAAGTTTCCCCCACACACGTGAGGCTCTCTCCGAGACGGGCGCGCAGCGTCTGGATTCCCCCTTTTCTGCAGCTACTCACTTTGCTGGCCTGGGAAAAATGCAAAACTAATTGGTATTGCAGCAGAGAGAAGGTCACTTGGGTTCGCACGTGCTTCGTTGATGGCTGGTTCCTTTTTGTAAAAAGCAAAAAAACAAAACCCAAACCCCTCATGATTGGCTTGGAACAATCCATGAAACCATGGTTTAAGATGGTGGATAAATCAATACCAGAGTGATGCCAGATTGGTTTTTAGTCTTCTATGGTTGGGAGTGGGGATGTCAAAACGAGCTTTGTTTTGATAGAAACACGTAACTTAAATCTACTTGCATGTCCACTATCTCAATGCAGACACAAAATATTGTTTGAATGATAATGTTGTGGTGCTTGTTTCATCATTGTATCAATAGCTTGCAAAAGTCACATCCTAAAACAGTTTTGTTTCTAAAGTTATTTTCTTTAGTTTCACATTCCAAAGCATCTGTTTTACAGTGGACTTTTATGCATATTTAAATGCTGCTGTAGATAATTTAGTTTCCCAGAAGATGGGATAATTTAGTTTCCCAGAAGATGGGATAATTTAGTTACCCAGCATCTGGATCAATTTTCTTTTAGTTATTGATGCAGTTTGATCTGGTCAGTATGTATCCTAATTGATATCTTTTAAATATTGTAAGGACTTGGTATCTTTTGGGAGTCCGGTGACTTCAAAACCCAATAATTATTGATTTAAATGTAAGCTAATTAAAATGCTAGGTTATTCTATGGCTGTAGAAAATGGAAAAGTATTCTGAAAGGCAAATGTGAGCCAGTTCCATACTGTTACCAAAACCCTCTGTAAAATCACCAGGAGTTTCCGTTTTAGAAAACTTTATATAATATGTAAAAGAAACATCATATAGAAATTTTACCCATTCATGTTTTTCTTCAATGACAATAGGATTTTAAAATAAATTTCTTTCGATTTTTTCCTCTATCATTTCAGTGTGTATTTCTAAACAGTATAAGGTAAATAGTGAAATTGTATTTGTAGAAACCAAGATTATTGAAACATGTATCTTATGTCTATATTGATTTTGATTTTACAGTTTTATGTGTGTATCTAAATTGTTTTGATGATTCATTCAAGCCACTCAGGGGACCCTATATGCAGTGCAGTAAAAAAAGGTACATAAGCAATGATGATTGATAACAAAAGCTTTTGCAAGGAAGTGTGTGTTTAGCAGATTTATATGGCCACCCATCTTCTATGATGTGACTTTGGATGGCATACAGTACAAACATTAAATAAAAATAAATGTATAAAAATTAGGACAAACACACAGTAGAGAAGAGGGTAGTTTGAACACAATGCCAGAACCATCTTAAGAGAGCTCCAATTCAGGTTTTGACAGACTAATGAAACCTTAGCAGTGAGAACCAAACTCATTCTGGAAGGAGGAAAATGTTCCACGGGCAGGGAATCGGGGCAGAGAAGACCCACCTCCTTGGACTAGCCAATTCAAGCAGACAATGCCTGCCCTTTCTGCCATCTCGAATGGGGGCAGGCAGATGCAATTGCGGATGGGCGATCCTTCAGGCAACCCAGTCCCATGCCATGAAGTATAGGCAACATTCTTCAGTGGGGATAAGTTACTTTTTCTATTTTAACTCCTCTTTTATTCCTACAATGGTGGATTATATGAATGGCTAATTATGCCCTGACCCTCTGTTTCTGTGAATATGTTTCTGTCCTGAGTGATAATTTCATTTCTCATATTTCTAAATCATTCATCACTGAAGAGAGTGGATATGATACCAATAAAAGAATATTTGTAGCTCAGGATTGAACTGTGGAGTCCTTGGTGCTCTCTGAGCTTGGTGGTTTTCTTGCAAACGTTTCACTAACAAACTAGGTAACATCATCAGTGCACTGCAACCTCCTCAATCATAGTATGTAACGGAATATGCATGTTGGAGACCAGAGATCAATATAAGCCTTGTGACAGTAATAGAAGAGGAAAGGTATGTGAACTTATTTTTGGGAAAGTAAAACAAACTCTTGTTCTCTTTCTTGTGTTAATAGAGGATCACTTCTCGTTCATCCCTGAGCATCCCTCAGCATGATTAATTTTCCTGATTCTGCATGAGACACGGATACTTCTGTGTAAATATGTCTACCAAATAGCATTTTAATCTTGTTTTCCTGTCTCTTAAAACTATTGGTTAGATGTACACAATATGCCAAAGTAGGTCCATCAAAGATCTAACAGCTGTATATACAAAGCATAATAAAGTTGGTTATTTTTAACCTTGGTTAATTTCTGAGAAGGTCATTTTGTTTATTGTGTGAATTCAGTTGACTTGATTGTGCAAACTCAAAAATGAATTAATTCTGTCAGCAGACTACGTTTATTTCAAAAGTTTACTCAGAGCTTGTTTTCTCAATAAACACGGAATATCTAGCAACTTTTTATTTCATTTTTAAAAAGTCTTGCTTCCAGCTATGAACTGTTCCTAGGCTGAGCTGTGTAATAAAATTCAGAGGTTTGGAGAGGGAAGTAAACTTCAGCTCAAATGAGGATAAAATGCTTTGAGAGAAAAGGAATCTTGTTCAGCCTGCCTTTCTTGACTGAATGCAGAGCAGCTTTGGAAATACTATCTATGAATTTGCAGAGATGATTTTTCTGTACAATTTCACACGGAAGGTCAACTTCAGGTCCACAATTTTATTGCCTTATTTGCCTCTTCCTGTTCCATTCATGTGTGTTCTTGCATTGGGCTAGATACAGGGACGTACGGTCAGGGGAGGCAGAGCCGCACCGCTCTCATCATGAAAATTTTTTTAAAAAGGGAAAAGGCGCTGAGGAGCCTTCTGCACACGTGGTCGGGAATGGGAGCGCTCCGTGGTCCCCTTCATGTAGACTTAGGAAGGCGGGGAATGGGACGTGCGCAGGAGGGAGGCTGACGTGGTCCCATTCCCCTCCTTCCTGAGTCAACATGAAGGGGACCGCAGCTCACGCTGATGACATCACCAGCCTCACCAGCCGTAAAGCTCACCGCACGTCACTGGCTAGTTATCTGTTATTGGCATAGTTACAGTAGATAGAGAATCCCATCCCTAGCTAACATGCTGTGTCCAGCATGTGTTTTCTTATGTTAACCTGGTCATGAGGTAAAATGATGTTTCCATGGAAGCATCTCAAAAAGCATTGTGCAGTTATTTTGTGTAACAAATTTTGGATAACAATGTAAGTTTCAAGACACAGGAAAAGGGGTACCAGGTATAATAGATTTTTCCTGTAAAACTCTTAATATACTCAGCTCCAGCAGTGGTGGAGGAAAACCTTTGCATTCTAGAAGCATATGGATCAGTGCTTCTGCTCTCACTCCATTTTGTACATTCATATTAGATGTGGTTTCATAAAATTGTCTTCTGCTTCTGCTTTCAAGGACATTCATCCACATTTTCCTTCAAGCTTTGTATTCTAACCCTGAGTTTGGTTTTATTGTTCTGATGAAGACATAATAATTATAAATAAAATAAAACATACAGTAAATAAACATACGGGATCAAAAATTGTGGTTTGCTTAGTCATTGGTTTGTGGAATATTTAGTTACCCCGTGTTTATTATGTTTACAAATAAGCAGTTGTTGGATTCACAACCACTGCTAAATCAGAATTAAATCAAATTATGGCATAGTTTGTTGTGTGAACTTGGTCCCTAAGATTTGTAAACCATGTTTCATGGCATTGTGTATGCAAACTAACTGTGACATATTCATCTATTAACGTCTGAACTCAGTTATTTTTAAGTATGCTTAAGATCATGAAAATTGGATTGATATACATGATATATAAAATCAATGAATAATTTGCTGAATTAACACAATGGCCTGGCTAACACAATATGCTTAATGTAAGACAGTGATTGACTTCCCACAATATTCTGTACCTGCAACTAGTCAAAAACCTAATCTGAGGTGGTGTAGGAAGTAAAAACACAACACAAGGATTTCATATTCTTGTTGAACATTTACAAAAAACTAGTGACCCCGGCACATATATTGCAGACATAATTAGTAATCTGTCCTACCCAATCTGTTTTTTAATGAAAGTTCACCAAGTACTTGATAATACTGATTGATCTCAGTTGAAAGCCAATTTGGTCTATTGAGTTACTAGGCTAGAAACCAGGAGACTGTGAGTTGTAACCCACTTTAGGCATGAAAACTGACTGGGCGACTTTGAATCTGTCACTGTCAAATCACCTAATAGGGTGGTGGTTGTGGGAAAAACAGGATGAGGAAGGAGAGTTAGATATTATTACAACCTTGAGTTGTTTATAAAAATAAAAGTGGGATTAATTTTTTTAATAAAAATATTTTGATTATTCATTTGGAAAAAAATTAAATCAGACTTCTACAATGAGCACATTTAGAAAGTTATTATTTGACTTTCTCACACTATCTCAATACCTTGGTTCCCTGTTTACCTATAGTTCTGTTGAATTTTCTATAGTAAAGGTGGCAGTTAAGATACATTTTAGAAAATGTTAGGACAAAAGTATAATTTCAGCCTTTACTCACATGATCCACGTACAATATATGATAAACCCCAATCTAAAAATTGCATGCAAATCACTTTGAGAAGGCAGGGAATAGTTATGAGAAAGGGTATTAATATTTCAGATGATTTTATTGATAATCAGGTCAACTATTTCAGTTACTGCAAAATGAATTTGGATAACTTTAAAAGAGGCAGAATGTTTTATTAAAACATTTTAGAATTCCGCATTAGCAGCATCTACTTTTAAATCATACCAAATATTTGGAATATATTTTTATATAAAGAATTAGATTTATTAAACATGGAAAAAGAATGAGAAAGACATAATTAGATACTGCAATCCAAAATTTATAATTGTGGATCTCTATGGCCCATTTTATTTATAAACTTGCTTTGTATAGATGCATTGGAAAAACTTATCTCTATTCTGTGAAATTGACTGATACGTTTAAAATTTAAGTGGAATGATTCGTGTGAAATGTGATGTGCTTTCCCCCCCTCTGTTCTGTCTTTGTGAGTCCCTTTGCTTTCTCTCCAGTTTGTTTACATACTAAAGCAATGAAACAAGTATGCTGACTCACAAACTACTTGGTCCCTTTTTAGCCCAATCCAATGTGTTCTGAGGACCAAAGGAAAGCAGCAGTAAAATACAATTTGAAAGAATATGCTGCATCTTCTTTCGGCATATAGAGTGTCTTTGTATGACAAACCAACTTGGATTATCTGTTTTTATATTTTCCTTTTCTACTTCTTAGTTAATTAATGTTGGGCTTTAGCAGAAAGTGTAAAAATTGATTCCCATTTCATTTAGATGCAAGATGAAGAAAGAAAGACTTCTTTGGCATTGCATTGTGCTCTTCGTTTATACCTTCCTGCTCTCGTTTCCCGTTTTTGTTCCTAATAATTTTACTGAAATATATAATATCATCCCAAAATGATCCTGCTTTTTATATTTAAATTGGTGGCATCATTCTGCAATTTGTACCTGTTCTCTGCAGAGGATATGTGACTGCCTGGCAGAGGGGAATATCTGCCCCCATTCAAGTCGCTGTATTAGATGTACAGGTAGTCCTTGTTTAGTGACCACAATTGAGACCAGCACCTTTGTCATTAAATGAATCAGTTTGCACAGTACAAAATTATGGGACTGAAAGTGTGCTTTCTGGCTCAAAACTGACAAGGTTAATGTGTTCCACACCTTTTCTTCTTCGTCTCCTAACCATTCCCAATCCTTTGGAATGCTAGTCCTGGCACTGGGATAAGTAGCAAGAAGGGAACAAATGTTTGTGTTATGTTTGTATAAGGTTTGCTGCAGAATATTGCTCTATAATGGGGTTGTGGCATGTGCTCAGTTTCAGAATGGCTGCGGTTATTGCCTTTCCTGGGCATCCTTGCTCTGCTGGGATATCTTGCTATTCGCCCCTTCCTTCCCAAGAAGAAGCAGCAGAAGGACAGCTTGATTAATCTCAAGATCCAGAAGGAGAATCCCAAAGTAGTAAACGAAATCAACATTGAGGACCTCTGTCACACTAAGGCAGTCTACTGCAGATGCTGGCGCTCTAAAACAGTGAGTTTTATTGAAGTTATTTTATTTGTGGAATTCTTTTTACTTACAGTCATTCTTTTTTTTAATATTTTTTTTTATTTTCAAAACACAACACATCCTTCTTTACATACTGTAGAAAGTGTATCAGTTAGTTACAAAAAGGCTTTCATGCATCTCTTCCACAGTCAACAAACATAATTCATATTAATTCAAGTATTTTAACTCAGATATTTATATATGTTACCATCATCATACCTCCATTTTCATTTGACTATAATTGTTTAAACGTCCTTCATCAGGCTCCCACCTTTACTTACAGTGATTCTTGTCTCTTATGATATAGAGTGCTTCGCTTCTTTTAAAAGTCACGATTGTGCACTTCAGGGTAGAATGCTCTTGCAGACTGTTTATCACTAGTAAAGAACACTTTTTTAAAAACCAAACTAGTGTTGATAGTATATTCCTAAATACCTGCATTTTAAAATCTATTCTGTAGCTAGAAATACATTTTTGTCCATAGTCCTCCAGGATCATTGGTAAACTGATGTCTGAGAGCTTTGTATGTACTTTTGTGAAGCAGCATGGTCCTGGTAACCAGGCCATATATATTCACCATGATTTATATTACAAATGATTTAAACTCTTTTGCTTTCATTTAGCTTCTGACATGTTGTTGAACTGCAAAGGGTGAATTTGCTGGAGGAGAACAACACCTATAGGTGTGATTTGTCCATTTTATTTAACTAGCTAAGAATAGCACGCAATTACATGCTTAGGATAAGTGTTATAAAACATATTATGCCATCTGATCATAAACCATAGTTGATTTTGGATAAAAAGCCAAATAATATTGTGCTCTTGTTACTGATTTGATGTGTCCAAACTGGCAACTATGACTCAATTCTTTTAACATGGATTACACTAAGCAGGATTCACTACATATTGTATGTAACATTTAATATAATTTTATTGCCACCAGACAGTTGTAATTAAGAGGAAAGTGAAGATATAAGCAAAGTATAGCCAGTACCAATTGAATTTTCAAAGTGAAGTAATGGGGTTTATTAATGTAGATATTTTAAACCAAGCCTATTATGATTTCTAAACCACACTTTATACCTTAACATATGCCAAGACAGCCAATTGTCGAGGTTAAACTAAATAGGAATAGATTTTGGACAGACAATTTTTATAGCTGTTCATTTCTGACCACTTCTCATTCCCGTTAAAGCCATTATTTTAAAGCATATCAGATGCTAAACTTGTTCAATAGCTCTTAGTATTGGTGATGAATAAACATAGTACATAATTTAAAGCACCAAGAGTGTTATTTAGATTTCGGTTTACATTTTGGATACTTCTCATCCTTGGTGACTTATTACCCACACTAGCCTACCAACCTCATCTGAGTATGTATTGTGTTTATTAATGTATTTGAGGGTAATCTGTCCCTATAATCTCAATTATAGTCCTAAAATCATTAACATTCCAGGTCACCTACTTTTGCTGTTTGTTTTTGTTTCAGTTCCCTGTCTGTGATGGCTCTCACAACAAACACAACGAGTCAACGGGAGATAATGTGGGCCCTTTAATACTCAGGAAAAAAGAAGTCTAGCAAATTCCTAAATATGCTGTGACTGAAGATAAGTCCACTTGTAAATGTATATATGTCAGACTTTCAATCTTGTAATAATCACAGAAATAAATTTTGGTATATTTTTAGATTATGTTAAATTTATACTTTGTGCTAGATGTTAGGTAATGTGTTGTATGTTTTACATAACAAAAATATGCTACAGGTATGCTTTGTAATCATAGCATAATTATTTTTCCCAGAACTGCAGTGTTTGTAACAAAAATTAGAGAGAGATACTGCTATTGTAACTACAAGTGTATCTAAACTGCAGATATAAAGCTAGCTGTACTGCCAGATTGCCACAAAATTGGAAACTGATTTTTGAAGGTTGCCAAAGATAATCATGGTTTTGGTCTTAAATGAGTTTAGAAATTTGCATACAAGCCAGTTTGAAAATTGAGTGTGAATAAGAATCACTTTTATACAGAACTTCAGACAGCCTTCCTTGATAATGATTAAAGAGTTCCACAAACCGGAAGCAGAGTGCTTTCTCCTTTTCAGAAGTGATACAGATTGCATTTCAGATAACTTTTATTATCACTTTTTCTATGTACATACTGGCACACATTAAAAATGATGCCTGCTCTCAAAAGAAAATGTGTTTGTGTATCTACACATACATACAGACCCATACACTCACTTAAAACTTTTGCAGAATCTAGTTGTTCTCCTTTGGATACCATGAGGTTTCCTCCCAGAAGATAACGAAGAAAACTGGAGAGGATGTGTAGCATCCCTGAAAATACTGCAGACCCTGGTCAAGCAACGCATGTATGCCATATCGCTGATAGAAGGAAATGAACTTCCAATAATCTTTTCTACTGTCTTCACTACACTCTGCATAGCCTTCCTATCAAAACAGTAATACAGATAGTCTTTGACTTATGATCACAATTGAGCCCAACATTTCTGTTGCTAAGTAAGACATTCATTAAGAGAGTTTTGCCCCAGTTAAATGAATCATTGTCGTTAAATTAGTAACCAGGTTATTAAGGGAATCTGGCTTCCCCGTTGACTTTTCTTGTCACAAAAGCTGATCATATGACCCTGGGATGCCGCAACCATTATAAATATGAACCAGTTGCCAAGTGTCTGAATTTTGATCACATGAACATGAGGATGATAAGTCACCTTTCAGTGCTGTTGTAACTTTGAACAGTCACTAAATGAACTGTTATTAAGTCAAGGACTACCTGCACTTCCAAACCAAACAGTAATACACTGACAGGATGTTTTCACTCATCCCTTTACAGAAAGTAGTTAAGGATAGATGAAGATGTGCTCTTCTCACACGACACCAAAAATGCAGGCCCTGCTGTGCCCACTTCATCACTTTCTCACTGTTGAGTGACCAAGCTAACCTACTTGTTAGCTGCACACTCAGAAACTTACTAACCAGCTGAATCATTAATATGTCTACCTTTTCTGAAATTGATGATGGATCTCTCTTGTTTTTCCTACATTTAGGACCAGCCTGTTCTTATTATACTAGTCCACCAGACCCCTCTGCCTCCTCTCTGTAAGCAGCCTTATTATCACCCTGAATAAGGGCCGCTGTTGCTGTATTATCTGCATATTTGCAATGACAATCTTCATCGATAAAACACAGCTAAATAAAGCATAACATTTTAAAGGTGGAGGCAGTGCATTTTCAATAAGATACTTCCTTTGCAGCCGTGATCTCCAATTAAACAGAGCAAATGTATGGATTGCCCCCAAAGGCAATGATTACTAAACATCATACTTATAAGGGAATGGGAGAAGAATCTTGTTGAGATGTAAAGATCTCTTCTGCAAATAGGCTCTCTTGCTTTCACAGAACTGCAAAATTAAGACTCTGGCATAATAATACTAATTTGTGGCTTTCCAGGCATTTTGTCATACCAGTTTTGGAAAAACTACCGTATTTCATATACTGAAAACAATTACTTGAACAATAATATTTATATATTTATACATCTTGGGTTCCTTATGTCTTAGTTAAAATATTTATAATATAATAATTACATATAATCAAAACTGGTTATAAATCTGAATGCAAGCGTGTGCATAAACGGAGTTTTTAGTTATATGACTGACAACCTTTTGTGTGTTGCATGGAGAAATATAAGAATATTCCGATTTCAAAAAGGCACTCAATTGCCAATTTATATATAGCTATAAATCATAATATGATTTTAAATCATGGTTCATGGCCCACTGTGGTCTATAAATGCCACCAATTCTGGCTAAGATTCTGGTTCTTCTCATAAGGAAGCCAGGCAGTATAGTCAGAATGAAAGAGCTATGACGCTTTTATGCACCTACAGTGGGGCAAAAAAGTATTTAGTCAGCCACCAATTGTGCAAGTTCTCCCACTTAAAAAGATGAGAGAGGCCTGTAATTGACATCATAGGTAGACTTCAACTATGAAAGACAAAATGTAAAAAAAAACCCAAACAATCACATTGGCTGATTTGGAAAGAATTTATTTGCAAATTATGGTGGAAAATAAGTATTTGGTCAATATCAAAAGTTCCTCTCAATACTGTGTTATATATCCTTTGTTGGCAATGACAGAGGTCAAACGTTTCCTGTAAGTCTTCACAAGGTTGGCACACACTGTTGCTAGTATGTTGGCCCATTCCTCCATGCAGATCTCCTCTAGAGCAGTGATGTTTTGGGGCTGTCGCTGGGCAACATGGACTTTCAACTCCCTCCAAAGGTTTTCTATGGGGTTGAGATCTGGAGACTGGCTAGGCCACTCCAGGACCTTGAAATGCTTCTTACGAAGCCACTCCTTTGTTGCCCGGGCGGTATGTTTGGGATCATTGTCATGTTGAAAGACCCAGCCACGTTTCATCTTCAATGCCCTTGCTGATGGAAGGAGGTTTGCACTCAAAATCTCACGATACATGGCCCCATTCATTCTGTCCTGTACACGGATCAGTCGTCCTGGTCCCTTTGCAGAGAAACAGCCCCAAAGCATGATGTTGCCACCCCCATGCTTCACAGTAGGTATGGTGTTCTTTGGATGCAACTCAGCATTCTCTCTCCTCCAAACATGACGAGTTGTGTTTCTACCAAACAGTTGTATTTTGGTTTCATCTGACCATATGACATTCTCCCAATCCTCTTCTGGATCATCCAAATGCTCTCTAGCAAACTTCAGACGGGCCCGGACATGTACTGGCTTAAGTAGGGGGACATGTCTGGCACTGCAAGATCTGAGTCCCTGGCGGCGTAGTGTGTTACTGATGGTAGCCTTTGTTACGTTGGTCCCAGTTTTTTGCAGGTCATTCACTAGGTCCCCCCATGTGGTCCTGGGATTTTTGCTCACCGTTCTTGTGATCATTTCGACCCCACGGGGTGAGATCTTGCATGGAGGCCCAGATCAAGGGAGATTATCAGTGGTCTTTTATGTGTTCCATTTTCTAATTATTGCTCCCACAGTTGATTTGTTCACACCAAGCTGCTTGCCTATTGCAGATTCAGTCTTCCCAGCCTGGTGCAGGTCTACAATTTTGTTTCTGGTGTCCTTCGACAGCTCTTTGGTCTTCACCATAGTGGAGTTTGGAGTATGACGGTTTGAGGTTGTGGACAGGTGTCTTTTATACTGATAACAAGTTCAAACAGGTGCTGTTGGTACAGGTAATGAGTGCAGGACAGAGGAGCCTCTTAAAGAAGAAGGTACAGGTCTGAGAGCCAGAAATCTTGCTTGTTTGTAGGTGACCAAATACTTATTTTCCACCATAATTTGCAAATAAATTCTTTCCAAATCAGCCAATGTGATTGTTTGGTTTTTTTTTTACATTTTGTCTCTCATAGTTGAGGTCTACCTATGATGCCAATTACAGGCCTCTCTCATCTTTTTAAGTGGGAGAACTTGCACAATTGGCGGCTGACTAAATACTTTTTTGCCCCACTGTACCAACAGTTTCAAATCCAAGAGAAATAATGGAGATTTCGGTTCCAGTTAAAACAAATACTAGAAATTGATGGAGCTGCCATGGAAGAAGCCCTTTTTAAATTAAATGTTATAAAAGATGGGAAAATCTTAAATCTCTCTAGCTATACATTAAGCTGATCAAAATTTCCGAAAAATCCCTCCATCGAGTCTTAATGTACCTCAATATACTTTGACTTTCATAAGAGATAAATGGTTCTGAGAGGTAACATGGTTCTATCAGGACAACAAAAATAATAATGACATTATTTCATTTATGATATATGGTGTAATATACATGCATGTATAATGATGTCAATGCATACATGTATTTGGTCAATGAGTAAAATACAATGACTGAATGTCTGATATGCATCTACACTCACAAATGTGTGTGTGTGTATACAGCACAATGTACGTGTGAATATGTGCATGTGTGAATGAAAAACATCAGGTGGTTAGGAGATAAAAGGGATTGAATAAAAAATGTGAAACAGTCGTGTGATAGGACTATGTAAATTTATTTATTTGGGGTATGAATACAGGAACAGAGTTTGGACAAATGTGACTGGGTGACATAAAATCAACAAATAAATAAACACTAATAAACCTGTACAGGTAAAAACAGCATATGAAACTAACAAACCACCAGGCATGCAAATTTTTCTTATAACTTTCCAGGTGAAATTCCAAATTTATTTGACCCCAATGATTGAAAAAGGACCTGGGTTTTTAGTGCCTTTTCGAAGGCCAACTTGATAGAACCAACCATATATTTGCGGCCCCCAACAGCTTGTGGAGGAGTGGGCATTACATGGTGATTTCTGGATGGTCTTTGAGGGATCTGGTGGTAATAATAAATCTGGAATATGAATGAACTATGAGCCTCCCAATTCAGGAATTGGCACAATCAGTACACAAGACAAAGTTGTGTGAAGGCCAACCTGCACCTACAGTATATCACAGGAGTACACCCCCTCACATTTTATAAATATTTTAAGTATATCTTTTCATGTGAATACACTGAAGAAATGACACTTGACTACAATGTAATGTAGTGAGTATACAGCTTGTATAACTGTGCTGTCTCCTCAACACAACAGACAGCCATTAATGTCTCAACTACTGGCAACAAAAGTGAGTACACCCCTATGTGATAATGTCCAAATGGGGCCCAAAGTGTCAATATTTTGTGTAGCTATCATTATTTTCCAGCGCTGCCTTAATCCTCTTGGGCATAGAGTTCACTAGAGTTTCACAGGTTGCCACTGGAGTCCTCTTCCACTCCTCCATGATGATGTCTCGGACCTGGTGAATGTTAGAGACCTTGCGCACCTCCACCTTCTGTTTCAGGATGCCCTACAAATGCTCAATAGGGTTTAGGTCTGTATACATGCTTGGCCAGTCCACCACCTTTACCCTCAACTTCTTTAGCAAGGCAGTGGTCGTTTTGGAGGCGTGTTTGGGATTGTTATCATGTTGGAATACTGCCCTATGGCCCAGTCTCCAAAGGGAGGGGATTGTGCTCTACTTCAGTGTGTCACAGTACATGTTGGCACTCATGGTTTCTTCAATGAACTGTAACTCCCCAGTGCCGGCAGCACTCATACAGCCCCAGACCATGACATTCCCACCACCACGCTTGACTATAGGCAAGACACACTTGTCTTTGTACTCCTCACCTGGTTGCCACCACACATGATTGATTCCATCTGAACCAAATAAGTTTACCTTGTTCTCATCGGACCACAGGACATGAAATACATTGTGTGCAGCAAATCGTTTGCGGACTTCCTTGTGCATCATCTTTAGAAGAGGCTTCTTTCTGGGACGACTGCCTTTGTTTTCTTGTTAATATAGTTGATTGTCAGAGATTTCCACAAGATAACCAAACTTTATGAAATGCTACTTAGAACATCTGGAAATAACAAATTTATTTTTCAATACCAAACAATTCTTAATATAATTTCATTTCCATTATTTCATTCTCTATTATAAACAAATAATAAAGGAACAGTCTTTAAATGTATCCATTAATGCTTGGAAGCTAAATCCCATAATCAACATTAAGATTTCACGATATCTCAATATAGTTTCTACAAACTGTTTGAGATATTTGAACAACTTTCCAAAGGGTTTCATGTTTCCACAATATAATGGAGAATAAAAGATAATAAAATGCTTGTCTTATTTCACAGTGAGTAAATATGTTCCATATTTAACATCTACTAAATCATATTTGACCTATAAAACTTTAGGCAGGTTATTTGCCTCTACTTACATCATAGATAGTTTGAGATGGAGTGACAGAATGCCTTCATTAACAGATACCTGTCTCGTACATCTCAAAAGGAATTGCACTTTTGACACAGATTTCTGAACTGAAATAGTTCAGTCAAATTAACACCCACAGTGAATAATTGGAATTCTTACTCCATTTAATAATGTAATCCTGTGAAACCTCAGGAATATAGTAAGCCTAGCCATAGTAAAGCATTAACTCTAAATTCTATATAAGAATCAACAATAAAAGACATGGTTCAGGGTACTTTCTCATTCCCTCATTGTAACCGAATTTACATTATGCTGATATTGTTGATGCTGCTGCAATCCTAGATTCCGTTAATATTAGTTAATATGGGAAACCTGAACTAAGTTTTGCTATTAGTCTTGACAACAGCATTGGTCACCTAATAATTGTGGTCACCTACATAGTTTATCAATGAAGAGAAGAGCAGTGGTATGATCCTGGGTGGATTTGATGGAAATAAACTTGATTTAAATCATAATTTTTAAAGAGCAACTGTCATCTGTTCCGCAGTGGCTCCTCCTCTGACCCGCTGTTGACTCACTGACAGTCCCAATGTTGCGGAATATACAGCCTCGTGCTACATAACTAAGCTCCAATTCATGCTGAATAAACTCAATTATTAAGTACCTGAAATAGAAAACAATCTTTAGATAAATTTTTACCCCAAAAGCATTTCATTAAAATAAATTTGATAGCAATAATTTAAAAGTCCAATTTAATTTTTTTTAATCTCATTTTTTTTAAATGATCGATTTTTATCCACCCTAGTATGATCTATTTCATGTCAAGGTAGGCATAAAAACCAGGCACTCCTAGGATTTGATCCCGGGGTTCTGCATAACAGGAAGAGGCTGGGTTTTTTCAGTCTAATAGTATTTGAAACAGAACATATACCCATGAGATAGCATGACTATTACAACTATAATTAATTCAATGGTAGAAGTTCCTTTCTCTCTCTCTCTCTCTCTCTCTCTCTCTCTCTCTCTCCCCCTCCCTCCCTCCCTCCCTCCCTCCCTCCCTCTCTCTCTTCCTGTAAGAGAGGAATCTTAGAAGAAATCTTCAACCGACTGGAATGGGTTTGCCGCAACATTCAAAAACAGTTTGAATCTTTGTGGGCAAGTAATATTTGTTTGCTTATTATAATTTAATCCATCCTTTTGGCAGACTCCAGATGATTTAAAGATAATTGTAACATATTCTACTATGCATTAATGGTGTAAAATAAATTGATCAACGTATTGATAAATGATTCCTATATAAGGTGAGCATTGGAAATGAACCTAAACCTGTAAGATGTAAACTTGGAAGATGGGGAATTTAGAAAAGAAAAGAATATTCTGAAATTTGAGGGAGGATTCCAAGATGGCAACATAGTTACAATCCTCATAATGAGCCCACCTAAAAAAACTTTTCATCCAACTTGCATTTTCATTCAAAGTCTATTTTTAGACGGACTTCTTTCAACAATCACTTTTTACAATTTTATCATTTTTTACAAAAAAAATAGTAACTTTGTTTTTATTGCTATTATCTGACCAGTCCTTTTTTTTTATCGAAAGCGTATTTGAATTTGAGTCATGGGGAAAAGGAAGAAGCAAGAGAGAACACCCCGAGTCCCTTCGCGGAGAGGGCGCGACTGATAAATCGAATAAATAAATAAATAAATAAACACCTTCTGCAACACAGCGCTTTGCTAAGCCTCTAAAACAGCAGAAAGTGGGTGGATTCATCAGAAGCCTCCCACAGTGAGTAACATCATCTTGTTTCATCTTTTTAACAGATTTGACCCCTTAGAGTGGAACCTACAAAGCCGAGAGAGAGTCAGCAACATCTAGAACTTTCCGTCTCTTTGATAGAAAATGCTCTCTCTCACAAACGGTTGCTGCCGCTTCAGTCACCAAAGGGCTCATAACAAGAGGAAGAGGAGGGCTCTACTTTCAAATTCTTGAAAAAAAATAATAAAATATACTTGACTTTATACAGTCTATTAATAGCATACATTCTTCTATCATTTTTTTGAGCTGCTTGCCAAAGTAAAAAATCAAGTAGATTCTCTTAAGAGACTCCTTCGAAAAGTTATTGAAATTTAATTAATTAAATTGCTCGCTTTGCCAAGGCAAATTGTCTCTGTTCAAATTGCAAACAGCCAGCAAAGGAAAAGAAAATCTGACACCCCACCCCACCCCCTCCGGGCAGAAGTGATGGATGAAAAAAGAAAAATATTAATAACTACAGAGAAACATGAAAAGCTTTCAAAAAGCGACGTCCCCTATAAGCTAGCTTCGATAGCTTTGCGAACAACAGAGTAAATAGAAGTAGATGAGGGTCTAAAAAAGCCATCACCCTGTCCTTACACCAGCTACTACACTGTGAAAGACAACTGATGGACTTACAAAGGGTAGAATGGCTTCCACCTAGAGACATTGTAGTCCTCTTGACATTTAGACAAGCCTGTAAACCCCCAGCGTGCTCTTCAAAATGAGAACTTTTGGAGCATTTTCTAACTTCCAAAGCTTTTTTTTTTTACTCTGAGGAATTTAGTCCACTTCTAACTCAATGCAGCTATGAGGGTACTGGAATATAACTAAAAATAAAATTCCTCACTCAGATTTCAAATTTACTTTACCAACAGATCCTCTGCAAGAGAATTCTAATTAAACTTGTCCAACTTACAGCCAAAGAGCTGTTAAATGAACAACTAGGAGAAAGTTTAACTAACTACTTCAGTGCTCTGTCACATCAGACTGACATCATAAAGTGGCTGGGTGACATCACAGAATCCCTGTAATGCAGTCAAGTCACTACTGGTCAGAAATTAAATCCCTGATCAACCAACTCAGGAGGAGGAAGGCTCCTGGAGCCATTTCACTACCCCAAAACTACTGAAGAACATAGAATCGTGAGCTCTAACCTTGGTATCATTGTTTACTTATATTGACACCACTGGATGCACCCCTGAGGATTGGGGCCTGGCAATTATAGTCCCAAACTATAAGAAGGGAAAGAGATGGCTGCAAACCGCAATAAGCTTAAGAACTGGCTGCAAAGCTTCCTCTCAAAGCAAGTTATACTTCAAACGGGGTAAAACAGGGTTGTATTTGGCTCCCTCCTGCTTTCCAACTTCTACATCAGTGGCATAGTGAGAGGTCTAAATGAACCCAATTTCCATCCCCCTAAACTGCCCTGCTGCTTTATGAATATGCTATTGTACTTCTCCACAGAATACCAATAGCCTTAAAAGAGCTCCAAAATCTTTGATCCAATATTACAATAATGACAACCTGGAAATAAATTATCAGAAAAATAAGGCAAACAATCCATTTATGGAGCATTAATGGTCATAAAATAGGACAAGTGACTAGCTTGAAGTATTTAGGAGTAATCATGCATGCATGCCACAGGCTCAGGGAAAGCCAACTGTGAATATGCTGTCTGACAAAGATCTGCTAATGACATCCGTAAATTCTTCTGATCCAAGGGAGGATATTACGGGATTTTTCGGACTATAAGACACACTTTTTTGTCTCCCAAAATGGGGTGAAAATGTATGTGCGCTTTATAGACTGAATATTGCCGAAGCCCTGCCCAACCGGCAGCCATTTTTTGGTCTCCGCACGCTCCGTTTTCGGGCCAATTTTCGGCCTTTTTCAGCCTGTTTTCGGGGCTTTTTTCCAGTCCATTTTCAAGGTTTTTTTCATCACATTTTTGAGACTTTTTTGGCTCATTTTGGGGGGAAAATTGGTAGAAAAGGGCAGGAAAAAGGGACCAAAAAAGGGCTGAAAATGGGATGCACGGAGGCAAAAAAACCTTTTTTTTTTGTTATTTTCCTCTTCTAAATTTAGGTGCGTCTTATAATCCAAAAAATACGGTATGTTCTAATCAAGCTCTTTCTGGCTAAGCCTCTAGCCCAGCTCCTCAATAGGACTTTGGTTGTGTCTCCAAGCCTCATGTTTTACTTTTGTGCAAAGGGTGCAATCTAAACTCACCAGGGCCGCTCTCCAGATACCATGCTGTGTCTCAAACACACATCTGCGACTGGAAACCAGGCGTGATAAAAATGGAATCCAGAGTGCGTCTAGCTTCCATAAACTTTTGGCCAAAGCTCAACTTTTTCCCTCAACACTTCCATTGATCCCTCATGGATTAAACCTGTGGAACTTAGTTTCTCAAGTCAAGTTCTCCCTCCAGAGTTATTAAGATGGAATATGATAAGGCAAAACAATCCCTAAAGGTTGAAGAATGCAGAGGGGCAAGCAGTTCGAGGGAAAGCTCCAATCTTCTTGAGACCAATACGCAACTAATACATTGATACTGTTGCCAGCTACTTTGCCCAACTGGAAACACCTAGCCATGAGAAAGCTTTCTCCCCTGACCAATGCCATGATCTCCCCCCACCCCACCCCACTTCAATATCGGACTGTAAATATAAGTTCCATTCACTGAAAGGCTTGCCCTTTTGATTTTGGGGAACGGAAGCAGGAACAATTCCTCTACAATCTCCTTCTACACAGCTCCCATTAGGGAAACATCATACTTCTTCTGATCAGAAGATATCCTTAGTGGTACAGATTCAGCCTATGCTCATAGAAGTTCCCCTAGTGTATCTAACTAGGTTTTGCACAGCAGCACAGGTCTGTTGAATTTTGATGGGTCATTATTGTGCAATGCATACCCACA
Organism: Natrix helvetica; assembly: GCF_964273705.1. Taxonomy (NCBI): domain Eukaryota; kingdom Metazoa; phylum Chordata; class Lepidosauria; order Squamata; family Natricidae; genus Natrix; species Natrix helvetica. The sequence goes on from NC_138558.1 coordinate 21,849,538, forward strand.
ACTATAATCCATTGAATTTTTAAATAATGCTATCTTGCTGCCACCACTTATCAGTCTTCTGGCAAGGTGAGAATTGCGGCACCTCCAGGCAGGTTCCTGGACTTACATTGGTGTAGGGAGTTAAATTTGCAGGGATCTAGGTGGCCCATCAGCTACTCTAAAAGCAAACTACAATAGCGCACACTAATCCTCAAAGCAAAAGTGAACAAGCACAGTACAAAAAGGATCTTTCTGCAAGCAATACATGCAAACAAACAAACAAACAGTGCAGTAGAATGCAAAGGAACTTTACAAGTACTAAAACGTCTTTCTATAGATGCTGGATACTATTTCTGCAAGCAATTGCAAGGGAAACACAAACAAAAACCGTAATAAACATTATAGTACTTACTTATTAGGTTGCAAAGTAATTACAAATAAGCACAGCAGTTTATTAAGTACTTATAAAGAAAAAGAAAAAGTTAAAATACTTACAAAGGAAACCATAGTGCTCCATCCCAAAGACCACAGCTACGAGAGAAGCAACGAGGTCAGCAATGAGAGACTCACTCCTTTAGTTTTCTACCCAGCAAAAAAACCATGTGCAGGCGGTAAAATCCATGGTCTTGATTGATCATGTGACCAGGGGGGGAAACAACTCATTGATCATACAGGCCTCAGAAATTGTATGACGAAACTGTTGGCAAAAAAGATCAGTCACAAGAGATCTGATTGCCTTGGTTATAAAATCAAGAGCTAGAATGAACATGTCTTTACTTTAAAAAAAGAGTGATCATTTAGTAACACTCTGGACATAAGTATATATTCTTAAACTGTATTGTTTTTTGGCAAAAAGAACCCTATTCACCAAAGTTCATAATGACTAATGATGGAAAGAGTCTTATCTGAATACTTTTTGAGGCTGTTTAAACCTACTTGGGGAAAATGTTCAAAAGTCTGGCCCCAAATTGTTGGAAGTGTAAAAAAAACACCAGGCACTTTCTATCATATGTGGTGGACGTGCAATGAGGCAAAAAAATATTGGAAAATGATCCAATCATGGTTAGAACAAATGGTGGAAGAACAAATTATGTTTAAACCAGAAACTTTTCTCCTAGGCATAATACCGGAGGGGTTCAAGAAAGATACACTTTATTTAATTATACATATACTAACTGCAGCGCGCATAACCTATGCACAGTATTGGAAAAAAGAAAATACACCATCAGAGCTTGATATAATCAGAAAAGTGTTGGCCTGTGCAGAAGCAGATAGGCTCACTCTTGAACTTAAAAATAAAGGGGAATCAGAATATTTTGAAGTATGGAACAGATTTTATGATTGGTATAAGACAAGATGACAAGACTGGAACAAATGTATATATTGTGATTGGACAGAAGGATAGACAATGTATTAAGTAGATTAATTGTTAATGGTTGAAACTAGCTGTACATAATGTGAATGTATGGTCACTCCAACTCCGCGGTATTGCATTGTTTTAAATGTAAAAATAATAAAAATATATTTTTTAAAAAAACCTACTTGGGGATCTCCAAAAATTTGATTGGCTACAGGAGCTTTGGGACTTCTTTGGTTTTTAGGTTTACTCAGAAATCTTAAACTACTGAAATCAGTGGCACTTGTTCCAACTAAATGTGAATACAACCTCAGTTTTTAGTAGTGTCATAATACTGTTTATCAATCATAGTAAAAAGAATGTAACCATTTATCTCATAACCACGAGTATTTATATTTGTTCTTATTTATGCCTACGACTAAGGAGTGCAGTTTTTTTCTTTTGCTTTCCATTTCAAAGGCGATGTCACTTTCATCCCATCAGTTCTGCATGATAAATTAATTTCCATGAAATTGAATTTTTAAATATTGTGAAATTTACAGTTCTAAGCAGTACTGTGGATGAAATGTATTGATGCATTTGTATTTAAATACATTTTCTTAATTGCATCAATAGTTACATAAAAAAGATAATGTGACTATAACTATCTTTATTTCTAATATTTGCATGAGAAAAAAACCCCGTAAAATGCTATGAAACACCCAAAAACAGTAAAGGATTAACTGTTGTGAATGGTAAGCATTGATACATTGGAAGAAATAACTGTTGTCACAGGTGGTCTATAAAACAGGTAGGAAACAGTCTGTGTGAAGTTTCCCAAGAATGTCCTTGCCATAATCCAAAGGGCCTCCTCGATACCAGTCAGCCTTACCTGACTCAAGCACAGGAATTCAAAAGGAAGACCACTACACCGGAACAGGTGCTAAGAAACATTTGCATCCCAAAGCAGGGCTGGGGGGAGGGGGGGATATATTGTGAATATATTGTAGCAAAAAAGATATATCTTCTGAAGACAGCAGGTTGACGCATACCAATGAGTTGTCTGTGGACCATTTTCTTTACAAACACCCAGCATTCACAACATATACACTGTAGTGCTGTCAGAGAATCCCAGGCAGGGAAGAGCTGTTATTTTTCAATACAAAATAAGAACTTTTCACCACTTTGCTCTGAATATCAGAGGTGGGCAGCAGGTGGCTTTCCAGATCTTACTGAACTATAAACCCTCTAATAGATTTGTAGGCAGCATAGCCAGAGGTATAAGATAGTACTCTACCTGGACAGTTGCTTTGGAGATCCATACCAGCGGAATAAATAATGTTTCTTTCCCATGAAAGCCAGAGCCAATCACCAAGGTAGCCACAATTCCAACTGCTACAGACAAAATCATAGTGGCCAAACAAAACCCTGTAGAGAGAGATATTTAATAGTTCCACTTGACTGGGAGAATATTTGTAAGATCAAATGGCACACAATGACAATCTTGATTGATAAAATATAGCTAAGTATTTCTTAGATGGAGCCAGTTCATTTTCTGAAACCAATTAGCCATGGCTGTATTTGCTTATTAATTGACTCATTATCAAATATTTGTGTGGTTTTTTTAAAATTAAGATATGTTATTTGAAGCCATGGCCACCAATTGTCCAGGACCAAATGTATAGCTCTCCCCCAAAAACAATCATTACTGAACATCATCTTTATAGGGGAAGAGAAGAGTCTTATTGAGACGTACAGATCTCTTCTGCAAACAGAGTCTCTTGTTTTCACAGTACTGCAAAAATAAGACTCTGGCATAATAATACTAATTTGTGGCTTTCCAGGTATTTTGCCGTACCTGTCTTGGAAAACCATTTCATATACTGAAAACTACTTAAATAATATCTATACAAACATTTATCTTGGAATCCTTAGTTGTCTCATTTATAGTATAATATATATGATTACATTATATAAAATCTTAACTGGTTATTCCTCTGCGTGAAGTGTGTGTATAAACAGAGTTTTTAGTTGTATGACTGACAACATTTTGTTAAAAATTCTACGTTTGCTGCATGGAAATATGTAGGCATGTTCTGATTTGGAAGCCCACTCAACTGCCAGTTTATCTATATTGCTATAAATGATCATGTGATTTTAAAATCAGGGTTATGGTCCACTGTGTTGCGTAAACGCAACCAATTCTGGCTAAGCTGCTGGTTTTTCTCATAAGGAAGCCAGGCAGTATATTTCAGAATGCTATATGCAAACTTACCAAGAGTTTCAATTCCAAGAGAAGTAATGAAGATTTCAGCTCCAGTTAAATCAAACACAAATGACCGAGACACTTGCCATGCAAAAGTAACAATATCTTCCACTGCTTTCTGCAAGACAAAACACCAAAACAGTTTTACATCAATAAGCGTTGATAGTACCTGGGCAGAAGAGTGACATATCTTAAAATTAATTTGTCCAAGCAGGACACCACTTTCCTTTTTTCCTAACGTTAGGAATTGGATTCTGCCATTACCATCATCTTTCAAGGACTTAAAAAAAACCATTATAGTAATTAACAATATAAAAAACACACTACTGTCCAAGATCCTTCAAGAGTTAATATCTGTCTATGTATTCTTTGTATACGTGTATGTGTGTATACACCCACACACAAAAATATACCTACCATATTTTCTTTGCATATACAGATACACATGCATCACAAATATGTCATGTTTGCAAAGGGCCTGATCACCAATGATAAAAATATCTAAAATTATGGTTTTGATTGATCATGTGACAATGTTGTGATGACACCCCTGCCTTACAAAGTTACCCAAAACACATCCCCGACACTACAAGTGCCCCTTTAACTCAAAATAGGAACCAACTTCCTTACCAAAGACACTCAGTTCACATTAAACTCCTTATTCCACCCTCCTTCTAGATAAGTGGTTCCCCAACATGGGGCCCATGTCCCACAGAGGGGTACTTTGATTTTTAATGGGGGCAATTTGAACCTTGCTTAAACTAAGTTAATGGCCTTTTAGGCTTCCTCCGCGTGAGTAGAGTTCGCTTTTTGAGTAAAGTAAGAATTATATGTGGCGGGGGGGGGGGATCAGGATTTTAGAAATGCTTAGGGGGGGCATGGCCAAAAAAAGGTTGGAACCACTGTTCTAGATTGTGCAAGAACCAACAATCTGGATGCCATTTCTGCTGTTTGTGAGGAGTGGAGGCAAAAGGCAAGTATTCCACATTTTGAATTGAATATTTTATTGTTACCAAATGTGGTAAGACGCAGAAGGAATTTGTATCTGGTGCAGAAGTTCTCAATGGAAAGCAACAGAATATAATGGTCATAATACCAATCAGAGGGGGCAGAAGAAGATAAAGATAAATACTGCAGCCATATTACATGAGTAAATATTTGTACAGTACAGTGGTGGGTTCCGAATCCCGTTGTAACCGGTACGGTGCAATGGGGCCCGGCGTCTTCCACATGCACGCGCGCATACGTCCTTACCTCTGTGACCCTCCAGCTGCTCGGCGGAGCGTTGCGCAGGTGCGTACGCTCCATGTGCATAAGCACCGAAGAGTTCAAATACAGGTAAGGAGCTCGGGCTGGCGGGCCCTCCGGAGCACGGTACTGGAATGGTACCCGATGCTCCCGGCAGGCACCGGTACTTCCGTACAGGGGTGTACCACCTGCAACCCACCACTGGTACAGTAGACAGTAGTATAAGCATTAAGTGTGCAACAGCAGAGTGGGGTGGGGAGGAACAGATGCTGTCTAGTTGTTTGTCCTATAGCGCCACCTAGAGGGAAGCAGTTGAAAGAGTTTGTCTCTTCTTGGAAGCTTCCAGCGATGAAGCTCCTACAACTTCTGAAGACAAACTGTTCCATGGGTTAATTACTCTGGGTGTCAGAAAATTCCTCCTTATTTTCAGGTTGAATCTCTCCTTGGTCAGTTTCCATCCATTATTCCTTGTCTGGCCTTCAGGAGCTTTGGAGAATAGCTTGACTCCCTCCTCTCTGTGGCAGCCCCTCAAATATTGGGACACTGCTCTCATGTCTCCCTGGTCCTTCAATGGCAACTCCCAGAATTCTCCAGCCAAATGTAAAAGAAAAAAGATAAAGATAAATACTGCAGCCATATTACATGAGTAAATATTTGTACAGTACAGTGGTGGGTTCCGAATCCCGTTGTAACCGGTACGGTGCAATGGGGCCCGGCGTCTTCCACATGCACGCGCGCATACGTCCTTACCTCTGTGACCCTCCAGCTGCTCGGCGGAGCGTTGCGCAGGTGCGTACGCTCCATGTGCATAAGCACCGAAGAGTTCAAATACAGGTAAGGAGCTCGGGCTGGCGGGCCCTCCGGAGCACGGTACTGGAATGGTACCCGATGCTCCCGGCAGGCACCGGTACTTCCGTACAGGGGTGTACCACCTGCAACCCACCACTGGTACAGTAGACAGTAGTATAAGCATTAAGTGTGCAACAGCAGAGTGGGGTGGGGAGGAACAGATGCTGTCTAGTTGTTTGTCCTATAGCGCCACCTAGAGGGAAGCAGTTGAAAGAGTTTGTGTCCCAGATGTCAGGGCTCTGAAGTTAACTTCTCAGCCCTCCTTCTGATCCACCCAATATACAGGTCCAGTATATTGGAATGGATATAATATATAACCTTCATTATATCTAATATAATAATATAATAGAAGGCAAGCTAGTTGCAGTTCTTCTTCCTGCAACTTTAACCATCCGTTGAGTCTGCATCTGTCCTATTTGGCTGCTGTATCTATTTAACAAAAAAAAAAAAAAAGGGGGGGGGGATCCAGGCTCGAGATCGCGGACAAGGCGGTGCGGGTTACTTCCCAGTTGCTCCCTCGGTGAAGAGGAGCGGGGCCCAGGAGGGGAGCTCCGGTAACAGGCGGCTTTGTCATTTCAACCAAGGCAGATACAGAGGCTCCGGGCAGCCCGATGGCCCCAACGGTGGAGGACGAATCGGCTCCGGACACTCCGCGACTGAGCCCCAACGGTCCCAAAGGCCCCTCCCGACACCTTCCACCCCTTCCACCGGGCTCGACTGCGGGCAGCCGCCAAGCCAACCTCCCGTAACGCTCCTACCGGGCCCGGCTGAGCCGCCGCTGCCAAACGCCTTGCTGAAAGGAAGGCAGGCAGGCGGGGCGGGCAGCCTTCCCTTCCGGTTTAGCCCAGCCGGCCGGCCGAGGCCGCGTCGGGGACCCCGCTCACCTTGTTGATGCGTTTCAGCGCCATCCTGCCTTCTGCGCGGGGGGAGCGTGGCGGTGCGGGTGGTGGTGGTGGTGGGTGGCCGCCGCGGCCGGGGGTCACTCGAACTGCGCCTCCTTCGCCTCCGCCTCGTCGGGCCTGTCTGCGTGGCCGCCGCCGCCGCCGCTCTCCCTCCCTGCGGGTGGGCGATGGAGCCGCTCGCTCGCTCGCCGCCTGCCTTTTCGAACACCAGCCGCGACGTCAACGGCGCCGCCTCTTTCGATCGGCGGAGGTCCCCCGACCGGCCTCTCCAGAGAAAAGAGCCCACGACGCGCTCAGAGGCTGGGAGATTTGCGCACGCGCGACTCGTCAGCTTTACCTTTCTTCCTTCGCCATGAAGCGAAATTAGATTGACAGAGTTGGAAGGGACCTTGTAGGTCATCTAGTCCGACCCCCTGCCCATGCAGGATACCCTACACCATTTTTGACAGATGGCAGTCCAGTCTCTTCTTGGAAGCTTCCAGCGATGAAGCTCCTACAACTTCTGAAGACAAACTGTTCCATGGGTTAATTACTCTGGGTGTCAGAAAATTCCTCCTTATTTTCAGGTTGAATCTCTCCTTGGTCAGTTTCCATCCATTATTCCTTGTCTGGCCTTCAGGAGCTTTGGAGAATAGCTTGACTCCCTCCTCTCTGTGGCAGCCCCTCAAATATTGGGACACTGCTCTCATGTCTCCCCTGGTCCTTCAATGGCAACTCCCAGAATTCTCCAGCCAGCAGAGCTGGCTTGAGAATTCGTCCAGAAGTCTTAAAGTTGCCAACTTTGGGGATCCCTGCACTAAAGTCTTCGCTAAACCAGGTCTTTTGCTTGATGATATCACCCTGAGCATGCCATTGTTTGCATGGCTTGTTATGGATGTTTATGCATATGTGTATCCACTAATAATATTTTATAGTAGAATTATCCCTTCTGAGAATTCAGATTTGAGTTAAACTCCTTATTAGACAAAACAGTTAAAGCGTGCTCCTTTCTTTTTTAAAAAAACTTTTTATTTTGTTTATTCAAACTTCACATCCTTGCAACACATTACACTTCCTTTACATATCTGTTGTGATTCTTTTATCTATACATATAAGTCCTGTATAACTATAACTTTATATATATGTGCATTTATATTATTTCATATATCTTTTTCTTCATTCTATATATAACATTCTACATATTCTATGTGCAACAGCCTTTATTACATTTGAATCGTTTTGCATTTATTTCCTATTATTTATTTGCTACAGTCTATTTTGCATTTCTATCTTTTAATCATATTCCGGTTTTGTAGTTTTTTTTTTAATCTGTTGATCTTTCTTCCTTTCTTTTTTGCTTTCCTGCTTCCTCCCCACCCCCCTTCCTCTAGCCAATTATTATTATACCATAAATCCCATACGGAGTAATATTCAGATTCTTCTTTCTCTTTTAATTCTTTCGTGAGCCTATCCTTCTCTGCACATTCCAATATTTTTTTTATTACATTTTCTAAGAAACGTCCTCCTTCCAAAGGGGAAGAGGCTGATCTTCGCCTCCAAGTTAGCACTAGCTCCTCAGCTGGGCGGAGGAAGGGAAGTAAGCCTTGTCAGGTAGAGACGGTACTTATATTAAGGCAGGGGTGTCCAAACTTGGGAACTTTAAGACTTGTGGACTTCAACTCCCAGAATTCCCCAGCCAGCCATGCTGGCTGGGGAATTCTGGGAGTTGAAGTCCACAAGTCTTAAAGTTCCCAAGTTTGGACACCCCTGTATTAAGGACTCTCCAGAAAGAACAAGCGGGACGGAGAGGAGGAGGCGACCGACCCAGACGCAGCTTGCGCTTTCGGCTCCGCCCTCCTTCCTTGGAAGGCCCCTCCCGCCCCCTCGGTGGCGCGCATGCTCCGTGGCCGGGAGAGCCACTGCTTCTGTGCGGAAAAAGAAGGGCAAAGTCCGGGGCTGGCATGAAAGTCCCCCGCGCGAGCCGGAGGTAGCAGCCCAGCAGCCTTCAGCCCCGCCCCGCCCCGCGGAACCCTCGCCCGGCGCCATGGTGCTGGATAGCTTGGCCCGCATCGTCAAAGTGCAGCTGCCTGCTTACCTCAAGCGCCTGCCGCTGCCGGAGAGCGTCGGTGGTTTCCTGAGGCTCACAGGTTAATTGGGGGGCATCGCAGGGCTGGTTGGAAAAGGGGGGGCACTGTGTCTCTGTGTGTGTGTGTGACAGACGAGTCCCCTTGCGACAAGCCTGACGTAGAAGGGAAGGTCCCCGTTTCTCGCCCACCCCACTGCCTTCGCTTTCCGCTTGGACGCTTGCAGAAAGTCAGTTCGGAAATCCACTCCGTCGGATTCAATGGGGACCGAGTCGGGCAGCCCCTTCCGCATCTGCCCTGGACTACAGTTCCCAGTTTCCCCCACACACGTGAGGCTCTCTCCGAGACGAGCGCCCAGCATCTGGATTCCCCCTTTTCTGCAGCTACTCACTTTGCAAAAATGCAAAACTAATTGGAATTGCAGCAGAGAGAAGGTCACTTGGGTTCGCACGTGCTTCGTTGATGGCTGGTTCCTTTTTGTAAAAAGCAAAAAAAACAAAACAAAACCCAAACCCCTCATGATTGGCTTGGAACAACCCATGAAACCAATGGAATCACCGAGTTAGAAGGGACCTTAGAAGGGAGGTCTCTAGTCCTGCTCAGGCGGGAAACCCCATACCATTTCAGACAAATGGTTCTCCAATCTCAGTCTTAAAAACCTCTTGAATACCCACAACTTCTGGAGGCCAGTCCTTCCCCTGATTCATTGATCTGATTGTCTCCTTAGTTGTAGATTGCTTCTCTCCTTGATTAATTTCCATCCATTGCTTTTTGTCCTGCCTTGAAGAACAGGTTGACCCCTCTTTTTTGTGGCAGCCCCTTAGGCTTTGGAACACTCCTATCATGTAACCCTGCCTGGTCCTTCTTTTCATTAAAGTAGAATTCCTGCAACTATTCTTCATATGTTTTAGCCTCCAGTCCTCTAATCATCTTTTTGCTCTTCTCTGCATTCTGTCTAGAGTCTCAACATCTTTTTTATATTGTAGCGACCAAACCTGGATGCAACATTCCAAGTGTTGTCTTTATGTTGCCATGTTTATTTCATCATTGTGTTTGCAACTACGTATAGTAAAAGTCACATCTTAAAATAGCTTTATTTCTAGAGTTATTTTCTTCTTTAGTTACACATTCCAAAGCATCTGTTTTACAATGCAATTTTAGGCACATTTAAATGCTTCTGTAGATAACAGAGTTTCCCAGAAGGTGACAGCATCTTGATCTTTTTTTTAAGTTATTGATGCAGTTTGATCTGGCTGTATATCCTAAATAAAGCATTTTAAAAATTGTAGGCCACTCACTCAGGAGTTGGGTGGTCCCATAACCCAATTAATTAAATTAATTTAATTTAAAAATAAGCTAATTAAAGAGGTAGTAGATAATTCTAGGGCTGTAGGTAGAATAGAAAATATCCTGAAAGACAAATGCAAATCATTTCCATTCTGTTACTAAAACCTCCTCTATAATCACCAAAAGTTTCCACTTGAGAAACCTCTATATAATATATAAAATAAAAATTGTATAGGAATTATACTGATTCATGTTTTCCCAATGCTAATAGGTAGGATTTTAAAATAAATTTCTTTAGATTTTGTCCTCATTGCGTTGTGTATTTATAAACAACAAAAGGTAAATAGAGAAATCATATTTGTAGAAACCAAGATTATTGAACCATGTATCTTGTGTCTATATTGATTTTACACTTTTATGTGTGTATCTAAATTGTTTTGATGGTTCATTCAAGCCACCGGGGAACTGTATGTAGTGCAGTAAAAAACATAAGCAATGATGATTGATAAAATTATACAAAAGCTTTTGCAAGGAAGTGTGTGTTTAGCAGATTTATATGGCCACCCATCTTCTATGAAGTGACTTTGGATGGCATACAGTACAAACATTAAATAAAAATAAATGTATAAAAATTAGGACAAACATACAGTAAAGAAGAGAGTAGATTGAACACAATGCCAGAACCATCTTAAGAGAGCTCCAATTCAGGTTTTGACAGACTAATGAAACCTTAGCAGTGAGAACCAACCTCATTCTGGAAGGAGGAAAATGTTCCACAAGCAGGGAATCGGGGCAGAGAAGACCCACCTCCTTGGACCAGCCAAGTCAAGCAGACAATGCCTGCCCTTTCTGCCATCTCGAATGGCAGGCAGATGCAATTGCGGATGGGCGATCCTTCAGGCAACCCAGTCCCATGCCATGAAGTACAGGCAACATTCTTCAGTGGGGATAAGTTACTTTTTCTATATTAACTCCTCTTTTATTCCTACAATGGTGGATTATATGAATGGCTAATTATGCCCTGACCCTCTGTTTCTGTGAATATGTTTCTGTCCTGAGTGATATTTTCATTTCTCATATTTCTAAATCATTCATCACTGAAGAGAATGGATATGACACCGATAAAAGAATATTTGTAGCTCAGGATTGAACTGTGGAATCCTTGGTGCTCTCTGAGCTTGCAAACGTTTTACTAACAAACTAGGTAACATAATCACTTCAACCTACCTCAATCATAGCATACAAAGGAATATGCATGTTGGAGATGAGAGCAATATAAACCTTGTGACAGTAACTGGGGAGGAAAGGTATGTGAACTTATTCTTAGAAAAGTAAGCCAAATACTTGTTTTCCTTCTTGTGTTAATAGAGGAAGAATCATTTCTCTTTCATGCCTGAGCATGATCAATGTTCTTGATACCGCATGAGATAAGGATATCTCTGTGTAAATGTGTCTGCCAAATGGCATATTAATCTTGTTTTCCCTCTCTTAAAACTATTGGTTAAGATGTACACAACATGCTAAAGTAGGTCTCCCAAAATCTAGTAGCTGTATATACACAACATCATAGCTTTGGCTAGCTTAATCTTGGTAACTTTGGTTGTTGTGTGAAATAAATTGACTTGATTGTGCAAACTCAGAAAATTAGTTAATTCAGTCAGCAGATTAAGTTTATTTTGAAAGTCTACCCAGAGCTTGTTTCCTTAAACTAACGTATCTCTTATATCTGTTTTTATTTCATTTTTAAAAATCTTGCTTCCAGCTATGAACTGTTCCTAGGCTGAGATGCCTAATAAATTCAGAGGCTTGGAGAGATAAGTAAGCATCACTCAAATGAGGGTATTGACTCTGTAGATTCTACATAACCACACAGTTAAAAATTAGTTAGAAGTGATAAACACAGTTGAAAAGCCAGTATTGGGTAGAGGATAAAATGCTTTGAGAGAAAAGGAATCTTGTTCAACCTGCCTTTCTTGACTGAATGGAGAGCAACTTTGGAAATTCTATCTATCAGTTTGTGAAGAACAGAAGACTCTCCTGTACCAATTTCACAGGGAAGGTCACCTTCAGGCCCATAATTTTATTGCCTTATTTGCCTCTTCCTGTTCCATTCTTGTGTGCTCTTGCATTAGGCTAGATATCTCTTGTTGATACAATTATAGTAGACAGAGAAGCCCTTCCTGCTTCTCTATGTGAATATGGTGTTTTCTGATATTAGCCTAGCAAATTGGTCATGAGATAAGATTATGCTTCCGTGGAAGGATGTTTCTTTAAAAAGCATTGTGCAGTTACTTTGCATAACAGATTTTTGGCTAATAATGGAAACGTTTCAAGACACAGTAATTGTGTCTTGGACTATATGGCAAGCTGTATAAAACTAATGAATAATTTGAAGAGTTAACACAATGATTGACTTCCCATAATATTCTCTACCTGCAACTTGCCAAAAACCTAATTTGTGGTGTTGTATGAAGTAATTGAATAAAACACAACATAAATGATTTTATATTGTTATTGATATTTAATGATCCTGGCACATATATTAAAGACATATTAATAATCTGTCCAACCCAATCTGATTGTATAAATGTTTGCCAAACTCTTGATAATGTTGATTGATCTCTGTTGAGACCCAGTTTGGTCTATTGGTTAAGTTAGTAGGCTAGAAACCAGGAGACTGAGTTCTAATTCCATTTTAAGCAAGAAAACTAACTGGGTGACTTTGAACCGATCACTTTCTCTCAGCCCAAACTACCTAATAGGGTTGTTGTGGAAAAAACAAGATGAGGAAGGAGAATTAGATGTTTGCCACCGTGAGTTATTTATAAAAAGTATAAAATTGGGATTAAAACTTTATAAAAATACTTTATTCATTTGGAAAAATTCAAAATCAGAATTTATGGCTTTGTTGGAAGTGGGCTAGCGCTTTGAATTGTAACTGAAATGGGGTTCTCATTCCTGTATTTTAATTGGATCAATAGGTAGTGTTCAATAAGTCCTTCTTTCCTTTAACTTTTAATTTAATAATGGAACAATGACATCTGTTATTATGCAAATAGAGGTTTCAAGTAAAACAGTGGTAAGAGATGTACACAAGTTATTACATGCAGATTATAATTATTTTCGATACCAATATTAATTGATATTTTGTGGAAATTTTGTAATTTATCAATACTTTTAATGTGCTCTAATGTTTCTGTGCAGATGATAATAACCAGGATTTTAGTTTGTGTGTGTATTTTTATCTCAACAAACGAATGATTAAAATGCCACTGAAGATGATTATGTAAAAATTAGTTGTTGTTCTTACATAGAAGCATTCCTGTAGTATCTTATGAGCTGCAGTGGCGCAATGGTTAGAATGCAGTACAGCAGGCTACTTCTGCTGATCACTGGCTGCCAGCAGTTTGGCAGATCGAATCTCACCAGGCTCAAGATTGACTCAGCCTTCCATCCTTCCGAGGTTGGTAAAATGAGGACCCAGATTGTTGGGGGAATATGCTGACTCTGTAAACCGCTTAGAGGAGGTCGTAAAGCACTGTGAAGCAGTATATAAGTCTAAGTGCTATTGCTTTCTTGTTATTGTAGGAAGATTTTATATCTCTATCTCCCTCTATATTTATATCTGTATATGATCAACCCCTTTGTTTACATTTCTTTGTTTAAATTTGCCTATCGTATCATGATAGGAATTTCAGCTTTCTTGACTTCAGCTTTCTCTTTGAGCTTGTAGTTTTACATTAATTTCTCCACAGAATGAAAATCATAAAGTCAAACAACAACATTGAACTCATTTAGAAAGCTGTTATTTGACTTTCTGATAGCATGGCAGTATCTTGGCTCCCTTTTTAGCTATAGTTCTATTGTATTTTCTGTAGTAAAGACTGCCGTTAAGATACATTTTGGAAAACATTAGGACAGTGATGGCTAACCTTTTCCGGAGCGAGTGCCCAAATGTGCGTGTGTGCATGCGTGTGTGCACCCGAATCCCCAAAATGCAATGCGCATGTGTCTCCTGTGCATGCGCCCTGCCTCACACGCATGTTTGTGTGTCCCCCCTGCATGCCCCACACACTCCCACACATGTGCACACCTCCACACGCCCCCTGCACAAGCACACACCCTCCCACTTGCCCCGCCCCACACACATGCATGGCCGAGACGAGCTGGCTGGTGGGAGAGCTGCAGTGAGGCAACAGCTCACATGCCATCAGAGAGGGCGCTGCATACCACCTCTGGCACATGTGCCATAGGTTTGCCATCACAGCATTAGGACATAAAAGGAAAAGTGTTATGGTTTAAAATACTAAGACTACATTTTAAATATAAAACCCTTTTCTTCTTTCTGGATTACCCCCCCACTTAGCTTCCCCCCCCCCATTTATTTAAATATTAAAGTAATGAAACAAAAAATATGCTGGCCCCTGAACTATATGGTCCTTGTTTACCTAATCCAATGTATTATGGGGAACCAAAAGGAAAGCAGCACAAAATATAACTTGAAGGGATATGCTATATCTTCTTTTGGCATACTATATAGAGTGTCTTTGTATGACAAACCAACTTGGATTATCTGTTTTTATATTTTCCTTTTCTACTTCTTACTTGTTAATTAATGTTTGACTTCAGCAGAAAGCGCAAAAAATGATTTCCACCTGATTTGGATGCAAGATGAAGGAAGAATGACTCGTTACATTTGGCATTGCATTGTGCTCTTCGTTATACCTTCCTGCTCTCCTTTCCCGTTTCTGTTCCAAAGAATTCCACTGAAATATATAATGTCATCCCAAAATGACCCTACTTTTTATACTTAAATTGGTGGCATCATTCTGCAATTTGTACCTGTTCTCTGCAGAGGATATGTGACTGCCTGACAGAGAGGAATATCTGCCCCCATTCAAGACGCTGTATTAGATGTACAGATAGTCCTTGTTTAGTGACCACAATTGAGACCAACACCTTTGTCATTAAATGAATCAGTTTGCACAGTACAAAATTATGGGACTGAAAGTGTGCTTTCTGGCTCAAAACTGACAAGGTTAATGTGTTCCACACATTTTTTTCTTCTTCTCCTAACCATTCCCAATCTTTTGGAATGCTAGTCCTGGCACTGGGATAAGTAGCAAGAAGGGAACAAATGTTTGTGTTGTGTTTGTATAAGGTTTGCTGCAGAATATTGCTCTATAATGGGGTTGTGGCATGTGCTCAGTTTCAGAATGGCTGCGGTTATTGCCTTTCCTGGGCGTCCTTGCTCTGCTGGGATATCTTGCTATTCGCCCCTTCCTTCCCAAGAAGAAACAGCAGAAGGACAGCTTGATTAATCTCAAGATCCAGAAGGAGAATCCCAAAGTAGTAAACGAAATCAACATTGAGGACCTCTGTCACACTAAGGCAGTCTACTGCAGATGCTGGCGCTCTAAAACAGTGAGTAGTTTTATTGAATTTGCTATATCCTTTTTACTTAAGGCCATTCTTGTCTCTTATGATATAGAGAACTTCGTTTTTATAGGTCACAATTGTGCACTTCAGGGCAGAATGGTTTTGCAGACTATTTATCATTAGTGAAGAATTAATTCTAATACTACTGTGTTTCCCTGAAATAAGACAGGGTCTTATTATCTTTTGATCCCCCAAATAAGCACTTGGCCTTATTTTCGTGGAGGTCATATTATTTTGGAGGTGCAGGAGGCGGCAAGCATGGTCACCTCATGGCTGCTGCTGCATTGCAATATTTTTGGGGAGGGCTTATTTTAGTGCATGTGCTCAAAAGCCCAATTGGGCTTACTATCTGGGGAGGTCTTATTTTCAGGGAAACAGGCAAAATACCTGCATTTTAAAATCTATTCTGTAGCTGAAAAAACATTTTTGTCCATAGTCCTCCAGGATCATTGGGAAAGTGATGCCTGAGAGCTTTATATATGCTTTTGTGAACATGTAAATTGCATGGACATCTAGCTTGGCCCCGGTAGCTTGGCAAATTCATGTGTTTACCATGATTTTATAGCTCTTTGCTTTCATTTAGTTTCTGACATGTTGCTGAACTGCGAGGGTGAATTTGCTGGAGAAGAACAGCAGCTATGATTTGTCCATTTTATTTAATTAGCATGCCATTCCATGGTTGGGACAACTGTTATAAATCATGTCTTGTTATGCCATCTGATAATAAACCATAACTGAATTTGGATATAGAGCCAGATAATATTATGAGCTTGTTATTTATGATTTGACGTGTTCAAATTGGCAACTATGACTCAATTCTTTTAACATGGATTACACTAAGCAGAATCCACCAATCGAAATCTCAAAGTAATGTGGTTTAGTAATGTAGATATTTTAAACCAAGCCTATTGTGATTTTTAAACCATACTTTATACCTTAACATATGCCAAGCCAAGCCAATTGTTGAGGTTAAACTAAATAGGAATAGATTTTGGACAGAATATATTTGCAGCTATTCATTTCTGACCACTTCTCACTCCTGTTTAAACCATTGTTTTAAAGCATACACATTAGATGCTGAATTTGTTCAATGTTTCTTAGTATTTGTGATGTATAAAGCACCACTTAGTCATTTAGATTTCAATTTACATTTTGGATACTTCTTATCCTTGGTGACTTATTACCCACACTAGCCTACCATCCTCATCTGAATATGTATTGTGTTTATTAATGTATTTGAGGGTAACCTGTCCCTTAATCTCAGTTATAATCCCAAAATCATTAACATTCCAGGTCACCTATTTATGGTCTGTTTGTTTTTGTTTCAGTTCCCTGTCTGTGATGGCTCTCACAACAAACACAACGAGTCAACGGGAGATAATGTGGGCCCTTTAATACTCAGGAAAAAAGAAGTCTAGCAAATTCCTAAATATGCTTTGACTGAAGGGAAGTCCACTTGTATATGTATATGTCAGACTTTCAATCTTGTAATAATCATAGGGTTATATTTTAGCATATTTTTAGATTATATTAAATTTATACTTTGTGCTAGATGTTTGGTGATGTGTTTTATATGACAAAAATGTACTATATCTATGCTTTGTAATCATAGCAGAATTATTTTTCCCAGAAGTGCAGGAATTCTAACAAATGATAGGTAGGTAGGTAGGTAGGTAGGTAGGTAGGTAGGTGATAGATAGATAGATAGATAGATAGATAGATGATAGATAGATAGATAGATAGATAGATAGATAGATAGATAGATAGATAGATAGATAGATGATAGATAGATAGATGATAGACAGACAGACAGACAGATCTTTATTCTAACTACAATGTATCAACACTACAGATTTAACAGATTTTAAACCAGTTGTACTCCCAGATTGCCACAAAAGTGGGAATATTTGGAGGTTGTCAAAGATAGTAATGATTTTGGTCTTATGTGGGCTTAGGAATTTGCATGCAAGCCGTCTCTGGAATGTGTGATGTAGTAAGAAACGTGTTAAGAAGCATGCACAGTAAATCATTGTCAGATAAGAAAAACGTCTCTACAGTATAACTCATAATAGAGGCTCAAGTAGACAACTGAGTATTATTTTCTATGATCACTTTGTTTTTTAAAAATCAGTGTTTGCATTTTTTATATTTCTGATGATGGGGAACAAGGATCTTTCTTGAAATGTGTGATACTGGACAACAATATGAACTATAAACTGAAAGAAATTCCATCAGGTTACAAAATGACAAATAAGGTAACAAATATGCACCAACTCCCAGAATTCCTCAGCCAGTCCACACATTTTAAATTGCCAAGGTTAAAAAACACTGATCTATCTACGCGAGGAAAAAATGTGGTTAGCTAAACCAATGAGCCAGTTACCTACTAGGATTTTTACTATACTGAAAATGTTCTCTTCCAACATAACAGGAAATCAGGTAATTTTCAGCTATTAAATAATGATGAAGAACTGAGTTGTGAGATGTCTCATAAAAAAGGTCCCAATGTAGTTTTCCTTTGAAGGAGAGAATAATTTCAAGAAATGCTACCTTCAATGCTATTTTCAAACCTTTCTCAAATCACCAGAACAAACTTCAATAGTTCTGGGAGATTGATAAATGAAATACACAAGAAAATCCAGTGCCAAGTATATTACTTATTTTTAGTGACTCCATCTACCTCTACATCTAGCATCCAGCCAGCCAGTGAGTTACAGGCAAAAGACCAAGTTATCATCTTTTTCAAGGTTTTCCATCCGTCTAATCCGGTCCAACAGATTGGACATGCTGCAGATACTTTTTTTGGCTGTAGCCCCTGCCTTATGGGATATTCTGTTCTTGGAGATAACAACAGTTCCCAACCCTATTGACTTTTTTGCAAAGCTTTAAAAATTTGGCTATGTACTTGCATCTGGGGCTCAGAATATATTAAGGGCCCTGATACTTGGCTTTATGATTAGTTTATTGATAATCTGATATTTGAACTTATTTATTTTGTGTTTTTAAAAATTATTTTAATGTTTTTTAATTGTTTTGTTTAATAATTTAGAATTGTAAGCCACCCAGAGTCACTTAGTTGAGTTGGGCAGCTACAGAAATTGAATAAATAAACGAAACATCACTTCTGCGTAAAAAAAAAATCCTTGCCTTATTATAGAAAATATTTTGAACTGAGACTCTAAATCCTATTGTGTAAGAAATCTTGAAGCTCTTGATTTCTGCCTGACATTCCTGACCTGGATTTGGGCTATTCTTCTGAGTTCTCCTGTTAAAAACAAACACTTCAGGCAAGTTTCTGGTTTGTTACATTTTTGGTCGATGTTTTATCTCTTCAGCCTGAAAGCAAAACTGCTAAACTCCACAGAAATTGTGTGCTTGTAATTGAAATCATAAGGACACAATATGTAATTACGGGGAAAAACTGTATAACTGTTACCTGACCTGCCATTCATTATCAATGCAAATAAAAATGCTGAAATTGTGTGAAAATTAAATAAGATAGTAAATAAAATGTGTGTCTGTGTACATGAAATAAACAGTACCTATTTGGTCTAAATCAATAAAATAGAAATTGTTTAGTTGCCATCAAAACATGTGTCACTTTCTAGTAACTATATGGGTAGATCTTCTCAAAATGATTTCCTCTTCAACTTGGCTTTTAGGTCTTTCGCTGTTGTTATTAAATCTATCTATCTTCTATTTAGCCTTGTCTTCAACTCATATTTTCCAGTGCCTTTATTGAACAGCTACTCTGGTAAGGTTTGGAGGGTAGGTGGGAACAGTGTATGTGTTACCAAAATCTTGCTATAGTGTAACCAATAAAGTTGACTTAACAAAATTATTTGTGTGCTGTAGTCATTTAGTGTGAGACATCTTTCCAAGATCCTACAAGAGTTAATATCAAAATAAGGCAATTTTCTTTAACCCCAACTTTTGGAGCATACACACATTTGGAAATCTTGCTCAAACAAAACAGTTTCCACAGAAGGCATGATCAATCACGAGCACTTATTTACTAGAAGAAAGAATATAAATTTGATCTCTACTACCCATTATAACCTCTAGCATGTAATGCATACCAGAATATTTATATATTTTTTCTGGACGCATCATCACATGTCCAAACAAGATGCCCCATGCTGTTTCCTGCCCCTTGAGCCCCATTGGCTTTTCCCCACTAATACTGGATCCCTCCAGGCCTTAGGCCTGATTTCTGTAATACGGCCAAAAGCCCGTTGTGTTTAATGGAAGTAAAACCAAAGTTGGGCTTAACTCCGCCTTCGGCTTTGTCTTGAGTGTTTATTGGTAACAAAAATATTTCCCCATAATAGGGATAATTTCAGAGTTATTTCAACAGGGAAGCATTCTGTCCTCATGCTCCACCTTTTTCAAGGCTCCTTCAAAGGCTTCCAGGCAAGCCAATTAAAAGGAAAATGGCATGCCACTATTAGTGAAAGCACTTTTTCTTTTTTTTAAAAAAATTGAGGGGTTTGGGATTGAAAATTAATCAGTTGATAGTAATACTTAAATAAGTCCTGATGACTGTTTCTAAACGCACGCATTTAAGTATGAAAATAATAAAACACACATACTCTACACACATCCCTGGTCTAGCTATGTTTTTGAATTTTTAAAGTTTTTATAAACACGATGGGAACTTATTTTTCTGCCAGCACAGTATGATCTCTCTCACAGGCAAATCAAGTTACATAGTACACGTTACAGGTTGTCATGGTATCTTGCAATTTGTATTTTGAATTTTTTAAGAAGCCTTTGATACTCCACCTTTGTGTGAAGACCAGAAGAGTTTAAGAGAGAAAGAAAACGAAAGAGGAGAGAGATGAAGAATTAATGAATAAAGCATGACATTGCAGGAAAAATAAACGCAACAAACCAATAAAAAGAATTACTGTTCAGACTCATAGATTCAAGGATAAAACCACAGACTTGTTTCTTGGCATTTCCAGGCAAGCCGATCAAAAGTATTATTTATTACTAACCCATCTTTAAAAAAATTCCTAGAATATCCATAGATTGGGAACTCCCATCTAAATCATAGATTGAGGCAGAGATAAATCTTATAATTAAAGGACAATTAAATGACTTGGTTGTTTGTTAGAACTTTTAAATTCTTATTCATTTCAATGTGTTTATTAGTAAATAAGTCATAAGCCTTTTAGTCCAAACAAAAATGAACATTGAGCTCTTTAAATGTTGAGACAAACACTATTACTGACATTAAAAAATAAGCAATGTGTTGTCCTTAAAATAACAGGTGCTCTTTCAATAAAGCTGCATGGGAATTGTCTTCTATTTTAATCCCACAGATTTCCAAAGATAACATTTTGTCCCCTTTACTATGGTTTAACAGAAATCATACATCTAGATGCAAGATCATTTCATTTCTCTAACTTTGTTTGTCATAACTATTTCATGAAGAAAGGAAACATGATAATACAATAATTTTTGGGGAAAAATATAACCATTAATGATATCCTCTAAATCATTAGCCCAGAGTATGTGCCAGAGTTCATGAAGTGCTATGAAGGAGTTGCACAACACTTCAAAAGCAAAAAAATAGAAGAAAAAAATAAAACTTAACTTTCCTAAATATATTTTCTTGAGAAATCAAGAAACCGAGGGCAAGTTTCTTCTGAATGATGGAATTGTAGGACTCTAGCTGAACCCCTATGCTCATTGTCTTGGAACAAATCTCAATGAAATCATACTTAAACATATTGGAATTAACTCCTCCTGACTTCACCCTCAGTTTGGTATTTATGTTTTTGGGATAGACAAACTTCCACTCCTAAAATGACACCTGCCCTTAATTTATTCCTGGTTTAAGACAGACTCCTATAATTTAGAGCTCTGGCCGGGGATTATGGTGAAATCAAGCCTAGATCTGTGGGTGCAAAGATGCTTTTCCAAAAGGCGACTGGGCTTCCTTTGTTTTTTTCCCCTTTGAAAATGGTTTGTTTTTCCATCCAAGAAGCTTCTTCAGTTCTTGGATCAGAAGCTAAACGTTTTCAAGAAAACAACCAAGAAAGTTCAGTCGCCCTTTGGAAAAGTGCTTTTGGGACAACCATGTCTTGGGATGGCTAAGAATCTCCATAGCAACGTAGATCTGTGGATTTGGGGGAAGGAAATCAATAAAATGATGCTTCCATGAAAGGCTATTACTCAAAAAGCATTGTGCAGCTACTTTGCAATAACAGATTTTTGGGTAACAGTAGAAAATTTAAAGGTACAGTAAGAAGGGATATCACATATAAAATATTTTCCTGTAAAACTCTAATATAATCAGCTCTGGCAATGCCAGAGGAAGATCTGTGCATTCTAGAAGCAGGTGGATCAATGCTTTGCCCTCACTCTAGAGCAGGGGTGGCGAACACACGGCTCGCGAGCTGCATGCGGCTCCCGGCCAAAATAAATGAGGCTCTTTGCCTCTTATCATTATTTAGTATACTGTGGCTCGGATCGCGCGCTCCCTTTCGGAAGCTGGGGAGGTCCTTTGCAGGCAGCTAGAACGGGCCGCCTGCAAAGGACTTCCCCAGACTTGCTTTGAGGAGCACGGGGCGACTGAGGCTAGTTGTGAAGCCCCAAAGCCCCCACCGCCACCGGAAGAACTGCTGCCACCTCCTCCTCATCCTCCTCTAACAGGCAGCACTGCCGGATTTGCTGCCCGGTGCTGCGGCTGAGATGAAGCCGCCAAAGCTCCAGCCGGCATCTCCGCGCGTGGCAGCGGCGCCTCCCCTCCACTCGGAGCAGCTGAGCTCAGTCAGCGCTGGGTTACCCCTACCCCCTCCTCCTCCTCCTCCTCCTCCTGAGGCTGCAGGAGCCAGTAGGAAGGCGGGGGGGGGAGCAGGGAAAAAAAAGCCTCATGGCTCCTCAAAAGCACGGAGGAGGGGGAGGGGGCAGAGGTAACCCAGCGCTGAGCTCAGGAGCAAATCTGGTGATTCTGTTGGAGGAGGAGGAGGAGGAGGTAGCAGCAGTTATTCTGGTGGCAACTCGTACTCATCGGCATCTTCAGCAGAAGCCCTGCCCACAATGAAGAAAGCAAAGATGGATCAGATCCACGCAGATGACGTCGCTGCAACATGACTGGAGGAGGAATTCTGGGAGTTGAAGTCCACAAGTCTTAAAGCTGTCAGGTTTGAAGACCCCTGGGTTTTTTTTCTAAAGGGTTAGGGGTGCAAGGGTCTTGTAACTTGACAGCTTTAAGAGTTGCGTGCTTCAAATGCCAGAGTTTCTGAGCCAACATTTTGGTTGCTAAGCAGGAGCGTTGTTAAGTGATACTGATATTATATAACACTTTGAATTAAGCGGGTACCTTGAAGAAACATAACTTTGAGTTTCAAATAATACTGATTTCGTTGTTGTCTTAGGTGACATCTGTGAAAAAAATTCGGGTGCTCAGGCATGAAAATGTGCCGCTAAAACACTATACTTTTCTGCTCACATCGAAAAAAAATTAGAGGGAACATTGCTTCCGGGTCTGTTTTGGCAGGTCACTGCGTGGTGTGGCTCTCTGACTCTCACAGTTTAAAATTTTGGCTCTTTTTGTCGAACTTGTTCGCCACCCCTGCTCTAGAGTGACCCCTTTGTGTATTCATGTTAGATGTGGTTTCATAAAATTGCTTCTGCTTCTTCAGTAAATATAAAATCAGTAGCGTATCAATACTAGTAGAATGGTACAAAAAGTTTGATTACATTTATGGTTTTTATGATACTTTTGCATAC
Organism: Natrix helvetica; assembly: GCF_964273705.1. NCBI lineage: Eukaryota > Metazoa > Chordata > Lepidosauria > Squamata > Natricidae > Natrix > Natrix helvetica. The sequence goes on from NC_138558.1 coordinate 21,872,650, forward strand.
TACTACTCTATTTATGATGGTTTTCCATTCTATTTTCCTTTCCTAGAATAGTCCCTGCATTATCTCACAATGCTGTTCCTCAAATAAAAGAAACAAAAGAAACAATTTTTTTTAGCTTTCTTCTGTGTCTAGCTGCCATCCTATTGGGCTTGACCCACTAAAGCCATGGTGGTTATGGTTTTTTTAATCAGCAAGTGAGTTTTGGGGAAATTGTTATGGTTTAAAGGAGTAAACCTACTTTTAAATCATGCCAAAAACTTGGAATGCATTTTTATAAAAAGAATTATAGATTATTGGACAAGAATTAAGAAGACATTATTGGAAAGATACTATGTTCCCTTTCTATTTATAAACTTGATTTTTATCAATTTATTGGAAAATTTTAAACTTTATTCTGTGAGGTTAGGGTGTAATATGTTTAAAATCTAAGTGGAATGATTTATTATGTAAATATGACATGCTTTTGTTTCTTTTCTTGTTTCTGATCTGTTTTTGAGTCTTCCTTTTGCTTTTTCCCCATTTTGTTTACACATTAAAGTAATGAAACAAAAAATATGCTAAATTACAAATTATTTGGCCCCCTTTTAGCTTAATCTAATGCGTTATGTGGACCAAAAGAAAACAACAGCAAAATACAACTTGGAAGAATATACTGCATCTTTTTTTGACATACTATAACTATAGAGTGTCTTTGTATGACAAACAACTTTGATTATCTGTTTTTATATTTTCCTTTCTTACTTCTTCCTTGTTAATTAATGTTGGGCTTCAGCAGAAATGGAAAAATTGAATTCCACATCATTTGATGCAAGATGAAGAAGCAGGAAAGACTTGCTAGTTTTGGCATTGCATTTTGTTATAGTTATATTTTCCTGCTCTCGTTTCCTGTTTCTGTTCCAAAGAATTCTACTACAATGTATCATATCATCCCCAAATGACTCTGCTTTTTATACTTAAATTGGGGCTATCATTTTGCAATTTGCATCTGTTCTCTGCAAAGGATATGTTTCTGCCTGGCAGAGGGAAATACTCTGTCTCCATTCAAAATGCTGTACTAGAAGTACACAAAGTCCTTGCTTTGTGACCACAATTGGGACCAGCACCTTTGTTATTAAGCAAAGCAGTTTGTATAGTAGATGCATATAGTTATGTAACCAAAATTGTGCTTTCTGGCTCAAAACTGACAAGATTAATCTGTTTCACATTCAGTTTTGTTTCCTCCTAGCCACTTCCCATATCCTTTGGAATGCTAATCCTGGCACTGGGAGAATCAAGAAGGGAATTAATGTTTGTATATACATTAATTGGTGAGGAAAAGATCACAAGAGAATAAACAGGCACACAATGGGGAATATACATCGGAAGTAATGCACCAGTTCCAATAGCCACAAGCATGCTATAAAAACATCCCAGTGTCCTGTATTTCCCACCTTGTAGGTTACTCTCTTGTAATCCCTTCCCCTCCAGTCTTTCACTCTGTAAATTGGGGGAGGGAAAAAAAGCCAGATCAAGCATGACAACATGTACTGGCAGTAATCATGATTAAAATTGATTAAGCTTACATCAGAATAGGAGGTTTGGTATGGTTTATACTAATAAACATTGGTATGGATAGTCTGCTTAACACAACATGCTAGGATGTATTTTATCTTAACAAGTTCAACCCTGAATTCCCCAATACATTTTAGTCTTTTATGTTCCTTTATTATGTAAACCCATCTAGGAAGGAAACACTAATAAGTGGATGACTTAACAAACACATTACACATTACAAATAATCCATGGAGTGACTATAACAGCAAGGCTTCCTGTCATCACAGCCTTCTTGTTTTCTATTGGGTGTCACTGTTTTGCATTTAGTACTGCCAATTACATACATCTTATCAGAATAGGTGAGACTGTGTTGCATGAGTTTGTAATCTGTTCTTAGAACAAAAGCACTTGGTAATGATTGATGAGGTTGAAACGTGTTGCTGCAGTATATTGCTCTATAATGTGGTTGTGGCATGTGCTTGGTTTCAGAATGGCTGTGGTTATTGCCTTTCCTGGGTGTCCTTGCTATGCTGGTATATCTTACTATTTGCCCATTCCTTCCCAAGAAGAAATAGCAGGACAGCTTGATTAATCTCAAGATCCAGGAGAATCCCGGATTCCGGTTCCGGCGGCTGACGGCAACGGGCAACTAGTTGCTCGCTCCGGCTCCCCGGTGGGCTTCCCCACTTCTTGGGGGGCACAGGACGCCCCGCAGAGGCGTCCTGCCGGAGGGGCGGCACCACGGGGCATCCCTGCATTGGCGGCGGCCGGCAGGAGGTCCCCTGCCTCGCCCAAGGCACCGGGGAGCAGATCGGAGGACGCATGGGCGTCTTCGCTAAGAAGCTGTTCGGAAAGAAAAGAAAACTGAAGGATGCGGCGGGGGAGCGGTGAGGCGTAGACTCTCTTCATTCCTATTACCAATTTAAAAACTCGTCAGTTGTGCAAACCTTTTTTTCGGTTTGACTTAAAGAGGTGCGGCTGGAGGGGAGGGGGATTCCCCCCCCCCTCGGACAAGCGGCTGGAAACAAGCTCTCAGCCCCAAGGGAAGGAGTTGGGGGAGAGCCAAACCAAAGATGCCACATCCTAATTAAGTGGATTTTTGGACTTAAACCTACAAAATAATGAGATCTGGAAGCTTTGGGATTTTTTGAACTTTGAAACCTTTATTTGTTGCCTCGAAACCCGAAGCTGGCAGGGCAAGATGGCACACTTCCGTTGTCTTTATGAAATGTGAAACTTGACTCCACCTTCCAAACTTCAGGCTTCCGGTCTTTGTCTCCGTGCTACTTGGATAACTCTCTTGTGGACTGTTTGCCTTTGAACTCCTTGGAGTGGAAAACTTTTGCTCATCTGCCAGGGTGATTAGAAAATTCCCCTCTGCTTGGACTCTCTGTCTCCTGGACTCTCCTGGCTGCTCTATTCTTCTGACTGATCCTTCTTTATACTGACTGGACTCTTTACTTTATAAACAATGGCATCTAAAAGACCACCTCCTGGAAAGTCAGGCTTTGCTGCCTCAGCCCCAACATCTGCAACCTCCAGTCCAAGCACACAATCAATGTTAACAGCCTTCAAGCAACCTAAATCTACGGACCTGGAGCTTCATCAAATGTTACAACAACTTCTACAGGGACAAGAGGAAATAAAGAGACAATTGAAGGAGATGAAAGAAGAAATTAAAGAGAACCAGGATAAAATTAATAAGAACTCACAGAGACTGGATCTTTTGGAAGATGGGGTGGCTGAGATGAAGGGAGGGATAGAGGGTGTGCAAAGGGGAAACAAAGAACTTGACACCCAACAAATGAAAATAGAGTTTGAGAGAATGTCTTTTTATCTTAGATTCCAGAACGTGATGGAGACAGATGATGAAAACATAAGGGACATCATGACAAACATTTTGGCTGAGTATATTCAGAAGGAGAAACAACAGATGGGGTGGGAAATAGACCTGGCTTATAGAGTAAACTCAGCTTATGCTAGAACACACAATGTTCCCAGGGAGGTACACATTACATTTCTTAGGAAGAGTACAAGAGATGAAATCCTGAATGCACAAAGGGGGCAAGCCTTGACATATAAAGATAAGGAGATAACCATTCTGAAACAGATCCCCAAGAAAGTGAGGGAAAAAAGAAAACAATATTCGCAATTGGGTAATAAATTATACCAGAAGGGGGTGTGGTTTAGATGGTTGATGCCTGAAGGGATGTTAATATTCTGGGAGGAGACAAGAGTTAGGATTAATACACCCATAGAGGCGCAGGCCTTTATGGAGAAAAATAAACTGCTCCTAGAAAAACCAGATGATCCTTCAACAGACATACAAGACACGGGAGGAGCCGGAGCTCTGCCAGCGGGGGGAGATGGGGCGACAACAAGAAAGCTCAGATCACACAAATGAGTAAGAAAAGTCATCTGATATAAACTGATCGAAATTACCAATTGAATTTACCACACTGACTATATGTTATTATGTTATTACTTAATATTGAATTTTATGCAAATGTATACTATGAGTTTGGAGGGGGTGTACATCTACCGTATTTCGCAACTGCCAAAATTTGTAACTTTCCCCGTACCTTTTCCCTTTGTTAAAATTTAAAAAAACCCAATAAAACTTTGTTCAAAAAAAAAAAAAGATCCAGGAGAATCCCAAAATAGTAAACGAAATCAACTTTGAGGACCTTTGTCACACTAAGGCAGTGTATTGCAGATGCTGGCGCTCTAAAACAGTGAGTTATTTTATTGGTTATTTTATTTGTGGTATTCTTTTTACTTAAGGTCATTCTTGTTTCTTTTTTTTTTTAAAGAATTTTATTGGTTTTAAAACATTTATGGGGAAAAGGTAAGAAAGTACATAGAAAATTTTGGTAGCCCCAATGCTAGTAGTAGAAATCCCTCCAAATCTCACAATTTTACAAGTTTAAAAATAACATATAAAAGATAAGCATAAACAGAATTCTTACTTTATATCAACCATGTGTTCAATCATCTCTTTCTTTGTCACTTTCTAGTATATCAACAATTACAATAATATTTCAAATACATTTATTTTTGTGACCTGAGCCTTTTCGATATTGCTCCCTCCTCCCTGTTCCCAGGCAAAGCCATAGCCCCCCCTTTCCCCATGTCTTGTACATTGCTGCCTTTTTCCCCACCTCTGCTGTCTTCGTCCTCTAGGAGAGAAAAATATTTTTTAATAAAGGCTTCAGCCTCATCCACTGTCTTAATTCTGATTCTGATTCCCTCCCAGAAAATCAACATTCCCTCTGGCAATAACCATCTAAACCAAATTCCTCTATGGTATAGTTTTTTTGATAAGGAAGAATACTTCCTCCTTCTTTCTCTTATCTTTTTCGGAATTTGCTTAAGAATAGTAATTTCTTGATATTTTAAAGGTCCCTCCCTTTGGGCCCCTAGCACCTCATCCTTCGTGGTCCTCCTAAGAAATTTAACATGTACCTCTCTTGGAACATTATGAGTTCTAGCATATGCTGAGTTAATTCTATAAACCAGGTCCATATCCCACCACAACTGTTCTGTTTCTCTTAAGGTATTCTGCTAAAATTGTGCTCATAATATCTTTAAGATCTTGTTTGTTTGTTTTGTTTGTTTTATTGGATTTATATGCCGCCCTTCTCCCAAAGGACTCAGGGCGGCGTACAACATTAAAAAACACATATCACAAAAGTTAAAAGGAAATTAGATAAATATCCAAAAATAACAAACCCAATTAATATGACAATAATCTTCATTTTCTGTCTCTGATAGGTTCTGGAACCTGAGAAAAAAAGACATTCTTTCAAATTCTATTTTGGCCATAAAGTTTTCCAGTTCTAAATTTTCCTTTCGGACCTCCTTAACCTCTTTCCCCATCCCAGCTGCCCCCTCCTCCAGCACCACAATTCTTTGTCTATTTTCTGTTATGTTATGCTGTACCCCTCTGAGTTCGTCTTTGAGATCTGCCACCTCCTTCCTCAGTTCGTTTTGACCTCTCATAATTTCCTGAAACATTTGGTTGACAGATAATTCTTTTGGACTCTCTCCAGCTGCTTCTTTTTGTAGCAATGAAGTAATTTTCGGCTGCTGCGTACTTGGAGTGGAAGTTGCTGAAGCGGGAGCCGATAGTGACTTGCCCGTTGGTGGTTTCTTAGGTCCCATTGTCTAAGTTCAGAGATGGTAAATCTTGTACAAAGAAAATGGCGTCAGTGGAGCGCGCAGCCGGTCTGGTCCAAGGTAGCAGGCAAATCCGAAAGTAAAAAGTTAATTCTCCTTCACTGTTCCAAGACACGGAGGTACACCAGAAGGAGAAAAATCAAATAATCAAACTCCAGAAAGTCCACGTAACAGAAGAGGTCCAGAGCACCCTCAGGGAAGGTATAAAAAGATGCCAGAGATTATCATTTTTCCCCCCAAAGGTAGTTTCAAAAGGCAGACTTCATTTATAAGTACAAAAATGAGAACGGAGGGGAGCCATCTTGACTCCTCCTTTTCGCAGGGAGAAGAGCAAGGATTTCGATTTTTAAAAACAGCTCAGCAAGCACCTCTTGCAACTGCGATTTCAGTCTTTCTCACATAGTTAATTCAAGTGGCAAGTCAGCCTTTGTTCTCTCTCCATTCCAATGTAGAGAGAGTTTAAATGCCGCTTTGTCCAAGGGGGGGTTAAGGTCATTCTTGTTTCTTATGATAGAGTGGTTCACTTCTTTTAAAAGTCAGGATTGTACACTTTGAAATAGAATGTTCCTGCTGACTGTTTATCACTAGTGAAGAATTAATACTTTAAGTTTTGCCAGAACTACTGCTATTTTCCTCAAAACTGCAGGAATTATAACAAATATTAGTTAGATGACAGGCACCTCTATTCTAACTACAGGTGCCATCTACACTACAGATTTAACAGATTTTATATCAGCGGTCGTGCGAGATTGCCAGAAAACTGGGAAGTGATTTTTGGAGGTTGTGAAAGAAAGTCATGAGTTTGGTCTTAAGTGGATTTAGGAATTTGCATGTAAGCTGGTAGATCAGTTTGAACATTGAGTGTGTACAGGAATCACTTTTATACAGAACTCCAGATAGCCTTCTTTGAGAATGATTAGAGATCTACAAACTAGGAGCAGAGTGATTCTGCTTCTCAGAAGTGATACAGATTGTATATAATTTGGCTTGTCTGTGATTTAGAAATTATGGCATTATGTATTGATATTTTGAAATATAGAAGTGTTCAGTCCGAGAACTACCTATTTTATGTGCACAGTTCATTATGTTGAGTAATTACTGGATGTATTAAACGAACTACAGTAAATTTGCTACTATTTGCTACAGAAACTTGCTGTTCCCCTCAAATCAATCTGCTTATGCTACATTCTAATACTTTCCCCCATATTTTCCAATCCTCAGTCAAAGAAAAAATAGATTCATTTTTCCATCCTCCTGAATCTCAGAGATTTCTCCATGAACAGAATCCATTTTTTTAACAGTTTACTTTTTTAGTTTCCTATCTGGTGAAGGGGTTGTTTGTAAAACTTAAATTCCGCATCTGGTGGTCCCAAATATTTCCATTAATTCTATAAGACCCTTGTCTGTATACTTAACCACGGATGCACTGTTACTAGAAATGTAGAGATATTATCAGTTTCTTTCTAGAGAAAAAAATGCATTCCTTCTTATGGAAAATAGCACAACTGTGTATTCTTTTTTAATGATCACTTTGTTTCTTAAGAAGCAATGTTTGTGTTTCTTATATTTCTGGTCAGGGAGACCAAGGCTCTTTCCTGAAATGTATGATACAATACAATGATATGAACTACGAGCTGGAGGAAATTTCAGGAGCCCACAAAATGGCAAATAAGGTAAACAAATATGTACCAATGCTCAGAATTCTCCAACTTGTCCACATATCTTTAAATTGCCAAGGTTTTACTATTTGCTTTTCTATAATCCATTAAAATGTTTAAATTTGAAAAGAAAAAGAAAAAAATTGCCAAGGCTGAAAAACACAGATTTGATAGATCTATGTGGGGGGAAAAAATAAGCTATGTAATGGACTATGATTTTTACCATCACTGAAAATGTTGTCCTCCAACATAACAGGAAATCAAGTACCGTAGTTATAAGCTGATACATCATAATGTAGAACTGAGTTGTGAATTGTCTCATTAAAAAAGGTCCCAAGATACTTTTCCTTTCCTTTGAAAGAGAGAATAATTTCAACCAAGGTCACCTTCAGTGCTAACTGTAAACTTTCTTAAACCACCAGAACAAAGCTTCGAGAATTCCGGGAGACGGATAAATAAAATACACAAGAAAACCTAGTAGAAAGAATATTACTTATTTTGCTTGGGAAAGCAAAGTTAAGATCCAAGCTTTCTGTTCTAAAATTGATTTTTTTTCATCCACCAGGAGAGTCCACAGATACTGGCCAGAAATGCTGAGAGAACAAAGTATATTTTTATTATATAAAATACAGGATTGATCACAGGTTTGAAAACAAAGCATCATGCAATACTATGATTTCATTGTTGCGCACACAAGGAATAAATGTTTAATTTGATCCATAATTATATTTCCATTTCTTTTCTGTTTAATCTTAAACATCAGAGTGTTAAATAATCTGAATTTAAAATAAAGTCTAAGTTATCTCTTCTGATGAAAAAGTGTCTATTGCTAGCTCATCTTCATTGCCTCTGGTAGTCTTGCGGAGAAGTCTGGGTCCAGCCAGTCCAATTATCACAGCTCCAGCAGGAGCTGTGATCAAGATTGCAAGGAAAGCTATTGTCAAGATGTACAGGCCATATTTTTCTAGCATTTTATCTTTATAACCTCGTGCTGTATCTAAGGCAACGGAACCAATTGCAGCCTGCAGAGAGATTTTTTTTTTAAAGTCAATGATCTGGGCTCATATATTGCATTAAATCTATAGCCATGATTGGTTGAAGAAAGACAGTTGTTAGGATTCAAACATCACATTATGGCATAAAGAGAAATCACAATATTTGAGTTCACCTACTATGCTAACAAAAACCTAGACAAACTGGATCAGCACAAGTAAAGCAGGTTCCTCCACTCTACCTTAAGTTTATGGGAGAATTTTACTTTTTTTCTTTCTATCAGCAGCCAGCCACATTCCTCAAAATTCTCCTATTTGGAGACTCATGCCTCAAATCTTGCTTGATCAGTTAAGATTTTTCTCAGACAGCATGTCGTTGCTTATTTGTCTTCTATATTGTTCTAGCATAGACTTCCATAATACTCCAAGCAGCATGGCCATTTCTGAGAATTTTACAAATTAAACTCCACAGATTTGGAGGGCATCCAAATTGGAAAATATTGTTGCAGAGAATATGCTCTACTCATCAAAAGTATTTGGAAACATGCAGCATGGCATAATTTTAAATATCTAACACCCCAAATAAACTCAGTATTCTTATGCTTCAACCCAAAGGAAAACCTTATACATGTTACGTTTCAGACCAGTGTATTTACTCTTGAGAAGTATTGTATTTCTGGTCGCCTCAGTTATAAAATCAAAAAAAGCTGTAACAGACATGTCTTTATTTGAAAAAAATAAGGGCGATCAGTTAGTGTTCTTACACTATGGACATAATGATATGTTCTTAAAGGCATATCTTTTGGGTTTTTCCCCACAAGAACCCAGTTAGCTAAAGTTCATAATGACTATATCAGACTCCCAAATGCCCTTATGTGAATACATTTTGAGGATGTTTAAATCTACTTGGAAGTCTTCAAAAAAATTTGATCGGCTACAGGAGGCTTTGAGACTTCTTTGGTTTTTAGGTCTACTCAAAAATTTTAAACTACGAAGATCAATGGTACGTGTTCCAAATAAATATGTATACAACCACAGTTTTTAGTAGAAAGAGTCGTGATACTGTTTATCGATCATAGTGAAAAAGAGCTTTAACCATCTATCTCATAACCATTATTTCTTCTTGCCTACATCTAGGACTGAAGAGTGTAGTTGTTTCTCTGTTATTGTTTTCCAGTTCAAAGGCTATGCCACTTTCCTCTCATGAGTACTGCATGATAAATTAATTTCCTTGAAATTGAATTTTTATATTTCTTGTGAATTTCCTTTTCTAAGCAGTACTGTGGATGAAATGTATTGATGCATTTGTATTTAGATGTATTTTCTTAATAGCATTGATAAACAATTAGATAAAAATGATAGACAAATAACATGACTCCCATATTTGCATTAAAAATGCTATAAAACACCCTAAAACAGTAAAGGATTAACTGTTGTGAATGTTAAGCATTGATACATTGGAAGAAATAACTGTTGTCACAGGTGGTCTATAAAACAGGTAGGAAACAGTCTGTGTGAAGTTTCCCAAGAATGTCTTTGCCATAATCCAAAGGGCCTCCTCGATACCAGTCTGCCTTACTTGACTCAAGCACAGGAATTCAAAAGGAAGACCACTACACCGGAACAGGTGCAAAGAAACATTTGCATCCCAAAGCAGGGCCGGGCGGTATATTGTGGCCAGGCAGAAAATACAAGACAGCAGGTTGACACATACCAACGAGTTCTCTGTGGACCATTTTCTTTACAAACACCCAGCATTCACAACATATACACACACTGCAGTGCTGCCAGAACATCCCAGGCAAGGAAAAGCTGTTATCTTTCAATCTGAGATAAGAACCTTTCACCACTTTGCTCTGGAAATCAGGAATGTGCAGCAGTTGGCCTTCCAGATCTTATTGAACTATAAACCCGCCAATAGAGTTGTACCCAGCGTAGCCAGAAGTATAAGATAGTTGAAGTTTAGTTCAGCAGCATTTGGAGGAGCAGAGACTGTCTACTCTGACTTTAATGTCAAAATCAACTGAAGGCCTATAAGCTTTTAAAGTTCCATCATCAGTCAGAAGTTGGTACTTCTGCGCAGAAGAGAGCCGTTCTCATATTTTATCTCTATCTCACACCATCAGACCCCACCCCCTATTTAAATATGTTTACATGTCTTCATTGGTGCAACTCCTTTGTTTACATGAGGTTTGGGTCGAATAAGCAAAAATACTCTACCTGGACAGTTGCTTTGGGGATCCACGCCAGTGCAATAAATAATTTTTCCTTCCAATGAAAGCCAGAGCCACTCACCAACAAAAACGTAGCCACAATTCGAACTATTAAAGCTAAAAACATAGTGGCTAAACAAAGCCCTGTAGTGGAGAAAGACTTTATTGTTCCACTTGGATTGTGATAATATTTGTAAGAGCAAATGCCAGGCAATGAGAATCTTCATCATTATACCTGTCTTGGAAACCTATTTCATTTACTGAAAACTACTTGAGCAATAATATTTATACAAACATTCATCTTGGGATTCTTAGTTGCCTCAGCTAAAACATTCACAATGTAATATATATGATTATATTATATATAATTGTAACTGGTTAATCATCTGAATACAAGATTTTTAGTTGCATGGCCAATAACATTTTTTAAAAATTAAAGATGATAGAGTGAGATGACAGGGAAGATAGAGATCGCAAAGGGAACTAGACAAGGATGTCCAGTATCCCCATTATTATTTATACTGACACTAGAGATTTTGAATAGAAAAATTCAACAAAAATAAAGAGATAAAAGAGATGAGGGTCAAGAAAGAAGAATATAAATTACAGGCATTTGCAGATGATTTGGTGTTTATTATGGAAGATCTAAAAGAAACATGGCCAAAACTAGTCAAAATAATAGAAGAATATGGGGAAGAAGTGGGATTGAAGATTAATAAAGATAAAGCAAAGATTCTGGTGAAAAATATGACAGTAAAACAGAAAAGAGAGATGATGGGGAAACTGGGCATACAGATGGTGACAAAAGTGAAATATTTGGGTATTCAACTGACATCAAGATGTGTAACACTAAAGGACAATAACTATTATAAGGTGGGAAAACTAATAGAAATAGATCTAGAAAGATGGAAAAACCTGTAATTATCACTGATGGGAAGAATAGCAATAGTAAAGATGAATATATTACCAAGACTGCTGTACTTATTTCAAACAATACCGATAAAACTAGAGAAAAAATACTTTGAAAGCATGAATAAAGTAGTGGAAAAATATATATGGCGGGGGGGGGGGGAGTAAGAATTAATATAAAAATGTTGCAAGATGCAAGAGTTCGAGATGGATTTGGATTACCAAATTGGGAATTGTATTATCAAGCAGCAGGATTAGCTTGGATGAAATAATGGATCTTACTGAGTAATACAAGATTATTGACACTGGAAGGCCATGATTTGCAACTAGGTTGGTATGCTTTTTTGTGGTATGGTAAAAGCAAGGCACATGGTTATTTTCAAAGACATTATGTAAGGAATGGATTGTTAACAATATGGGAAAGAGTGAAAGTGAAACACTATTTAGAAATACCAATGTGGCTTTCAACGATGGAAGCACTGACACATCCAAATATTAGTAGTATGGAAAATATCATTAGATAAAAAGATATCTTAACAGAAAGGGGGGAACTAAAACAAAAACAAGAAATAGAAAAACAAGGGATCAATATAGGATGGTTTTCACAATTGCAAATACAATCAAGATATAAAAAAGATAAAAGGGAATATGGTTTTAACTTAGGAAGTTCGGAATTGGATAAGATACTTATGGGAATGGAAGAAAAAATAATTAAGAAACCATATAGCTACCTACTAAGAACTAGATTAGAAGAAGTGGTTAAAGAGACAATGGTAACCTGGGCAAGGAATTTTGGTTGTTGTTATTATTATTATTATTATTATTATTATTATTATTATTATTATTATTATTATTAATTCAATTTATAGGCCGCTCCCTCTCCACAAGGGACTCGGGGCGGCGTACAATCAAATATACAAACAAATGACGAGGAGGAGGTATATACAAAAACGTTTTACAATACATAAATAAATAATCATAAGTTAAAACAACACAGTAAGATTAAACAATTAAAATACCCAAAAAAATCAGAATTAGTTTAAAATTGTCCAGGGGGATTAGAGAATGTAGTTATAATTCAAGCCAGGCCGGCTAGTTGGAACAGGTGGGTCTTGAGTTTCTTGCGGAAGGAGCGGAGGTCGGTAGTTGTCCTAATGTCGGGGGGGAGGTCATTCCAGAGGGCTGGGCCCATCACAGAGAAGGCCCTACCCCTCGGCGCCGCCCTCTGGCATAGCTTAGTGGACGGCACCTGGAGGAGTCCCTCCCTGTGAGAGCGAATTGGTCGTAGGGATGTATGGGGCAGGATACGATCCTGCAAGTAACTAGGTTACATGATTGAGTTAGGAAAGTGGCAACAGCTATGGGAAAGGGACTATAAATTAACCATGTCAACAGTTTACAAAGAAAACTTGTACTTGTTCTTATAAGGAAGCCAGGCACAATCTTTAGAAATGCTATACCTCTTGTATGCAAACTTACCAACAGTATTTAATCCAAGGGAAGAAACAGAGATTTCAGCTCCAATTAGTCCAAATAGAAATGGTTGGGACACTTGCCATGCAAAAGTAACAATATCTTGCACTGCTTTCTACAAGATATAACAAAAGAACAGTTTTACACCAATAAGTGTTGATAGTAGTTGTGCAGAAGAATGGCATATCACATTTAATCTGTCCAAGCAAGATGCCACTTCCCTTTTTCTAATGTTAGAAATTGGGTTCTGCCATTAATTATGAAGAAGTACCATCATCTTTCAAGGACTTAAAGAAACCATTATGGTAATTAACAAGAATATTAAAAATGTAGCACTAGAAAAAATATTTCAATAACTCATAGGCCAAAATAGGTTATTATGTTTGAAATAAATTGGCTTTAATAGTCTATATATCAATTTTTAATTAAATACATTTCATTTCTTCAATTTGGAATTCTCCAATTTTAACAAATGACTTCATCTGCATCAACCAGCTAGCCAGCCAGTGCTGTAGCCCGTGTCTTATGTAATATTCTGCTCTCGAAGATTAGAATGGTTCCCAACCCTGTTGGCTTTTTGCAAAGCTTAAAAACTTGGTTATGTACCTGTGCCTGGGGCTCAGAATGTATTAAGGGCCCAGATACTTGGTTTTACAATTAGTTTATTGATCATTAGAGCTACTATTTGAACTTATTTATTTTGTGGCTATTTTTATTGGTTTGATATTTTTTGAATTTTAGAATTATAAGTCATTTAGTTGAGTTGGGCAGCTACAGAAACTGAATAAATAAATAAAACCTCACTTCTACAAAAAAAATCCCACCTACCTTGCCTTATTTTAGCAAATGGTTTCAACTGTTTACATAGGGATAAGGGGGAGTCTTGTGTAATGTTCCTGTAAATCCTATTTGGGTAGGATTAAGAAATCTTGAACCTCTGATTTCTAAACTGTCCTGACATGGCTCTCGGAACCCTGGAATGGATTTGGACTAGTTCTCTTGTTTTTAAAAAAACACACTTCAGGTAAGTTTCTGCTTTGGTTACATTTTGGGTCACTGTTTTATCTCTTTAGCCTGGGAGTAAAACTGCTAAACTCCACAGCAATTGTGTGCCTGTGATTGAAACTTGAAATAGCACAAGTTGTCCTGGCAGCAAACAAATACCAAACATCGCTATGGACCATAAGGACTATATGTAATTAGGGGGGAAAAACTATAACTGTTACCTGACCTGCCATTCATTATCAATTCAAATTAAAAAATGCTGAAATTATTTAAAGATTAAATAAGATCGTGAATAAAATGTGTGTGCGTGTCATGAAAAAAACTGACAGTACCTATTTGGTCTAAACAGTAAAAAGAGAAATGGTTTGATTGCTATCAAATCATGTGCCACTTCCTAGTAATTATATGGATAAACTTTCTCCAAATGATTTTCTGTTAACTTGGCTTTTAGGTCTTTTGCTGTTGTCATTAAATTTATCTACTTTCAAATTAGCCTGGTCTTCAATTAATCTTTTCCAGTCCCTAGACTGAACAGCTATTGTGGTAAGACTTGGAGAATGAGTTAGAATGATGTGTGTGATGCCTCGCTATAATGTAACCAATAAAGTTGGCTTAACAAAATTATTTGTGTGCTGCATGTCATTTAGTATGAGGCATTAACCTGCCCAGGTTTTACCTGCTACAAGAGTTAAATAAGAAAAAGGCAACTGTTTTAACCCCAACTTTTGGAGTGTACACACATTTGGAAGATTTGCTCTCACCAAAGGCATGGCCAATCACATGCATGTGTTTACTAGAAGGCAAACTGTAAATTTGCTCTTTACAACCTCCAGGATGTGATGTATACAAGCATACTTTATCTTTTTTTTCTGTACCCATCACCACAAAGCAGTGGGCTAGACCACTTACCACGATTATTTTCTCAGTATAACTATAACTCCTACATGAGCCCCAAAGAGATTCCTAGAAATATTGGGTTGGCACACTACTAGGAAACTGTCAACTTCCATTCAGTTTTTTAACTGCAAGAATCTGAAGAACTATACCTCGATCTCCACACTGATTGGATTGGATTTGGATTTGGATTTATTAGATTTATATCTAATATATAATTAGATAAAGATTTATAAAGAGCTGATGTGGTTCCTATCTTCAAAAAAGGGAAAAAATTAAATCCAGGAAACTACAGACCTATCAGCCTAACCTCAATACCAGGAAAGATTCTGGAAAAAATAATCAAGCAACAAATTTGCAAACACCTAGAAGCAAACAAAGTAATAGCCAAAAGCCAACATGGATTTGTCAAAAACAGATCATGCCAGACTAATCTTATTGCATTCTTTGATAATGTGACAAAATTAGTGGACCAGAGGAATGCCGTTGATATAGTTTACTTGGACTTCAGTAAGGCTTTTGATAAGGTAGACCATAACCTACTACTAGATAAAGTAGAAGAATGTGGGTTAGACAGCATCACCACCAGATGGATTGGTAACTGGCTGACCAACCGCACTCAACGTGTAGTTCTCAATGGAACTGCATCTACATGGAGGGAAGTATGCAGTGGAGTACCCCAAGGCTCTGTTTTAGGCCCAGTACTCTTCAACATCTTCATCAATGATTTGGATGAGGGAATAAATGGGGAACTCATCAAATTTGCAGATGATACCAAGCTGGCAGGAATAGCCAACACTCCAGAAGATAGGCTTAAGATACAGAAGGATCTTGACAAACTTGAACATTGGGCACTATCTAATAAAATGAAATTCAATGGTGAAAAGAGTAAGGTTCTACATTTAGGCAACAAAAATGGAATGCACAGGTACAGTATAGGTGATACCTTACTCAGTAGTAGTAACTGTGAAAGGGATCTTGGAGTCCTAGTGGACAACCATTTAAATATGAGCCAGCAGTGTGCAGCAGCTGCCAAAAAAGCTAACACAGTTCTAGGCTGCATCAACAGAGGGATAGAATCAAGATCACGTGAAGTGTTAATACCACTTTATAATGCCTTGGTAAGGCCACACTTGGAATACTGCATTCAGTTCTGGTCGCCACGATGTAAAAAAGATGTGGAGACTCTAGAAAGAGTGCAGAGAAGAGCAACAAAGATGATTAGGGGACTGGAGACTAAAACATATGAAGAATGGTTGCAGGAACTGGGTATGTTTAGCTTAAGAGAAAGAAGGACTAGGGGAGACATGATAGCATTATTCCAATATCTCAGAGGTTGCCACAAAGAAGAGGGAGTCAAACTATTCTCCAAAGCACCTGAGGGTAGAACAAGAAGCAATGGGTGGAAACTAATCAAGGAGAGAAGCAACTTAGAACTGAGGAGAAATTTCCTGACAGTGAGAACAATTAATCAGTGGAACAGCTTGCCTCCAGAAGTTGTGAATGCCCCAACACTGGAAGTCTTTAAGAAGATGTTGGATAGCTATTTGTCTGAAACGGTATAGGGTTTCCTGCCTAGGCAGGGGGTTGGACTAGAAGACCTCCCAGGTCCCTTCCAACTCTACTATTGTATTGTAAACTGTAGATCACATCATGACTGGCTGTAAGCTGGCATACAGTATACTAGTCCAGTATCTGATTTTTTTAAATATAAATGATACTGCGCTTCAACGGTTAGATAGCCTAACATTGATATTTGACACAGATCTTCTTAAATTTTATACTTTATTGTTTCTAATAATCTAGGGGAAATGTTCATGGCAGCAAAAAAAAGCCAATGCAATCCTAAATTGCATTAACAGAGGGATGCAATCAAGATCAAATGAGGTACTAATACCACTGTATATATGCCGCCCTTCTCCCAAGGATTCAGGGCGGCGTACAGCATTAAAAAACACATAGTACAAAAGTTAAAAGGAAATTAGAAACAGTCCAAAAAACAAACCCAATTTATATAACACTCACATTTTAAAAATTAAATAAAATTAACAGGCCAGGCCGGCTTGCTGGAAAAGCCAACTTTTTAGGGCGCGTCGGAAGGACCGGAGGTCAGGGATTATGCAAAGCTCCGGGGGCAGCTCATTCCAAAGGGAAGGCGCTCCCACAGAGAAGGCTCTCCCCCTGGGGGTCACCAGCCGACACTGTCTGGCTGACAGCACCCTGAGGAGGCCAACTCTGTGGGATCGTACTGGATGGTGGGAGGCTATTGGTGGCAGTAGGTGGTCTCGCAGGTACCCTGGGCCTAAGCCATGGAGCGCTTTAAAGGTCATAATTAGTACCATGAATGGGCATCACATTACCTACTTTTGTCCAGAACTGAGACTGATCATTTGTGTTACAAACTACTGGCAAGTAGAGTAAAGTATCTATTTTTCAGAATCAGAATTGGGACTTTGATGTGTGGTAAGAGAATTCTCACCTTTTCATTAGACCATGCCATTCCAGCGAGAAATGACAAAACAATGACACAGAGTCCTCCAGATCCTGGAAAGCCAAAACGTTTGCAGCTTAAAAGAGAAAATGCTGACAAGCCAATCACAAAGAAGGCTCTTTTCCATGCAATGGATTTCTGAAAGAAAAAAAAAAGGAAAAATGTATAATTGCTGGAGTGCAGCAGGACAAAACATGTTGTACACTGCCTCCTGGTGGTCAAGTAAAGCATATACAGTATTATCCAAGGAATGTACTGGTACAACGAAATAGGCTGCCTTCTCCCTGGGCAATAGGATCATGATGTAATTCCAACTTCCTTTCTAGAGTCTGGGTGCTGATAAGAAAGTGCATAATAATCCCTAGAAGACAGCCATAATATTTACTTGCTTGCTGACAAGAAATCCAAATTTTCAGGAATAATTTACTGCTATTCACATGTGCAGAGAAACTGAAAAACTGGAAAGTTCAAATGTACTGTTTTTGTGGGTACTGGGCTACAAGCAGTCAGACCTCTCTTTTTAATATTTTAAATAATGGCATGATACAGTATTGCATTTAATATAACTTGGGGATCAGAAAATGTAATGTTTTCATAGGACCCTACCATCAATGATAAAAAAGATCTAAAAATTTACAATGGCTCTGCATCTTTTGAGTATTATATACATTATTGGCTCCTGAAGTGACCAACACTTCCAGATATATTTATTTAGTCATCATTTTTCTTCAGTCATATGTTGTTGTTGTTTTTTACCGGTGGTTTGCTTTTTTCCCCCAGAAAAGAAAATATATTCAGTAAAATAGAACAATTACACAATGCTTTTGATCAAGAGCTGTCCACCTGGAAGTACTCTAGGACTGTGTTTCTCAACTGTGGCAACTTTAAAATGGCTAGTCTTGAACTTCCAGCATTTTGGCTGGAGAATTCTGGGAGTGAAAGAAGTTGTTAAGAAACACTTGAGAAACACTGCTCTAGGACACAGATAATTTCCATTTTACCAAAGTTCAATCATACCAATTCCTACTTCATAAGAAATATATCTGTATCTACAAATCAGGAAGTTGGATAATTTTAAACCTTTCTACCAAAGTTGCCCAATAAATGATAATAATGATAGCCTGCCATTAGTCAGGCTAAGGCCTTCTGAGTCTCTCAGTCTGCCCAGCTGGGGAATTCTTAGCCCTCTTACTTTTGATCCCAGGTGTAGGGGGAAAAAAGGATTTTTTTTCCTAGCCAATGTCCCGAAATATCATATTTAACACAGTTTTGTGCCAATCCTGAATCTCAAGGGTAGCTACAGTATGTAACTGCAGTCTTGCATGTGGGGAATGTTTTAATGAAAAATTCCCTTAAAAATTACTCATGACAAATCTATAAAATGAAGTTCTTAAAAAAATGTAACATGGAATATCAGTGAAGGCAACATACATATGCATACTTCATTTATATAAAGTTTATATAAATGAAGTATGCATATGTATGTTGCCTTCACTTTATATTATAAACCAATACAATCATCCCATTGAATGACTGCTTTAAAAAACCCTCCCTTTTTATGACCCTGTAATCTATGCATTTTCCTGTTATCGTAGAGACAGCAGCCAGACTGGGTATGCTCCGTCCATTAACCAACTGGACTGAGTCTAGACTTATGATGTCATTGGGCCCTTGTGGCTCTTCCCCCGTTTTTCTCTTAGCAGCCCAGGAGAAAAATGCTACCTAGATTGAACTCTCAACCTTCCAAGTGGGAGGTGAGTGTCTTCACCACTAGGCCACCACACAGCTCAATTGAAGGACTAATTACTACATAATAAAATAAGGTCTTAGGTTTCAGGACCTATTCATTGCAGAGCAGATCTCTGAAGAGTGATCATCTGGATGTCTTTTAGGGAGAAAGGTCTTTTTTGTTCCTCCTTCTCTTTGTTTTTCTCTCCCTCTTATACTCATCCCCAGTTTTATACTGGACGTTAGGTATACTTTGTAGGGACTTACTATTGCTTTGCCCCTTCAAAAACAATATCCCATCTATAATATCCTAGGTCTAACAGGGATGCGGTGGCTCAGTGGCTAAGACGCTGAGCTTGTCGATCAGAAAGGTTGGCAGTTCAATGGTTCGAATCCGTAGTGCTGCATAACGGAGTGAGCTCCTGTTACTTGTCCCAGCTTCTGCCAACCTAGCAGTTCGAAAACATGTAAAAATGCAAGTAGAAACATAGGGAGCACTTTGGTGGAAAGATAACAGCATTCCGTGCGCCTTCAGCGTTGAGTCATGATGGCCACATGATCACCGATATGTCTTCGGACAGCGCTGGCTCTTCAGCTTTGAAACGGACATGAGCACTGCCCCCTGGAGTCAGGAACGACTAGCACATATGTGCGGGGGGAACCTTTACCTTTACCTAACTGGGATATAGAGTTTAACTTGGTGCTAAATCTACTTTCCAATCCTTGCTTGAATAGAAACTTTTTGTCTACTTTTCACCAATTCTGCATTTGTAAAAATAGGATTACATTTCGGAAGGAATAACTGAACTTCTTCTGTTCCAGTTTCTCAGAATGTGCTCAGTTTATCAGATGCTCTTACTGTAAATGCAGCCTACAAAAATGTGGGCTTTGTCACCGATTATTTTCCCAACAGTATTGTTTTTACCTGATCCTTGCTTGGAAAATATGTAATAAAAAATCCTAAAAGGCAACCAGCACCTGCACCAATAACAACTTCCACCACACCACGCAAGATGCTACGAAGGGTGGACCCTATGAAAAAGAAATGGGAAAAAGTCAAGGAGATATTTTAATGTAATTTTAAGTGATTTTTCAAATATAAGTAAACAATTTCTGAAAAAAATAGGAAAAATATTGATTGACAACCAAAGATTGTGTCATGCAATTGAGATGGGTGACTATATACATAGTAAAAATAATTAAATAATCTTAGGCAAGCAATCAAATTACAACCCCATAAGATATGACAACATTGCCTCTAATCAGCATCTGAAAACAGATGCATGACAAGTAAAACAATCAGCATCAGAGGGCTCAAAAGATTTGAAGAAAAGTCTTGAAGTTCAGACTTGAAGAAATGCTGTTTTGTGTTTTTTCAAATCCAATAATAATGTGGCTTAAGAGATATTTCGTTATTAAAAATATTTCCCCACTGATTTCTAATCATGATATGAATATGCTCTGGCAACCTTTTGGATTGTATCATATTTCCATTAGATTGTCGCCTTCTCATCCTTACCCCATTTGGGAAGGACAGCCTGGCCACTTGTACAGCCATGGACCAGTTTCTTGGTTCTTGGATACTTTTCTCTGCTATTATTGGTTTTTTATAACCCACCCACCCCCAGGGGGAAAGAACTGGGCAGAACTGCCAGTGCTATAGTATGAGGAAATCCCTTCAGTTCTTCAGGACATTCCCCTGCTTTATTACATAGTTAGTCCTTAGCTGTTGATCATATTCTATAGTTTTTTTGTGAATATGGGTTTATTGAGCTTTCAGAATTGAAAAACTGAATGACAACTAAAAACACTGTCAACATGAGCCGGCTAAACAATTGTTCAAATGCACAGCAAGGCAGGAGACATTCTGTTAGATTTTGAGGAAGACTCCCCCATTTTATCATGGTGGGGCTGCTGAGTTTTGCAAGAGCCAGCTTCTGAGCATTATGACCCATCTATTTACAGCCACTCAACAAAAACAAATAGAGTGGATAAACAGAAAGCAGAAAACCAATGAAATCAAGCTGCAAAAGTTCATATTTGCATCTTCATTTTGGGACAGACTATAAATTCCTGAATCTATCATAATAGAGATCAGCCATTTTGTTTGTGTGTAAAAAAAAAAAAGATAATGTCAGTTAAGTACTGTATACAAGAGACCATTTTATTTTCTAATTTTTATAAACCAATTCTGAAAAATTACATCATGAAAATTTGGGGGTTCCAAAAAGGACTTGTGAGGACTTGTGAACATCATGAGTTACGCCACTGAATTATGTGTGCATGATTATTTGCATTTCTGATTTGGCATATGTTACATCTAAATATCACCACAATATATACAAAGTGGTATCTGTCTTAGGGTTTTAATATTCTACTGATTTATTTTATTCAGTTATGATTGTTTTGCTTTTCCCTAAGAAATAAGGATGCTACAAATAAACCTTACTGCCAATGTTGGCTTTTAATAATTCACCTCCCACCTTTCAGTGGGACATGTCCTGTTTCATCAGTTCTAGAGTATAGGGATATTACCTGAGGAAAAAGCCATGCCCAAGAAAATGTTAAAGCCTGTGATGGCTACAATGTCATCTATACTGGCAGCAGCTATTAGTAAAGTTGGAATTCCTTGATCTACACCTAGACCTTGTCTCTGTAACATCAGCATCGAAAGGACTACAACAGCTGGAGATACAGCACCTAGAACAAAACTGAAAAATGTACACACTATTGGGGCTCATCAATTCAAGAAATAATATTCAGCCAATGTTAAATATGTCAAGGTTTTTGGGAGACAGCAGAATGTAGATGGTTAAATAATGTATTAGTAGAAAGATCAGTCTCTGTTCCACAACAGTTTATAATGTTAGAAATGTTTTGTTTACGCAGTAAACAAAAATGAGGTGGGTATGATTTCCCATGACAACTGCACTATTCACTAAATACTCTGAACCAGTGGTGGGATCCTACTGGTTTAACGACGGCTTCAGTGATCATTTGCTTCGCTGCCTGTGTGTGCGTAGTTTAGAGAAAAATTATCTTCCACATTACTGCTGGGGAGGAAAACAGCTGAGGAGCGGCAATCCGCTCCGCCACGCGACTCAACTGAGAAGATAAAGGTCAGTAAAGTGCAGGAGCGGGTGGGCCCACTTGATCATCGAAGCAAACCGGTTGGCTCACAGCTGATCGTCAGAGCTACTGGCTCGCCCGAACTAGTCCGGACTGGTAGAATCCCACCCCTGCTCTGAACATTCCAAGCATTGTTATGATGCCCAATGGTTATGATGGGCCTTTCCCAACTTGTATTGGGTGAGGATTAAAGGAGTTGTAACCCAATATGACAGGATGGGAGGCAGAGTGGGGAAATGGGATCTTAAAACTGTAAAAGATCTATAAAGTTTCCAGATGCAACAGTACAAGCAAGAGAACATCTTTTGCCTGTTTCGTCCCAACATTAAAGTGGTTTTGGGTGTGTTAACAGGGAAATGGTGAGTACTGGGTTCTGGTTTACATCAACTGTATTTATGAATGGAAGATAAGACGAAGTATGTATAGTAAAAAGGGGAAAAAATACTTGGCACAAAAAGAAGCAAGGTCACCTCTTACCCTAACATAAACCCCCATACCCAGGGGAATTTCATTATAAAGTGAGATATAACTGCTGCTGAACACGCTTCAGTGATGCAAGGTCCCATGCATAGTCTGAAACAGACAGATTTTAACTTGTTCAGAGCCTGAAATGCAAAAATATTCTACAATTAATATTACTCATCTTTAGGGCCAGGAAAAAAAAATATTTCAAGATTTGTTAATACATTGACTGAGTTTACTCTTGCAATAAACCATGTTTCCTGCATTAAATCCACAATTTCTAAAATAACCCCCTTGCACTAGGCTATAAATCATTTTCAGGATTATTTCAACAGGGAAGCAATCTGTCTTTATTCTCCATGCTTTCAAGGCCCTTTCAAAGGCTTCCAGGCAAAGTAGGAAAAAGGCGCAACAGTATTAGTGAAAGCACTTTCCCTTTTTTAAAAAAATGGAGGTGGTTGGGAAGGGAAATTAATCAGTTGATGATAACACTTAAATAAGCCCTAAGGACTGTTTCTAAATGTGTGTGTTTAGGTATGCAAATGTACACACTCTACACTCTTATACCTAATCTAGCTATGTTTCAGTTTTTATTTTTAGTTTTTATAAGCATGATGGGAACTTATCCCTCTCCCACACAGTATGATCCAATCTAAAATTTTCTCTCTTTCACAGGCATAGCAGGTAGGAAAGAAATTCCTCCTAGGTGGCACTGAGAACCATTCCAAGGATAATTAATGCTAATCACACTAGGAAATACTAATCTTCCTCTTTCTTCATATTCTGTTCCATTTCTCCCCACATCTGTGTCCTTTATGACTCAAAGTAAAAAATGGAGCTATGTACTACATGTTACGGGTTTTCACAGTGTTTTGCTACTTGTAACAGAGACTTTTGAATTTCTTAAGAAGCCTTTAATACTCCACCTTTGCGTCAAGGCCAAGACCAGCTAGAGACAAAATAATCGAGAGGGCAACATTTCTGAATATAACTCCCCAATGTACTTTGATCACGATCACCTTACTGACGTATTCAATATTTCTGATGAGAAATCCAGCAATCAACATACCTAAATGGAACAGTGATAACCACCTGATTAACTCTTTTAGAGACCCACATAAAATCTGACAATGATGCTTCATTTTCTTTGTTTACACAAATAAATATATTTCACAAAAGTTTAATGGGGAGGAAGGGAAGGAGAGGGACAGACGGAGAATATTGCAGGAAAAATAAATGCAACAAACCAATAAAAAGAATCAAGATTCACAGCTTCAAGAATAAAACCACGGACCTGTTTCCCTTTGGGAATCCCATTCTAAAGTTGAAGTTGTACCCTCTCATATGTCAACGTGATACAATAAAGTAGACAAGCAAAAGTAAACTTAATAATATTTAGCTTGATAAGCAACAGCTAAGCTGATTAAGTTTTTCTCTTCATACAACTGTGTTAGAAACAGTCGTGGGTTCCGGATCCTGTTTGGGCCCGGCGGCGTCCACATGGACATGCACAGTGTGCGCGCACATGTGTGCAGCACGTGCATGCGTCTTAGCACCTCCAAGAGCCTTCGCGATGCTCCAGCTGCTCAGCAGAGCGTCGCGCAGGTGCTGTACGGGCCGTGCCAGAAGTGCCGAAGACTTAAAAGACCGGTAAGGAGCTCGGGCGGGTGGGTGGGCCCACCAGAGCACCGTACCGGAACGGTATCCGCCTGCAACCCACCACTGGTTAGAAACCCCTACTCTTGTCCCCCTTTCTGCAGCTGGTCACAAGAGTTGGCACTGAGGGCCTAAGATGGCAATTCTATAGGCCAGGCTTATTTGACAGTCTACTCATTACAACCCAGAACCAACTGCAAAAAGCAGAATCGATCCATAATTCTCAACATCTATTGCCCTCACAGGCAGCTTTCTGAAAGATTGAGTACATGAATGATCCACGAAGGAAGCTTTCATAACAATGGTTAATACTTCTTTATAAATTGAAAGTATTGTTTAATCATTTGAAATACTAGTCTGGAAGAACCCAGTCTACCTAATGAAAATGAAATTGGCACACTATTTGTTGACATGATGCTTACCAAGAAAAGGAGGGAGAGGAGGCAATCCTGGTATTTTAATTAGCTGCATAATTTTGCCACCAATTACTGAACAAAAATAGAGGCATACAATTCCGAAGATGCTCCCACCAGGCAGACTCTCTTTGCCTGTAAGACTCCAAATTAGGCCCCAGATCACTGCTCCTATTGCCACTAGGAAAAAAAAGTGGGGTGGGGAGGAAGGAAAGAAAGAAATGTTAAGTTTGAGCCTTATCGATATTCAGAAAAGAGAAAAATCATTTGTAGGATATGGAAGCAAAATATATTCTTGTACTTTTCCCTATTTGTGATACTATTTTTTAATATACATGTTCTGTCTTACCTTCACTTAATTTTTTTCAAATGTTATTGTTTATTTCTTCTGGGGGGAAGGGAGTATTTATTTGAAAAGTAGAAATTGGGAGCGGGGGAGAAAATGAAAAATAAATTTACATTTTAAAAAATGTAAGGGCAATTCATGCATATCTCCATGTAGAGATAGTGCTTTACAGTAGGGTTTCAGCAAAGAATTACCATATTTTCTTACAATATTGGAAGAAATGTGAAGAAGACATATATAACATCAGGACTTTATTTCACAGAATAGAGTTTATAAATTTTTCTTTTGAATCTTGAATTTTTTGATTGATCAAATTTATGCACCACCTGTCTCACTATCTAAATGATTCTGAGTGGTTTACAAAAATATTAATCTCTTAGCAATATGAAGTATCCAGGGAATTTATTTCTCTTGTTCGGTTGCCAATTTCTGTATAGTAATGTTGTAATTCAGAATATAAATATGAACAAATTAAATTAAACTGTACCTCAAAGTAAAATTAACATATGGTATATAGTGGCTTTTTTCCAGAATGTTACAATTTTAGAAGATTGAAAAAACTTGTATGAACATCTTGAACAAAATGATATACTGATTCCTTTTCTGTATAATGAAGTCCAGTGTGGCTGAAACATTTTTGTTGAATAAGGTGCAATCACCTTATTTAACAAAAATCTATTGAATTTTTTGATAGATGTTAAGGCACTTTCCTTTGTTTAACCAAGCATGAATCTCCTATTCCTTATTCCATTCTGTCTCTAAAATGTATATATTAAATGGATTTATTATCAACATATATTAAAACACTAATTGTAATATCATAAACATTATTTATTCATAACATTATTCTGAAGCTTAAAATGTTGCATATCCCTGACTTGCTTTTAAAATTATTACAAAAGGAAAGGACTGTAGCAGGAATCTATCCATCTCTTGGGAGGTAAAGTTATCACTTGAACTATGCAATAATTTGACTTTAACCTTTCCCAAATTCAGATAATTCAGTTACGACTAGGTGGTCAGTACCGTAGGTGTCAGTAGAAATTGTGATAATGAAAAAATGACAAAATGTAAGGCACAACCTCACACAACAAATTTAGTCCTTTCATTATTGCATTCCAGAGTTGAATGTACATAAGACAGTTGGACAGTTTGCATCATGATGTCATGACTAGCAAGCACACATGTACATGCCTGCATAGCTCTATTTGTGCAAGTGGCATGCTAGTGCACCCACTGCTCAAGCACATGGTGGTGGCACATGACTGTGTGTGCACTCAGCCAACATCTCTGCAGCCCAAGTGCAAACAATTCACTGCCCACTAGTGGGCTGCAGCCTAGAAGTCGGGGACCCGTGCTTTAGGGTAATTAGATTTT
Source organism: Natrix helvetica (assembly GCF_964273705.1). NCBI lineage: Eukaryota > Metazoa > Chordata > Lepidosauria > Squamata > Natricidae > Natrix > Natrix helvetica. The sequence continues at coordinate 21,899,108 of NC_138558.1, forward strand.
TTTTCTTTGCTAGTAGTTAATGTATTTAAGTAAGATACATAAATCTGTGTTGACCATTTCAACATATTAATCCCTTCTAGTCTGAAGACTCACACAATACAGATTCACACATCATACTATGCTGATTTTTATTTTGTTATTATGCAATAATGATGTTATTAAGCCATGATGTTCTGCTCAGAAGAGCACAGTTCATGCGAAGCCAAAACTAGATAGAATTTTGAACCGGTGAGAGACACATGATTTCATCTTTCCCCCCACTACTTCAGACCTAACAAATCGCCTCTATCATCTGTTTCTCCTAGAGTGAATTTGGGATTTCTCTTACAATTTCCAGAGTAATTTTTCAGAAGGTTCCATCAGGCAATTATCCCTTCATTAGCCTATATAAAACCTCAAGTATTGTAGGATTAATCGGTGTCAGAGCAAAATAATTCAAATTATTTTTAATTATTTTATTCAATTTCATAAAAACAAACGTGGAAATCATGTTCCTACTGAAAAATAAGATGAAAATTTTAAACTATAAAGTCTATTTTTAAGAACTTTTACTGCAACTAAAAAGAAAGCCCTAAAATTAATGCAAGCAATGGCAACTAATGGGTGAACTATTTTTGCCTTTGACTTGTGTTTTACATACCCTTTGTTATTACTGTGGCAAGGACACCTTGAGGAGGACAAGCACACAGTTTCTTCAGTTTCTCTTGAATCTTGACCTTAGTCTGTACTTGCTCTCCACTGGAATCCAAAACACCAGCTTCCTGAAATGAAATGTGGAAACATTCTCAACAAAATTATATTCCAGAGAAAACCTGCTACAATATTCCTAGTTGTTGGTTGCAAAATGTCACAAAGATCTTTTATAGAGGCATTGCTGGCAGGTTTTTCTTTTGGTTTTTATATGTTTATTTAATGGAATTATAGGCCACCAGTTCAAACAATGTGATTCTAAATGGCATACAGTAAAAAAAATATGAAATAATAGCATCTATTTAATATTTATATGATTTTGTTGCAGAATTGTTAGTTTAGAATAAACTATCACCCACAAGATGATAATAGTTAGCGGTACTTTTTCACCCTATGATCAATGGGGAATGCAACAGGAATTCTGACTTGGAGCCTGCAGGTTGTCAGGTCTGGATGGGGAAGAAAAGGATTAGCAAGCAAGATGCAATGGCTGTCAGTTTAGAAGCCTACCAATTCCATAGAACTTACTAGGAGATGCAGTCAGAGGAAGCTCCATGCAGGTATTCTCCATGGGAATATCCCTTCTGTGGAATAGCTAGCTTTGAGACAAGGATGGATCCCACTTTATGGTCTTTTGAAATCTGGCAAAAACCTGGCTTTGGGGGATTAGTTATAGAACTATTGGTACTTACACTAGTCAAGCTAAAGAATAGATATTAAAAAATCTGTTTAATACAGTTAAGCTACTGATACAATTCTATAGAGAAATTATTGAGTTAATCATTTGTACTTCTACAACTTCAATAAATAGTTAGGATTACAGAAAAAACAATTGCAACCACCCTGCCTTCCATTGAGGACCTGTATACTGTATGAGCCAGAAAGAGGGCTGAGAAAATATCTGCAGACTCCTAATATCCTGGACATAAACTGTTTCAACTTTTCCCTTCAGAATGTCACTACAGGGCATTGCATGCCAAATCAACTAGTCATAAAGATACTCCCCCCCCCCCCTTGCTATCACTCTGCTAAGCACTTAATTCCCAAAGAACTGTCTTATGACGAAATATATTTACCCACATAGTATGGCTGTATTGCTATTATCATTCTCATTGTCTCATCTTTATCATTCTCATCATCTGCTCTTTCCTGCTACCTTTTCCTATTGGTATTTTATGATTTATCACTTGTTATTTGCATCTTATAATTTAGCATCTTATGATTTGTGACTTAGCACTTTAATGTTTGTATGTATGCTGAGCATTTAGCACTGGAGACAAATTCCTTTTGTGTCCAATTACATTGGCCAATAAAGAATATTCTTATTCCTAAAGAATCTGTAATTTATTCTGGTTTCTATTGTGATTTAATATTTATTATTATTCTACCTTTTAAAAAATAACTTTCCCAGAGTCCCCATATATTGAGATAAATCTCGTAATTAAAGGAAGAAAGGACTTTGTTATTTGTTGGAACTTTTAAACTGTCCCTCATCTCAATGTGATTATTTGTAAATAAATAAAAATCATAAGCCTTTTGGTTCAAAGAAAAACAAACATTGAGGTCATTGAACATTGGGACAAGCACTGTTATTGACATTAAAAACCCGATGCAGTGTATTATACCTAAATAGGCAGTGGTAGGATTCAAATAATTTAACAATCAGATCTCTGCCCTAATGATTTCTTCCAACAACCAGTTCACCAAATTGCCCAGAAGGTTAACAACTGGTTTTCCCAAAGTGGTGCGAATTGGCTGAACCCCACCACTGTAAATAGGTGCTCTTTAAGCAATAAAGTTACATGCGAACTGTCCTCTATTTAAATCACACAAATTCCCAAAGATAATGTTTGGCCTCTTTCACTTGAAGTTTCACTTATTTGGCTTAACAGAAATTATATATCTAGATGCAGTGTTATTTCATTTCTCTAACTTTACTTGTCATATCATGAAGAAAGAAAACATGACAATGCTTACCTTAAAGTTTGACCATTCAACCCTATGTAGAAGAAAGACATGTCTTATTTTTTATTAATTCCCAAACTATCAATACAACTATAAAACTATGATTACTATTACCTGAATTGGATAAGTTTCATTTCTTGATTTTGAAGATACGTTTTTCTTGTCCGCCGCAGGTATTTTGTCTGACATAGTTCACAATCTAATTTTGTAAAATAAATTGTATTTTATTTTAATATGTATTAAAATATGTATGTATGTATGTATGTATGTATGTATTGTATTTGTGCTGATAAATAAATAAAGGGAGACTAGTATAGATCCATTTCAAGCTATTTAGCTCTCATCAGCTAGCCATACCCTTACTGGGATTCGAACCAGGGCTGTATTACATATTAGGCAGTTATATTAGCCACTAAGCCACAGGCTCTCCTCCTTATCAGCTGAGCCAGGGAAATAGGTATGTATTTGTGTTACATGTGATTGTGTTCGAATCCCAGTAAGGGTATGGCTAGCTGATGAGAGCTAAATAGCTTGAAATGGATCTATACTACACGTAGTGCTATGAATGAGTTGCACAATACTCCCAAAAGCAAAATAACATGGTTTTGCTTAACGTTTTGCACACAATTTTAGTATGAACCACCAAAACTAAATCATTCTTTTAATAAATGGGGAACTTCTATTTTTATGCAACATTCAAGATATTAGAGCAGATAAGGCAAGAAATTCTGGACAAGGGTAATTATCTGCTTTAGTACACATTCTTTGCTATTTTTTTAAAAATAAAAAGGTTATATAGCAACACCTCCGCCACAACTAACATTCCTAAATATATTTTCTTGAGAATAGCCTCAAGAAACTGAGGGCACGTTTCTTCTGAAGGATGAACTATAGGACTGCATTGTCTAGGTGAATACCTATGCTCATTATCTTGGAGCAGAAATCCCATTGAAATAAAATAATCATGCTTACATATTTCATCTTATTCCCAGTAGAGTTAACATGCTTATGATTAGGAGCAGAGGATGATACTTACACAAATTGGAATTAACTTCTCCTGACTTCACCCTGTTTGGTATTCACATTTTTGGGGATAGAGAAGCTGCCGCTCCTAAAATGACACCTGCCCTCAATTTATTCCTGGTTTAAGACAGACTCCTATAATTTAGGGCTCTGGCTGGGGATTGTGGTAAAATCAAGCCTAGATCTGTGGGTGCAAAGATGCTTTTCCAAAAGGCAACTGGGCTTCCTTTGTTTGTTTGTTTTTCTTTGAAAAATGGTTTGTTTTTCCATCCAAGAAGCTTCTTCAGTTCTTGGATCAGAGATTAAAAGTTTTCAAGAAAACAACCAAGAAAGTTCAGTCGCCCTTTGGAAAAGTGCTTTTGGGACAACCATGTCTTGGGATGGCTAAGAATCTCCATAGCAACGTAGATCTGTGGATTTGGGGGAAGGAAATCTGGGGTGGGGAGGGGATTTATACTTCTCAGAAAAGCAAGCTGGCTGTATTCTCATCGGGCGTTAACAAGACTATAGGCTCCTCTTCAGAAACAGCATGTGGTGGACTGGACTTGAACTCATCTCGCTAAACAGCCTCGGGGCTTCATTTGGCCCGGGCTTCGCACGTTACACGAAATTAGCCTTTTATAGTATCCTGAACCATGGCACACGACTTTGAACCTGGCTTCTAAATCCCCCTCGAGGGCGTCCCGCGAGCCCGCTCTGCCTCTCAGAGTGTCGGTTACCAAAGGCGAGGATAGCGCCACTGACCCGTTCAACGTCCCCGAGCCACTATAGGACAGAAAACCGCAGTTAAACTGAGGAAGCCTCCCGCTAAGGCTGGTCCGCAGCCGGGGAAAGGTGGGAGGCGCAGGGACGGCCGAGGAGTACAGGCTCCACCTCCCGGTCCGCCGCTCTCCAAACCAGAGAGAATGTGAGAGAAAAATAACGGTTCTGAAATAACGGTCGTGCCTGCCTGCCTGCAGCCGAAGGGCACCTGGTTCAACGGCGCTGCTGCGGCGCTCGGCGCGGGGGAGGGGAGGGGAGGGAGGGTCTGTAATTGCCCCGCTTTGCTTTCCTCTGTATTTCCGCGCAAGGAAATCCTTGGAGGAGAGCCTGAGCTCAGCCCCCTCCACCCTCCGGGGACCCAGAGGGCTGAAATAGTTGCAAGTACAAGGGAAAGAGAAATGTAAGTAAAATACATTAAACAAAACCTAACAGTGTGCCCGGGGGGGGGGGGCAGCCAAAAAAGCCAATGCAGTCCTTAATTGCATTAACAGGGGGATACAATCAAGATCAAGGGAGGTACTAATACCATTCTCTAAAGCCTTAGTAAGACCACATCTAGAGTACTGCATCCAGTTTTGGTCACACTATAAAAAAGACGTTGAAACTAGATCAGTGGTTCTCAACCTGTGGGCCGGGATCCCTTGGGGGTCGAACGATCCTTTCACAGGGGTCGCCTAAGACCATCGGAAAAGACATATTTTCGATGGTCTTAGGAACCGAGACACCAATTTTATGGTTGGGGGGCCACCACAACACGAGGAACTGTATTAAAGGGTCGCGGCATTGGGAAGGTTGAGAACCACTGCTCTAGAAAGAGTGCAGAGGAGAGCAACCAGGATGATTATGGGGAATGGAGGCTAAAACATATGAAGAACGGTTGCAGGAACTGGGCATGGCTAGTCTAGTGAAGAGAAGGACCAGGAGTGACAATGATAGCAGTGTCCCAATATTTGAGGGGCTGCCACAGAGAGGAAGGGGTCAAGCTATTTTCCAAAGCACCTGAAGACCACACAAGGAATAATGGATGCAAACCGAACAAGGAAAGATTCAACCTGGAAATAAGGAGGGATTTTCTGACAGCGAGAGCAATCAACCAATGGAACAGCGTGCCTTTGGAAGTTGTGGGAGCTTCATCACTGGAGGCTTTCAAGAAGAGATTGGACAGCTATCTGTCAAAAATGGTGTAGGGTCTGCTTGGGCGAGGGTTTGGATTAGGTGACCTACAAGGTCCCTTCCAACTTTGCACCTGTATCAATAAGTGAATATTGCAGTCACTTCAAACATTATACTCAGAAGGGGCTTATCAGTGATTTACAGATTGAAAAGTATCAAATGGGCCCCAGCAGTCCTAGGTCCTCTCCCCTTCCTTCATGAATTATTTGGAGAATGAGAGGGATGCGTTTAGATTTCTGGATGATATAAAATGATGTGGTGGGGTGGTGCATGCTGACAGTGTTTCTCAATCTTGGGGACTTTTAAATGCATGGACTTGCAGCTGCCACATATCTGAAGTTCACACATCTTAAAAGTCTCTGAAGTTGAGAAACTTCAGAGTCTAGAAAACAAAATCCAAAATTATCTTGACAGGTTGGTGAAATGGGGAGGAAGTTACACCATACAAATTAAGAGAGGCAAGTACAAAGATGTTTATTTTGGAAACACAATACATAGATCGGTGCTTAATAACTACTTGTGAAAAAGATCTTAGGAGTCAAAGAACTGCATCAGTATTGCTTTATTTCACTGTACTTTGGTCAGTTCTCATCTGTAGTATTATATTATTCTCTCCAAGCCTATGCAGGATACTAATTTCGAGAAGTAAAAACCAGTTCAGAGAAGGGGAGTAGAGAATGCACCCTGTGAAGAAGCTTAACCTTGAGAAAAGATGAGCTATATAATAGAAATATATGAAAAGATAAATGTCTGTGGAGATTCTCAGTCATCCAGGTCATTGTTGTCTCAAAGGTACTTTTTCAAAAGGCATCTGGACTTTTTTCTTTTTCTTTGAAGAACAACAAAATGTTTCCTTTCTCACCCAAGAAACTTCATCAGTTGTGATGGAGGGATAGGTACTGACAGTTGGGACTGCATGGTGAGGGGATGGATTAAGGCACATTTGGATATTGATTCAATAAAATCATATTTTATTTTATACTAATTATTTTAAATTTTTTGTAGCCCATTTCAATATGTATATTCTGAGCAATGTAAAGCAGTGCAGGACATAAAAAGGAACATATAAAATATTAGTACCCTCCCCCCAGTTGTCAGAAACAGTTGGATCCATAAGTCAGCCAGACACAAAACAGAATAATACACCAGGTTGTCCTCTGAAGTCCACTTGAATTCATCCAGGTCCTGAAGAATATCAGTTGAAAGAATCCAGTATTCATACGGAATCCTTGGTTGTCTATGAATCTAGATGAAGTAAACTGATCATAGCAGATTATAGGTATCATTGTCCTCCATTTCCAGTTCTGTCTTATTCGCTCCGAATATAATAGGTGTTTACTGTAGTCTATTGACACAGATTATTTGCGGCAGGCCCAAAGTTACCCTAAATTCATGCAACACACTGAGCTTCTTTTCCAGGGAATGAAGATTAAAGTCTCCTCAAACATTCAATCTTGGGATGGCCCAACATTATCTCTAAGATGACATCCAGATATTCATGGAGGGCTCGCTATAATATCCTTTAAGACATTCTTTTCCAATCATAACAGCGCTCCTCATCACTGCAAAGGTGCCTTGTACATCACATCAACCCCTTCTTCTTGGGCAAGTTGCTATAGCTGTTGCATAACTGGCAGGGCAAATTTGCAACAGGGCTACATCCTCATTTTCCCCCATTCATGTTTCAATAACTTACATCAAGTCACCACATTCATCTACCAGATGTTATAAAATGAATGTGGTCTTAATTTTGTACCCAGTGGTAACTGGAGGCCAGTATGCCCAGCAGTTCATCCACCTGGGCTCTGGTCTGGAATATCTGGTTTAGAAGAGATCCATACAAATATATGGGTCTCCCTTTTCCTGTAGTAGTCAAGCTGGTGCTTCCTGCAATATCTATCTCTGCCTGTCATAATCCACAGTGAGTCCCCATCACAACATTCTTTTCCTCTATTGATCTTGCCATTATCTCATTCAACATACATACCACAAACATAAGTTATCTCTTAAGGACACTTCTAGCCTGTCATCCACTATTTACACATCTAACACACCAATTCTCTACAACACTATTTGTATAAAATCTACTTTAACTATACTAATTCACTCTTCCCAACCTATCCCTCAGAGAAGACTTCAGGCTAGCAGAGTCTTTCAGAGAAAATTTCAGGTTATATCTCAGTCCTAACTATTTTCCCACCACAAGAGGAAGGAGTAGAAGTCTTTATCAGAATCCCTAGTTCTCACCCAGGCAGTGCATCTAAAAGGTTTCGGTTAATCCTCAACAGCTTCATTTATTCTTCAGTACTTTAAATATACTTTAATTCAGCAGCCACTAATTTTTTCACCTAATAAACTGTTAACCACTAAAAGAAAAGCTACCAGCCACTAATAGCTAACGTTGACTCTAAACAGCTCCAACTGATGTCATCTTAAAAATATGTACATATATCTGGAAGATCTGCAGTGTATCTCATAGGCCTTTAAACTTCTGTATGTTACTTGTGAGTACCATGATTCATAAGCAGTCTCAATTTAGGTGATCTGTGGGCTGCACGTCATCTCTCCCTATGCTGGCTCATGTATTTCTATTTCTTCTCTTTCTTCATATATGGGACTTTCTCTGTTGGTATCAGAAGTCTTGTGGAGAAGTTGGGGCCCTGCCAGCCCAATTATAAGAGCTCCGATTGGAGCTGTGATTAAGATCGCCAGGAAAGCAACTGTCAAAATATCCATGCCATATTTCTGTGATTGTTCATTTCCCTGCTCCCGTGCTGTATCTAAGGCAACTGAGCCAATTGCAGCCTGTTGAGAGAAAAGAAAGAATAGATACACAGCAAAAAATATTTAAAAAATACAGCACAAAAGCTTGTTTCATCAAACACTGTATATTGTGATGGCAAACCTATGGCACGCGTGCCATAGGTGGCACGCGGAGCCATTTGTCAGGGCACGCAAGGCGTTGCCCCGTTAGCTGGCCAGCGTGCATGCATCCGCTGGCCAGCTGATTTCAGCTTTTTTTTGAGGCTATTTTTCGACCTGCGGAGGCTTCCTTGAAGGCAAAAACCGGTCCTACAGACAAACCGGAAGTCACCATTCCCGAACTTCCGGGTTTCCCGTAGGTCTGCTGTTTGCCCTCCGGAGGCTTCAGGGAAGCTCCTGAGTCCTCCAGAGGGCGTCCGGGGTGGGTGGGTTTCGCCCTTCCCAGGCTCCTAGAAAGCCTGTGGAGCCTGGGGAGGATGAAAAAACTGTGCCAAAAGCGAGGGGGGAGGTTGTCACATGCATAGCGTTATGGGTGTGGCACGCCTGTGCATGACCCCCTGCGCTCCCCCCACTTTTGGCACTGGAGCCAAAAAAGCTAACTAGTGGATAAGAAGCCCTTCTTGCTGCTGTTCCCCAGCAGCTGTTGATAGCGCCTAGATATTAAGACTACAACCATTAAGAGACCAGTTCTCATTGAATATGCATTGCTCCTTTCAAAAGCATATAAATTGGTGTCCATCTAATCAAATGAATTTTATGACTTATTTTAAGTGATTCTCTACATGAAATTCAAAGTATTTACACTTAGGCAAGAAAAATCAATTTTAACGGGTACAGATTAGGTGAAACCTGGCTCAATAGCAGTGACTGTGAGAGGGATCTTGGAGTCCTAGATTTAAGTCAACAGTCACTTAAATATGAGCCAGCAATGTGTGACAGCAGTCAAAAAAGCCAACACAATCTTAGGCTGCATTAACAGAGGGATACAATTAAGATCACGTGAAGTATTAGTACCACTTTATAAAGCCTTAGTCAGACCACATTTAGAATACTGCATCCAGTTTTGGTACCATATTATAAAAAAGTTGTAGAGATTCTGGAAAGAGTGTAGAAAAGTGCAACAAAGCTGATTAGGGGGCTAAAACATGAAGATTGGTTGCAGGAATTGGGTTTGTCTACTATAGTGAAAAGAAGGACTAGCGGTGACATGATAGCAGTGTTGCAATAATTGAGGGGCTGCCACAATGAAGAGAGGTTCAACCTATTTTTCAAAATATCAGAAAACAAGATAAGAAACAATCAAGGAGAGAAACAACCTAGAACTAAGGAGAAATTTCCTAACAGTGAGTACAATTAACCAGTTTGCCTTCAGAAGTTGTGGGTATTCCATCACTGGAGGCTTTTAAGAAGAGATTGGACATCCACTTGTCTGGAATGGTATAGGGTCCCCTGATTGTGCAGGGGGTTGGACTGGAAGATCTCCAAGGTCCCTTCCTAAATTCTGTTATTTATTAACCACTGTTTATATTTTTGAAGTTCAACTGGATTGGATTTTCCTGCCTCAGGTTAAGATACAGAATGGTAGTTTTGAGATGCCAAGAAATAGTAGAGGATAAGTGTGAAGGCTAGTTTCTTTCTTGTCAGCTTACTCTCTTTCTCTCACTTATACACACAAGCAAAATTTGTTTGCAGTGACTTAACGTTCATACTGAAAACCCTGAAAACATCCTAGAGTTACAAAGAGCCTATACCTTAGGTTGATGATGATGAAGTTCACAATCCAAATCAGTCTTGAACTTGGCTACAGTTACAATATCAGACAAATAGTCTCTTATTGCTCCTGGAAAATCTTTAAACAGCAATAGCAACAGCACTGATTCACAGTGCTTTACAGCCCTCTCTAAGCAGTTTACAGGGTCATATTGCCCCCAACAATCTGGGTCCTCCTTTTATCGACCTCAGAAGGATGGAAGGCTGAGTCAACCTTGAGCTGGTGAGAATCAAACTGAAGCAGAAGTAGGCTGCAGTACTGCATTCTAACCCCTGCGCCACCACGGAAGATCTAGCCTTGTGATCATCTCAACAGTGCTAGGGTTTCATACACTTTTCTAATCCAGGTGGATCATCTCACTACATTTAGGGAGATGTTTATGATGCTGTAGTATAACTGTTGCATTAGTACTATCAAAGGGGAAATTTGAAAATGGGATTGCAAATTCTGACTACGAATGATTTGGCTTGCATTGAAATAAAAGATAAAATGCTTGTAGCAACATTCCCCATTTAATAGCTCTGGATAAAAGATGTAGAGCTTTTATTGGACAACAAGGTGGTGTGGCTGTACTATTATTATTAATCCTTATTATCTTCTTTACTTCCCTCCTATTATTGGTATAATGATCATGATGTTTCCAGGTAGTCCACAACTTACAACAGTTTGTTCAGTGACCATTGAAGTTACAACAGCGCTGCAAAAAGTGACTTATGATCATTTTTCACACTTATGACCGTTGCAGTATCTCCATAGTCACATGATTTATATTTGGATGCTTGGCAACTGACTCATATTTATGACAGTCGCAGTGTCATGTGATCACCTTCTGCAGCCCTCTGACAAGCAAAGTCAATGGAGAAGCCTGATTCACTTAACAACCATATTAATAACAACTACAGTGATTCACTTAACAAATGCGGTAAGAAAAGTCATAAAATGGGGCAACACTCCCTTGACAAATGTTTCACTTAGCTACAAAAATTTTGGTCTTAGGTTGTAAGTCGAGGACTACCTGTATTTGCATGTACACTGAATGCTTCCATACCGGGAAAAGTTTCCTTGTGTGGCTAATCACACTTGGCCAAATAAAGTATTCAACTTAACTCAACCCAATTCCATTCCATTCAACTTTTTAACAGATTAACAGAATTGAAAGGGACCTTGTAGGTCATCTACTCCAACCCCCCCCCCCCACCCAAGCAGGAGACCCTACATCATTTCTGACAGATGGTACTCCAGTCTCTTCTTGAAAGTTTCTAGTGATGAAGCTCCCACAACTTCCGAAGGCAACTTCTGTTCCATTGGTTGATTGTTCTCACTGTCAGAAAATTTCTCCTTATTTCCAGGTTGAATCTCTCCTTGATCAGTTTCCATCCATTATTCTTTGTCTGGCCTTCAGGTCCCTTGGAAAATAGCTTGACCCCTTTCCCCTCTGTGGCAGCCCCTCAAATATTGGTAGACTGCTATCATGTCTCCCTTGGCCATTCTCTTCACTAGACTAGCCATGTCCAGTTCTTGTAACTGTTCATCGTATGTTTTAGCCTCCAGTCCCCTAATCATCTTGGTTGATCTTCTCTGCACTCTTTCTAGAGTCTCCACATCCTTTTTATAGTGTGGTGACCAAAACAGGATGCAGTACTCTAGGTGTGGTCTTACTAACTTCTTGGGAGGATCGATGTATTCAAATAATTTTATTTCCAGAGGACAGAAATCTGCCATAAAAATACAGTATACCTGCACAGTAGCTTTGGGGATCCAAGCCAATGCAATAAATATTCTCTCTTTCAGTTCAAAACCAGCACAACAGACCAATACAAAAGTGGCTGTAACTCGGGCTATCAATCCCACAGCCAGGATGGCAATGCAAAATCCTGCAACAAAGAAATAGATTTGGTTATTTCTGGTATGAAGAAAAGAATCACCTCAACACCTAAATGGCATAATTTTCCTTCTGATAACGAACCCCTCCAAAGACAATATGCATAAATGCCCACTTGTTAGTGGAAGACTTACCAACTGTTTGAGGATCAAGAGATGCGACAGATATTTCAGCGCCAATCAAACCAAAAAGAAAAGGTTGGAAAATCTCCCATGCGACCTTAATAATTTTTTCTACCTCTTTCTGCAAAAAAAGCAATGCATTTTTGTTGCACAGTACTGTACATTCATGCAGAACATAAATAACACATGCTTAATTATTTTCATATTAAATAAGATTTTCAAAAAAATTAAGTGATCCAATCAAATGTGCCGTGTTCTTGCTCTGATTTTAGGAAGAGAGATTCTATCATTATAAAGATGACATCGCATCTTTCAAATATTAAGATATTAAGGACTCTTCTAATAATTTAATAGGAGCTTTGAAATTATAAATAGTCCTCCTTTTAGGGGGAATACCCTCCCCACAAACACAACTTAAGGCAATACCATCTTTTAGTTATTTCTATAACATACTATAGAAGTAATTAAAAAGATGGTAGTTCTTTTCCACCCTGTTCTCACCTAATCCCATTCACTTTAATTCATAATACCATAATACTGTGTTTCCCTGAAAATAAGAAAGGGTCTTATTTTCTTTTGATCCTCCCAAAAAAGCGCTTGGCCTTATTTTTGGGGAGGTCTTATTATTTTTGAGGTGCAAGAGGCAGCGAACGTGGTCACCTCATGGCTGCTGCTGTGTTGCAATGTTTTCAGGGAGGTCTTATTTTCAGTGAAACAGGATACTCAGTAGAGACATATAGTAGCTTCAAAAATTTTTCCAGATCATTTGCTTTGGTGGAATGGGGATAAAAAATAATCCACTAAGCTAAGAATCACTGTATACTGTGATGCAATATTAGCACCATTTCCTCTTTTTTTTCAAAAACTGAACATCAATGCTTATGAACTCAGGAGGATACATTTAGAGGAAGAAGATGGCAGAGTCAAAGAAACCCTCAAATCTGTAGAAATATTTTTTTAAAATACCCATAAATCATAGGACAGAGAACTTCAAAATAGCTCACAAAGAAATGGCTAAAATATGGAACCAAAATTGAAGCATTTTTTACACTTTCAACTTGTCCAGAATATTTAATAAACTCTCATATTTGGGAATCAAGGTGACTTCTTGGTTACATGATGATTAAATACTCACTTTTTCATCAGACCATGATGAGCCAGCCAGAAACGCCAAGACAATTGTGCACAGTCCTCCAGATCCAGGGAACTCAAAATACAGACTGCTAAAAATTGCAAACATTGATAAGCCTATAATAAAGAATGCTCTCTTCCATACAAGATATCTCTAGGGAAAGAAATTGGAGAAATCAAGAGACATGATGCATAAGTGTCAATCCAAACTTGACAAGAAACTTTGAAAAGAATACAATATTTTAGAATTGTATGGTCATGTAATACTTGGGAAATTCTGTAGACCTTGTGTAATATATAAAGTTAAGTAGGGTTACCTCTGGATAGGGAAGTGGTTGGGAAAAAAATGTTGAATTAAAACAACAGCAAATTACTTTCAGAATGCTGCAAAGAAATTGTATAGATCCTCAGTTCAGTTCAAGCAATCTTTATTTTTTCTTTAAAATTAATATACTAGAAATCTAAGTTGTACTTGCTTCAAAAAGAAATTGGAAAAACTAATTCGAAACTCATACAAATACAGGTAGCCCTCAACGTACAACCATAATTGAGTCCAAAATTGCCCAAAAAGCAAGATAGTTAATGAGTCGTGACCCATTTTACGACCTTTTTGCCTCTAGTTGTTAAGTGAATCAGGCAGATTTTAAGCGAATCTGGCTTCCCCCATCGACTTGGCTTGTCAGAAGCTTCCTAAGAAGGGCAAATGACAATCCCAGAATCTCAGGATGCTGCAACCATCGTAAATGCATGCCAGTTGCCAAGCATCCAAAGTTTGATTGTGTGACCATGGGAATGCTGCAACAGCTGTAAGTTTGAAAACTGGTCATAAGTCACTATAGAGCCATTGTAGCTTTGAACAATCACTAAACGAATGGTTGCAAGTTGAGGACCTACCTCTATAACACATCTCTTCTATTTATTGAAGCAGCCCATTTTTTTTCCAGGTGTCTTGAATCTGAAAAAAGGTACCACTGTTTTAAAGATTTAACTCCTTAGTGTGATTTTGTTCAAACGTTTGAACAAAGATCAACAACTTCAATGAATAGTGAAGTGATGTTGTGCTGGTATTTGCACAAGGTCCAAAGCACTCTTCTGATCAAAATATTTGCAAATCTGCCAGATACGTTATTATTATACCTATTATTCCAGCTAAAGTGTGACAGGGAGTTCGTTTAAATGTGTTGTTTCTTCTCATGCTTCAACAGACAGCAGGCTGCTACATTTCAAAAGTACTGCTACATTTTCTCTTCTTACCTGATCCTTGCTTGGAAAGTAACGAATAAAAATGCCTAAAAGTCCACCAGCTGCTATACCCACTGCAACTTCTAATATACCTCGAAAGACATTTGCAAGGGTGGAGCCTGTTTTGGCAAATCAGAAAAAGCGGATTCAAATGGATTGTTGAATAATCCCGCAGCTAGCATTTATAAGCGTGACTGGCATCCCCCTTATGTGAGCAGTGAGCGAGCGCCTGCACGCGCTCTTCATTTGCACGAGCGGCAGGCATGCATGCCCACCACTCGCGCAAATGGAGCTATGTGCATGTGCGTGCTTGTCCGCCACTTGCATGGAACCATCCTCTCTCTCCCCCCTACGCCGGTCCGCAAAGCCACAAAGGTTGGGAAACTCTATTCTAGACAATTCAGAGGCCTCAAGTGTTACCAAAATGGCATGATGTATCATAACATGCTTATTATAGATTCACAATCATTGCATTATGCCTTTTAACGGCAATAGCTGTCAATAAGAACTTGGTAACGCAATTTGTAATTCAAACCATTTCTTCTTCATTGAAAGCTTGATCTCTACTAGGTGGTGAAGTATATGTCACATAAGTATACTGTATGTGGAACATAGTAAAGAAATGTGCACTAAGGTCTCAGGTTAATCCTGACCACAGGTACAATTTTCCCATTTCATGAATTTTATTGTGTGACAAATAAAGATTTTGGCATAAAATCAGCATGAAAGGGTTTTTTTTATATGCAAAGGATATTACTTGTATAGGAGAAACTAGCAGTATGACAAAGAAGATAGGTGGCTTGTATGTGACTTATCAATAGAATAGACAGGTACCTGAAGCGAATGCTATCCCTAAGCAGGTGTTGAAGCCTGTGATAGCCAGAATGTCATCAAAACTTCCTGCAGCCATTAGTAAAGTTGGGACACCTTTGTCAACACCATATCCTCCTGCTTGTAAAACCAACATTGAGGGGACTACAACTGCAGGAGACACAGCACCTAAGACAAATCTGAACACAAACCAACTTTTAGTTACATCAATTTGTAGCTATCTCTTCCACTTTTCACAGTCCGAGTAGGATTAGCAATTTACAAGAGAAAGGGAAAACTGAAGAACTGTGTTGGGAGTTGAAAAACATAGTATAAAAGTACTAATTTTATTTATGAAAATTTATATGGTTGCCCAACTCACCCTCCAGTGACTCCAGGCAGGTTACAAGGATAAAATCCCAACACATAAACAATACAAACAGCAAGAACCCATACCCTCCTGACAAAAATTAAACGATCCATGCCATTCTGGGTCCCCAGACCTGTTGGCAGAACGATATGTTCAGGGCCTTGGGAAATAGTGCCAAGGTGGGGACCAATCTTATCTCTGCAAGGATGTTCCACAGGAAGGGAGCCATCACAGAGAAAGTCCTTCCTGCTCCCATCAGATGGCTCTCCTTAGGAAGTATTCCCTGCCACCCTGCTCTGATGGTTTGGGTAGATCTGATTGGCAAAATAACCTGATCCCAAGCCATTTAGGTCTTTGAAGGTGACAACTAGCACGTGGACTCGGATCTGGAACCAAATCGGTAGCCAATGCAGCTCCCGCAAGGGAAATGACGCATCTGCAAGTGTAGGCCTGCACAAAACCACGTGGGCTCCTGCATTTTGAGCCAAATGAAACTTTCAGATAGTTTTCAAGGCCACCCCATGTAGAGACTATTGCAATAGTCAAGATGGAAGGTAAGAACTGTTTTATGTTAAGAATATAGGCTGATTCCTTGAAGCACACTGGATTGACATAATATAGCACTGTAGATCATAACTGTTTATTCTGGTTTAATGTATGAGCCCAACTATTGGATTTTGTAAACCAAAGTTGATTATTTGTACATAACAATCCATTCTTCTATTTTCCCACAGAAAAATAGCTCTGTGAGATAAATTGAGTTGAAAGATGACTACCCAGAGTGCTTTTGGGGCTGCGAATGAACTAGAAGCTGAATCTTTCCGATTCTAATCTAAGCACTTGAAGGTTACACTATACTAGTTTGTGGTTCCGCATGTTACGTGAACCATCCAGTCATGGTTATTAAGAAATTGTTGCTAAACATGCATCTTAGCGAGATGTTTTTAAAGACTTCTGAACAGGATTAAAAATTTCCTTTGAATTAATGATGATTTAACATAGGTTTTCTCTCTCACTAAATATGCAACTTCGCAAATTCCAGATGCATTTATGGATCAGGGCTTCAAATCCAACCCTAATCCTCTGCGGTATGACAAGAACATATGTTTTACAGCATAATCAAACTAAATCAGATGTGACACCTGCACTGTACCCATGACTTCATGGAATAGGAAAGACAGTTTTGGCCCATAAAAGGAAAGAAAAACAAAATACAATTTTTGAGTTGGAAGAGGAACTTACCCAAGCATAAATCCCCATTGCCATGGCAGGTGCATGAGAAAATGAGATATGACTGCCGCTGTACATGCTTCTACTAGGCAGGGTCCCAAGCTTAATCTAAAGCAGACAGCCTTTAGTTTTTTCAGCGCCTGCAAGATAAATGCATTTGCAAGTCAGTGGAATTGCTTTTTAAATGTTTTGAAGACCACAGAAGAAAACCCTATGAGATTTGCTCTATTTGGCAGTCGCCCAGGATTTGCTTCAGCAGGTTTTATGAGACAGTTTTTGATTGTTCTGGTTATCTGAATAGCCTCCTAAGCACTACGTTTTAATAATTTCTTTTCTGCTGTGTATGTCTGTTGGTTATTTGTTACTTTAAATTATGTACACTGCATTGAGGCACATATCTAATGGAGGGCGTATAATTGAATTACTCATAAGAAGTAATGCAGATGGAAAAAGGGTGCATGGAACTAAGGATCTAGAGATCAGAAACCTTGGGATCAGCATCTATGTTTCCTCTTGGCTAAGCTGTGTTAAGGTATTGTGATCAATAGGTTACATTTTATTTTATTTATTATTTTATTTTATTATTAATTTATGCCTTGGAGTCACTCTTGACCTCTGGAGATTTAATGGATAAATCCCTGAAGTTTTCTTGGCAAGATTTCAGAAGTGGTTTGTCATTGCATCCTTCTTGGGGATAAAATGAAGTGACTAAAGCAAAACTAGAAGAGTTTCTATCCTGATGCCTTAACCACTGCACCAAGCTGGCTCTACACAGTGATCAGAATGCCATAAAAAATCTGGGTATCTACTAGATGGCCACAAATAAACACAGAGATCCCAAACGGTTTTTTACCCATCTGTATATGAAATCCCTACCTAGTGAGCATGCTGCTTTATAAAAGGTGGTAGAACTCAGGATTTTCTCTTGTGTGCTCAATTTACAATGGTTTTGCTTTTGCAAAAAGCAGGAACAGATAAAATGTAGCACTCCAGACATAGCTGAACTACAGTTTTCAGCTTCCTTCACCATTGCAAATGCTGGCTCAGGCTGCTAAGAACTATAATATTTAGCATGCCACAGTTTAATGTATTTGTATAATGCATTAAGTAAAATCTGGCATATGGTCGTAATTTAATATAACAAAGTAAAAAAAAAAAAACCAGGAAAAAGGACCCCAACATTTTACATTTATTCTAGTTCCAATCCTTTTGGCCAGAAGCCAGAAAATAAAAGTTCAGTACAGATTAATTGGCCTAATTGGCATGAGGCACCTAGATTAAGATGCATTAATTGAAAACGTGGTTACAGGTTATGGTTAAGGCCTCTACAGCTGGATCCATGGACTAGATTCAGATAATATACACGTGAGTTTATCAATAAAGTGACATAGTATGTTGCACAGCCTTAGTATCGTGGCAATACTGAACCTTAAGAAGGCTAAGGTATGCTCCTACCAGTTTGCACGACTAACAGATGGAGTTTCGAAGAAAATGCTTGAGCTTTAGATCCACTCCATTGCTAAAGTTCTAAAATCGATTACTTATCACTGACTGAAGGAAATCAATTTTAATTTATAAATTTATGAAACTGAGATATGAGCTAAATATAGTGGAGTTATATATAGTGTTATGAGCTAAATATAGTAGAGGTTGCCACAGTTCAGGGTTCAGATAATGTCAGCTAATCTCAATGAAAAGCAGAAGTTTCTGATTTATCACACTCATCTAGGAAAAGAAGAAATGGTAGGAATGTCTAATCATCAAACTAATTATGTTTCATTACTGTAAATCAAAGGTTGTGTTACCTCTGAATGAAATTAAAAATTTCTGTGAATAGGGATCAGAAATAGACTAAATTCAGTTAAAGGCAAAACTGATCATTACCCTGAATATCAGTACATATGACCAAACAGTTTTGATATTTCTGGCTGACCTCAGAAAGTTAGTAATGTTGGACAAATCCCAGAACATAACAAAATGAAGTTTTTAAAAAACCAAACAAATACCACAAGCATAGGCTACTCTATCAGAAGAGGATAATAGCAATCTGTTGCCAAGAAACCCACATGGATGTGTCAGGTGTCAAGATCCACTGAAAGGAAACCTAATTTTGTTTTCTTTACAAAGTTTTTCCAAGACCTCACATTCTAGGTCAAAATTCCCAAATAAATCTTTTATAAGAGAAACAGTTCACTTCTTGCACTTAAGGATAATATCCCTGCTTTAGCAGAGATATTATAGTTCTCAACCCAGTGATAAACATGGTCAGGATTGAAGCAGTGTTCTTATGCATGTCCTGGGACTACATACACTGGGCTTGAAATTCTGGAAAGCATACCTGACATTTCAGGAAATCACTACATGGGGAATATTGAGGCATTTAGGTTCTCCTTGAGTTAAATGTTCTCCACAAAATATTCCTTCCACATTTAAGAAAAACAACCACATCAAATGTCAAAAAGAAAGTTTGGTTGGAAGGAGCATTTGGCCACTGCACCAGAGGAAAAGTGGTTCCAAACTAATCTGAGATGAGGACATGGGTCACACCTTATATGAATATCTCATTAGTTAAATCACCATGTGTGTCATATAAATCCAATTGGTAGAGTTGTAAATTATGATTTACAGTTATCTGAATGTGGATTTGGTAGTTAAAATGTGTGTGAATTTTGGGGGGAATTTGAGTTGCATTGAGTAGGAAACCAGGCAAAAGAGGGTAGAGCCTTATCAAATATACATAAGAGAACTTAGGACTTTCAGTATTGGGTGGGACCTTCTAAAGAAAGAGGGTGTATTTTGTTTCTTAAAACAATTTTAAGGCAATTTTAGAGCTGGCACCATTGTTTTCATTGGGAACCAAACCAGGGGGTGATTACCATATTTTTCAGAGTATAAGACACACCGGAGTATAAGACGCAAAGATTATGAAGAGGCAAATGTAAAAAAATTTTTTTTGCACTCTGCAGACCTCCCAAAAATAGCACATTTTTTGTGAAAATGAGCCCATTTTTTGTCAAAAAAGGGCATGCATAGCATTTAGGAGGCTTATAGTGCTCCTGGTGGCTGGGGGGGGGGAGGAAACAAAAAAAAAAACCAGCCCACTTTCCACTTATTTTTGCCCTCTCCAGCCCCCAGCAGCAGTCTCCTAAAGGCTATGCACGGCCATTTTGGTGAAGGAGGCGGGGGTTTGGGAGGCCAAAAAATGCTGTATTCGGTGTATAAGACACACCCAGATTTTTGCTCTCTTTTTTGAGGGAAAAAGGTGCGTCTTATACTCTGAAAAATACTGTATGTTACGAGAGGACTACAGAGATTTTGAAAAATGCAATTTAGGGATGCTTTATGCCTTAAACTATTTTGCAGCTTGAGCCACTTTTGTTTCTCAATAAGCCAGGGTTAACCAAATGGTGACCTAGTTCAATAAATGAATCAGAATTTAGTCACAACTTTATCACCTGGCTATGCATTTGTTAAGCAAGGACCCTTTGATACTCCACCTTTGGATCAAGGCCAAGGCCAGCCCGGGCCAAGATGATGGCGAGAGCAATACTTCTAAGGGTGGCTCCCCATTTCACATTGATTAGGACTATGTCAGTGACCCATGGGATGTTTCTTAGAAGAAATCCAACAAGCAACATTCCTAAACAGGAGGCAAAAGGTGCACATTATTAATTGACACAATTGGCATTTCCAAAGTCTGAGACGTTTGCTCTGAAGTCCAGGGCCTTCAAAGATGTTTTCCTTTTCTGTACACCGCTTGAACCAAACATTTAAGAAGGCAACAGTTGTCCTGTGATCATACAGTCAAAGAGTCATACTCCTGCAACCTTATAAAGAGTCCCATTTCTTGATCTATGAACGGCACGGAAAATGCTTTCTCCTGAATAAATATATACAAATTTGTATTCCACCAAATTTCTTTCACAAATTTAACAATTCCATACGGCTAATTAGATGAAAAGATACTGAGCATTAAACCATGTTTGTCTGATCTAGACTCTGTGCTACGCAATAATTGGTTTGTACTACATATTATGTAGAACCAGCCATTGAGACTTTATAAAATATAAGTTTATGCACTATGGTTAAATAAGTTATTATTTAGCATGATGTGGGACATCATCCACATTCTGAGAGGAAGCAAATGTGCTAAGTCTAATCATGATAAGCCAAAATATAGTTGTATTATTCAGAAAACTATGGTTAGCAGCATGCATTTGCATGTTGTGTGAACATACACTTCTTTGATCATTAGAGCCTAATCATCAAAAATTATAAATCAATCACACATAGAGTTGTAATCTCAAAATTTTTAAGCTGCTGTCACAGGATAGACTGAATGATAATGATTGCATTCACACAACAGGCTAAACTAGAATAGCACACTACCCCCTAAGCTGACCTTAGGGGTTTTGTTTTGAATTGTTTTTGGTGTATGTCTAATTCATATGCAAATATACATCTTTGTTTAGCTTATGGGTCAATATTTTGTGTGAACCCTTAGTAACTGGGTTACAGTTAGGGTTAAAACACCAAATGGGACTCAAAAACTTTTGAAAAGTGAAGTACTTGCTGCCTTGTTGAACCACCCCTGAGCCCAGAAAAAATGAATTCAGACAAAGGAATAATTTAAAACTCTAATTAATTTAAATAATTTGCAAGCTGCATGCCCATCATGGATCCCTACAGAAATTTGTTAGGGAAACGGGCACAGATTGAAGCTGTAAACTGAAAAAAATATTAGTTGATAATCTATCTTTAAAGAGTATAATCAATAATCAAATTATTTAAAGATCAAGATGAATACTTATTTTAGAAATGGAAACATTTTTGTAAATTGAGCTGTTGCTTTTTAATTTGTACTACAAAGACTTAGCATTTTAAAGTCCACTTAAAATTATTTATTTTAAATTCCCTACTATTGGAGTTATTCTAATTAATTCCATCCCAAAACACAAAATCAAACAGCAACCAAAAACCTCCCATTCCTTTGGATAATGAGATGGGCAGTATATAAATTTAATGAATACATAAAAAATAAATAAAAACAAGCACTTTCTCAGTAATTAAAATATCTTCACCAAATAATATTGCATTTTACAATCAATTATAGCTTAATGATATAAATTTGTACTATATGGCAATTTCACAATGGATTCTTTATTTCAACAACCAATCTAAATGTGAAAAGACACAGCCTGTCTAAAAACATACTCACCCAAAAGAGGAGGGAGGGGAGGCAGACCAGGAAATTTAATTAATCCAACAATTTTACCACCAATTACAGCAAAAAGATAGAGGACTAAAAATCCAAAGAGGCTCCCACCAGGAAGACTTTCGTTGGTTGTAATAGACCAGATCACAGCCCAGATCAATGCTACTGCTACCACTGGAATAAGAAAAAAGTGTAAGATATGTAAACATATTGAAAACATTGCTCAGAATTTATATTAATGTGTAAAGGATTATTATTTATTTGTAATTATTTATTGCTAAATTGCATGTAGATTATGCTTTATAAACAAAAAAAATGGAAAAAGCAAACCTGCACTTCTAAGACCAATCCAATTTGGTAAATGTTCCCTTTTGTGGCTATAAATCTGCACAATCCAGTAAGTTTCTTCTCAATCAGACATGCCACAAAATGCAACCAAATAATGGAAATTGGAGCATAGAGTAATGTAACTTTTATCAAATTGTAATTTTCAAATTGGCAAAAGTAATTAAATGTATGACTGAGGATTATTTGTGTTAATCATTCATTATTTCTTCATCATAAAATTAAAAGTATTGCTCTTTGCCAAGGCATCCATGGGAAGGGAGTCAAAAGATCATGATGTGACCATGTGACACACACAAAAAGAAGGCAGGGCTTCATGGGTGAAGATTTTTTAAAACTCTATCCTGACACTCTTGCCTTGGCCTAGAATACCCAGTGCATGTCTACCCAAGGAAATGAATCAGAATATGTAATACAGAAAATTGGGGAAAAGTGATGGTGACTGCTATATGTATTGAATATATTAGGGGTGGGGGTGGGGGGCTAAAGGCTGCAGTGCATCTAGCAATGACACAAAGGGTGTGAAACGATAATGTGAAAGAAGAGGTATGATTTTGCAAGCTTTGTTTTGGGAAAGGTTGACAATTAATCCCAGCTTTCAACCCCGTGCTTTAATAGTATTGTGCTGATTTTAGAGTTCACAGAACCAATGTGTTATAACACTCCATCCTCAAATTGCAAGAATATATGCTGTTGATTTTCATCAGTCAGATTATCAGTCTTTGCAGAATAGTTGGGCAGAGGCAGGGGGCTGCAAAAATGGAACTCCAAGACTAGTTGGACTCAGTAGCCTAAATTAACCCCTTCTACTCAGACTCAAGAGAGTCCGACTTATTAGAGACTATTTTCATCGCCCAAGGAACCAGCATTGTGAATAATCAATACTTTCCTATAGGGTAGAATTTGCAATTTCACTAGTCACTCATTAACCTATGAGTAAGTCAAACAACTAATAGGAAGATAAGGCTGACAAGAAGTGGGTGTGGAAGAAAGGGACTGGAATGATATATTTTATTACTCCTACACTTTTCTGCATGCACCACCCAGCCTGAATGGTAAGAAGGCCGAAGGGCAAGTCACATTTTCTTCAGAGCAATATTCCTTTGCTGACTATTCTAGAACAGATTAAAATACAATACATCAAATAAATATGCTCTACAGAAAACAGGGGCTTTTTTCCCTTTATTCCCCCCCCCCCTCACCGTTTGTTGCTATTCTGGCAAGGATGCCTTGAGGAGGACAAGCACATATTCGTTTTCCTGAAGTTTTTAACTCGGCCAGAGGTCCCTGAGCGTGTTCCTCGCATCTGTTCAATGGAGCTGTTTCTTTGGTTTGTACAATGCCACTGGTGGCTCCGGAATCCAAAACATCCTGAGGAGAAATCAAGAAATAATATTAGTAACAACCATCTGTCCTAATTTCTTTTCAATTTTCAAAAGTTATGAACTCAGTGAGATTTAATTCTAAGTAAAATGTTGTCTGATGGGTATCAGTCTGGAGAAAATTGTTCCATAATTTAATTCTAATAATGGCACCAAATTGAGCAAGAGTGGCTTAACAGTTGAATTGAACAAGAACAGCGGTTGATAAATATGCTGGTTCATGAAGTCTGTAGGTTCTTTATGATTTAGTTCTAATTGTTTTTAGATACATTAATCTGACTTTTATGCTCACTTCTGTTCTATGCCCATACAACAGATAAAATAAGCTGTAATCCAATTTCTTTGAAGAGTGATGGTAGAAGAAAGTTTTGCGGTTTATAACTGCAATTTAAGAGTTTGTCTTGATACAATTTACCCCTGCTTAAAAACATGGAGCCGGATTGGGCTTATCACTAATCCATTTCACAGCTAGCTTCAGGAAATACAGTGTTATTGTTGTACTATTATTGATGTTGTAGTTTAACATGAAGATCATTTTGCCCCTTTCCATTCAAGATAGAGGTAGGTAACCCACGAGCTGTGAATTTCCCAATTTCAGGACGGATGTACAATTCAGGAGCCTGGCAGCTGGCTCATGCTTATGATGCTTGCAAAGTCTTGCAGTCACATAATTGTAATTTGCAACGTTCTCAGGTGGCTTCTGACAAACAAAGTCCATTGGGGAAGCCAGCTTTGTTTAACACTTGATTCATTTAATAATCATGGGATTCATTTAAATGTGTGATTTGCTTAATGATGATGGCAAAAATGGCCATAACATCATTTAATGACCACATCACCTAGCAACAGAAATTCTAGTACCAATTGTGGTTGTAAGTTGAGGACTATGTGTATTAAACTGCTACAATAGCAATAGCACTTAGACTTATATGCCATCCACAGTGCTTTTCAGCCCTCTCTAAACAGGTTTACAGAGTCAGCACATTGCCCCCAATAATCTGGGTTCTCATTTTACCAATCTCAGAAGGATGGAAGGCTGAGTCATACTTGAACCGAGCAGAATCGAACTGCCAAACTGCTGGCAGTCGGCAATACAGCAGAATTAGTCTGCAGTACTGCATTCTAACCACTGCGCCAGAGGTGGGTTCCTACCTATTTGGCCGAATAGGTAGTAACTCCGGCGGACACGTAACTGTACTGGTTCTATCCTTGGCAGTACCATCTTGATTTTCTGTTTTGCACGTGTGCAGAGCAATCTTCATTGAAAAATTGTAATTTTTATTCCATTTTTAATGTTGTTGCGAAGCAAATTTTTTCGGGCACCAAACTGGTATTAATGGCGGCCGGAACCCACCCCTGCACTGTGCCACCACAGCTCATAGTGTATATATTACCCTGGAGTAACTCATAACTCAAAAATAACCCAACCACTAACAGTACATAGTCTGACCTGGTAGAAGTGAGTCAGATGGGAATACTAGGGTTCCGTAGCAGACTGGGAAGTTGAAAAAGCATCCTGGAGAATGGCAATCTTTCATCACGAGAACCATCTGGCCCAGGGGTCTCTAACCTTGGCAACTTTAAGACTTGTGGACTTCAACTCCCAGAATTCTGGGAGCTTTGCTGGCTGAGGAATTCTGGGAGTTGAAGTCCACAAGCCTTAAAGTTGCCAAGGTTGGAGTCACCTGATCTAGTGAACATTCCATTTCAGGAATGATTCACAAGAAGCATCTAGCAAGCTCACAAATAAAGTATCAAGTCTCTTCTTCCACTGTCAGTTCCATGAATCTAGTATGTTAACAGGCAGCAGCCAATAATTGAAGCTGCTTTTAAGGACTTCTAAACTAGCAGCCAATAACATGTCCAAAGCAGCACATTCTAAAAGTTGATTATACACCGCATAGAAAAGCATCTATTTTAAATCTTCTGCTAGGCATTTTCATAGAACAGTCTCTAGTCTAATGTTATAGGATATGGAGTACTTCTTTCTTTCAACCATGCACACTTTTATGCATCTTAGTCATATCTCTACATGGGGCTTCCCTTGAAATGCACTTGGAGACTTCAGTTGGTCCAGAATGCGGCCGCGCGGGTGATTATGGGGAGTACGAGGTACTCCCATGTGACACCTCTCCTGCGCGAGCTGCACTGGCTTCCTGTGGTCTATCGGGTGCGTTTCAAGGTTTTGATAACGATCTTCAAAGCGCTCCATGGCTCAGGACCTAGTTACCTGCGGGATCGTATCCTGCCCCATACATCCCTGCGACCAATTCGCTCGCACAGAGAGGGACTTCTCCAGGTGCCGTCCACCAGACAGTGTCGGGGGGCGACGCCTAGGAGCAGAGCCTTCTCTGTGATGGGCCCAGCCCTGTGGAATGACCTCCCCCCTGATATCAGGACCACCTCTGACCTCCGCTCCTTCCGTGCAAAGCTCAAGACCCACCTCTTCCAAGTAGCTGGGCTGGCTCAACCATAGTTTTATCATATCGCTCCTGACGGGTTTTTTTAATTGTGTATTTTGTATTTTAATTGAGGGGATTTTAAATTGAAATTTTAATTCTATTTTATTCATCTGTTTACCTCCTCCATGTGTATGTATATGTTTATGTACTGTTTATATTTGTATATTTTATGTGTTTTAATTGTATGCCGCCCCGAGTCCTTCTGGAGAGGGTGCGGCTAATCAAATAAAATTTGATTTGATTTGATTGATTTGATCTCCTTGTGCCGTTTCTCCCGGCTCAACAGTCCCAATCACTGCATCCTATCCTCACAGGAAAGTCGTTCAAACCCCTCATCTCCTAGATTTTCCTTTCCCCATCTTCCCGACAACATAATAGTCCTCTTGAGATATGGTGACCAGAATATCGTACTGTACACCATATTCTAGATGTAACAACTCCATAGATTTCTATGAGGCCATTATGTTATCAGAACCAGGTTAGGGTCAATCTTTTCTAATGATCCAAAGCATAAAATTTGCCTCCTTTAAAAGTGCTGCATATTTCTTTCCCTCTCTCAAGAAACTATACAGAAATGTTCATGGAGTCACAGAGGTCAAGCTCAACTCTCTTCTTTTCTACAAAGAAAAATTTTTCTACAAAAAAAATTAATAAAACAACAGTACATTGGATTGGTCACTGTAGAGTAAATTGGGTGGGGAATTTAGTGGCTTAGAAAACTACAACTCTACTTAGCATAATCCGTAGTGAGGGATGGTGAGAGTTGTAGTTCAGAAATTCCCGCAAGAGCTCCATATTTTAGAATGTGGATTTCAAGTCCAATATTTATGGAAGATTCACCAGACTGAGGAAGATTGTTATGGATATATGAAAGTAACCAAATCACATACATAGTTGTATAATAACAGCAACAATAACAACAACAACAATAAAAAATACCTGAGCTGCTTCATGCATGGGAATTACATTATTGCTAGCATTTTCGGATAGTGTTGTTGGTTTCCAACTCCCTGATACTGGATCTTCTGTCATTTTGATCAATCTAACTGAAAAGCAAATTTAAAAAAATGTTTAAAAAAGATAGCATCTCCAGCAATGAAGTAGCATTCATAGATACATGATCATCATTACAAGGTCCAGTGAGGGTCTACATATGTGATGTGATCAACATAAATCAAAAGATTATTTTTGATTGTTATGATCTCTGAAATAATACTTTTAAATGGCTTCCAATATAAAATTCACCTAAGCACTTTCTCTTCCTCTCCCTCTTTCTTACATTCCTCATATACATGCATTATATATGCACATTGTACGTTGGTCGTCAGAATATATTTGTAAGTTAATTTCTCTTCCCAGTTTTCTACAACTGCTCCCGCCATGTGCAGAGATAACGCAAATTATTTTGAGGAGTGAACCACTGATTGGGGAAATAAATGGCTGAGGATGCAAAGAATGTGAGCAATTGTACTTACCTTGGGTAGACGTCTATCAAAACTCTTCCTAAGGCCAATTCTAAAGATTAACCTGTTGATGATGGTAGATGAGGCTTATTTCAACTGATTTGGTATTTTTTGCTGGGGTTACTTCTGGGTCAGCTTATACTGAATCACTAGTCACATGAATGAATTCTTGATGAAGATGCTAGAACTGGGTGCAAAAATGGTCACAAGTGCAATGACTGTGTAGTGAATCTATCCATATGATCAAGCTGACTAACACCGATTTGTGCATGGATTCTGGAAAATGTTCAGACTAGATTTGTTGTAGCTGATTAAAATAATGTTAAATCCTTTCCATATATGAGTGTGAGACTCCCAAAATACAATTATATACATTTACAATTTGAAACTCAATTACTTTCATTAGCAGTTTCTTTACCAGTTCTGATTTTTTTTAAAAAAATAGTACAAAGAAGTTTTTCCAAATGCCAATTTAGCCACCTTTACTAATGCTTGGTAGAAGCAATGACCTGTTTAAGCCTAGAATTGTTTTATGTGTATATTGGAGGAAAAATCTTTTCATTTCATCATAAAGAACAAGGTGGTTTTGTTAGTTGGACTGATAATGAAGTTTGTTTTACCATGTCAAGTGCTGAAACAGGTGTAAAAGCACACAATCAAGTGAGCATTAGTGGCTATTCTGCTTTGTGTAGCATGCAAAATCAAAAGAACATTTCCTACTGGAGGCTCATGTCAGGGAGAAATGGCTAAATCTAATTTCCTGAAAAGCATGCCTGTTTGATACATATTTGTCCTAATTACAGCTAATGTAAAATGTAGTACATGAGTTTCTAAAAAAATATAATAATACGAAAAGACAGACAATGGAAGGCAAATAAAGCTTTTGCAAATATCCATCAGCTTGTTCATCTGCAGCCAGGAAGCTTCAGTGAAAACGTCTACAAAGGCAGATGGTTCAGTTTTTGCTTTTAGTGTAACAGGCATGACATGAAACTTGTAGTTCAAAGCTAAACTCCAGAGCTGATTGACATGGAGAGAATGATACAGAGGTGACATCCAATAGCAGAATGGAATTGTAACAATGTAATGGATTGGAAAGTTGGCTTGTGGTATTAAATAATATAAAGATCTGCTAGCTAAAATCTACTTCTGGGGATATTTTTGTTATCAGTTAAAGTTTAGAATAAAGTATCTTCAACTCATAGAACAGATTTCCATAGTTTAAGGACTTGAATTGTTTGCTTAATTGTGTCTCAACACGGTGCAATTGTTTAAAATTGTGTATCACAGAATCCAATAAAGGAGAATATGTGTAGCTCGGGGTTGAAATTAGGGGTCCTTGGCGCTCTCTGAGCTCGTTTGTTTTCTTGCAGATAACTTGATGATGATGATGATGATGTCTGCAAGAAAACAAGCAAGCTCAGAGAGCACCAAGGACCCCTCAAGACAGTATCCTTTACCATTATGGATTAACCAAGAACAAATTAGATTGTAATGATACACACACACATATACAATACACACACACAGAATATATACAATATATAATTTTAAAAGGTGTAGCTGCCTTCCTAACTTTTTTTTGACTCACCTGGGGATACTGTATTGATGCCAAAATAATAACGAAAACCTGAATCAGTCTCCTTGGTGGACAGAATTATTCTAGTTATAGGAAAATCAGGATCAGATATACAATGTTCTAGCAATTGTATGGGTACATGTGTATCTGTATATGTTTAATTGTAACTGTGTGTGCGTGTGAACATTTTGGAATTCCTAGCCATGATGCCAACGTGTGTATTGTGTCTCAGTGCAAGCTGTGGGCCACAGGTGTGGATGTGATTTGTGTTGACCAATCCTTGCATTTTCTTTTTGCTATTCTCCTGCCTTTGTGCCCTCCTTCTCCTCTCTCCTCCCCATGTAGTCATCTATGCAAGAAATGAAGTTTAGTGCTTAGAGCCTCATTTGAATTCAAACTTTGCTTCCAAATCATATTCCAATCATATTTAGAAAGGAAGCTTGACATGGTCCCTATCAGCACTGGCATAACATTAAAGGCTCTTGAACACGACTCACTTCTAGGGAACAGTGTAAAAATCATCTACCTTCATTTAATTTGTCATTATGTGCATATAATGAAGATCTGTAGGAATGGGCTAGCTAGAGAGTACCTACTAGAAGTTTATTATTTTCCCTCAGACTACAAGCATTTGTGTCAGTGCTATTCCTAATATACTTCAAAGTTCCTTTTCTAAAGTGTGAGTTCTTTATTAGTGTCAAGATACAGAAACAAAAGTTTATAATTAAAAATATTAACCAGATCGCTACCGGCAAGCTGAATAAATGATGCCTGGCAGAGTGGAAGAAGGGAGGATGATTCTTCTGAACAGGTTAAGACAAGAAATATATACAGTAAGTGCTAACAAGTTACGATACAGGCAGTCCTCGACTTACAACCATTTGTAGCGGCCGCTCGAAGTTACAGTGACACTTGAAAAAAGTGACTTATGACCATTTTTCACACTTACATCCATTGCAGCATCCCCATGATGATGTGATCAGAATTCAAACAATTGGCAACCGGTTCATACTTACGACTGTGCCCCAGGTCATGTGATCACCTTTTGCAACCTTCTGAGCAAAGTCAATGGGGAAGCCAGATTCACTTAGCAACTTGTTACTAACTTAACAACTGCAGTGATTCGCTTAACAGGCTGAGCAAGAAAGGTTGTCAAATGGAGCAAAACTCCCTTAACAACTGCCTCGCTTAAGCACCAGAAATGTTGGGCTCAGTTGAGGTCGTCAGTCGAGGGCTACCTGTAATCTAGGACTCTTAAGAAGGCACATCTGAAGTCTTGGACGGTGGGAAGTGACCAAATACGTCTTCCCACTCGCGGGACGGGCGAGAGGAGTGGGCGCGGGTGAGCCGCGTCTCCAAAACCTTGCTGTCCATCTCGGTGCTATAGATCGATTCACGAGCAAGGATGGAAACAGCCGGGACCGAAGTAAGTAGTTCAGTGATGCACCAATGCGAATGTATCTGCCCGGTCCGGATAGCAAGAAAAGCGCTGAGATTAAGACCTACCTAGTCCAAAGCAGATCCCGGAGAGCGACTGATCCTCTGCAGGAAACCTTCAGAGATTACATCGGAGGCGGATGGCCTGGCTATCAAGAGTAGATCAACCGTCCCGATTGTCAACTTATTCAAGCCGGGCGGGTGAAAAACGCAGCCGCAGGTTGCAGCGTTAACTACTCGGCGCCGCTGCCTCCTAACTAACCCTTCGCCTGATTTCCGCGGTCGAGGTGCCGATATTAATAACGCTCCCCTCCCTTTCTGTGTGGCAAAGGGAGGAGGAGCGGCTGGGAAGAGCCTCTCTGCTGGCGAGGAAAACATTAGCTGTACCAGCCATGGCGGCAGTTCCGCGCCAAGGAGGAGATCTTCCCTCACCCGGGTTCAAGGAGATCCGCCGATCCTCCCGGAGGATCAAAAAATGAGAGACTCCCGGCGGGCGGTGTCATTTTAGACCACGTGGTTTCGGGGGCGCCAGCCAGCGGGTTGCTCCCCCGGGGTTGAGAGTCCCCCCCCCATGACATTATTGTACACGGGACGATCAAAAACGGATGAGGAAAAACGCAACGAGAATACCCGCATGGCGTTCTCGAGCAGGCCTGCACAGCGTGGTTTGTGGCACGAGCCACCCTCCTTGCGTTGGCAATGGGAATCATACAGTAGACGGATATTGATAAACTACCGCTTAGCCACGATCCAGGCCAAAATTAAACGTTTTGCATAATACCAAGCCGCTGTCATGCAAATATAAGCTGCGTTAGAGATGACTACTGCGGGTGTATTATTTGTAAAGATGCTTAGTGTCTTTCACCTATGCTTGGTCATGGCTGGGGATCTGCTGCCCAAAATCGTGGGCTTTTCATTTGTGCCTGTTAATTTTCCTACATTGGGACTGATGGGAGCAAGAGCCAGTGAAGCTTATGGTATGGATAGGTAGGGAGAAAATATAAACTCCGAAAAGTGTTTCGTACTTCAGGTTGGTATGTTTGCTTTCAGATAACATGTAAGGCCATGAACATAATATCCAATGCAGCCAGCATGGTCCATTACAACCACCTTGTTACTAGTCATGAAACACTTCTCATGGCTGCAAGTGGGCAAAGTTGAGAACTGTAAATAAATCAGAATATTCTTCTGACTTCTTAGAATCCTGATCCTGCTGCCAAGGCAAAGCCCCGGCATCACCTGATCTCAAAGTATCCTCGCCAGGTTAAAGCATCCCTTGTTACAGGTGCCCTGGATGTACTAGAGTTCACATCTCATTGTTTCTTGAAAGCCTGAGTTTGTATTGTATAGCTATTCATTTAGCTTAAAGGAATCAGGCATCCACCCCCAGAACAAACTGTTGCGTCCTTTGTTAAAGGATCTATACACTCTTTGTCAGTCTTACTTGAAGCCTGTCCTTTATGTCCGTAACAAAGTTTGTGCATCATATTTTCTCCCAATTCTGCTAGAGAATGTAATTATTTTCTCCTGTTTTATTTGATGCTGAAATTCCAGGTGCCTGTTGTCTTCTTGAAATTCACCTTGGTATCTTCAAAGTGCTTTTTACACACACAGTAAATTTTTGGCTCCTTTTCTTGTATTGTTACGATTATGGTTAGAATAGTCCATGGCTAAAGAGTACCATACTAGTATGTCTTTAATAATTGGTCTTTGAAAACCCTATGCTAAGAAAAGAAATCTTTATTTTAAATTTATTTATACACTTCTAACAGGAAACAGTGGTGCCCCAGAACTGTACATAATCAGCAGAAGGCAGGCATGGATGGTATAGGAAAGCCAATTGAAAGTGAATCTCATATACACATTTTTTTCAAAATGAACTTCTATTAATACATCCATATGTATGATTGAATACTCCAGGAAAGTGCTTACATTAAAATACTATAAATATATCACCATATTATATTTTCCTTAAATGGAAATATCATTTTTTACCTCTGTAATTTATGTTTGTTTGTTTGTTTGTTTATTTCATCATGTATGAATTAGGTAACAAATACAAGTATAGACATGATTATGAATACATGAAATGAATATGAATACAAGGGAATATTAGGACAAGGACGGTACACATGCTGGTGTGCTTATGCCCCTTAAAGACCTCTTAGGAATGGGGTGAGGTCGACGGTAGACAGTCTAAGGTTAAAGTGTTGGAGGTTTGGGGAAGAAACCACAGTATCAGCTAGTGCAGTCCAGGCATTGACAACTCTGTTACTGAAGTTGCATTTTCTGCAATCAAGTTTGGAGGAGTTTACCATAAGTTTGCATCTATTGTGAGCTCATGTGTTATGGTTGAAGCTGAAGTATGCATTGACAGGTAGGACATTGTAGCAGATAATTTTATGTACTACGCTTAGGTCGGATCGAAGACGGCAAAGTGCTAAGTTGTCTAAGCCCAAAATTTCAAGTCTGGTGGCATAAGGTATTCTGTTGCAAACAGAGGAGTGGAGGATTCTTCTCATGAAATATCTCTGGACTTGTTTGATTGTATTTATGTCTGATATGCAGGGCAGGTTCCAGACAGATGAACTGTATTCAAGAATTGGTCTCGCAAAAGTTTCGTATGCCCTCCTACAACCCTTAATGCCTTTTTGGCAATGCTGTTACAAGTGAGCTTTGGCACTTAGATCGTTTGAGATGAGTACTCCAAGATCCTTGACAGTTAGGGTTAGGCTTAGTTAGGGTTAGATCCTGTTCATCCCCTTCAGTGTTTGCATTTATTGTAAAACATTGCTGTGTACCTGTTTGTCTATTGTAAGCAGAGAGAAAGACATTGTTGTTGCTTGCCATTTAAAAATAAAAAGTGAAATCTAGGTGATTATTTCAGCCCTAACATTTGTTTGGCAACTGAAAGAACCTTGGGCTTGAAAAAAGCAAAGAGAAAAGGTTGATAAATGTTTTTCACATTTCAGAGAACTCTTGCGGCTGACAACATCTGAATGATCTTGTCTGATCTTAGAAACAAAATACCACCTAAGGAATACTATGGCTGTAGACTAGATTTGGAAGTAAAAATAATAATCCTAGATGATGACAGTGGAAATTTATCTGAAAAACAGTATAGAAATTACCCACTCATCAGAAGTCAAATGTACTGAAGGAAACTACATTATTTTCATTATGAAGTAGTATATATTTTATTTTATTATATTTATTATTTATTTCCTTTATTATCTTGATAAAATTCAAGGTGGCTAGTATACCTGATACTCCTTTCTCTTCCTATTTTCCCCAAAACAACAACCCTGTTAGGTCAGCTGGGCTGAGAGAATAACTGGCTCAAAGTCTTTACACAAAGGGATAAAACAGTCCAACCTATCAAAAGCAGCACCACAAAATTAGGAACACAAATTGAAATAGGGAAGAAAATGGTAAGTGAGCACCTGTCTACCCTAGACGAGTTCAAATCACCAGGACCGGATGGATTACACCCCAGGGTTCTGAAGGAGCTAGCAGACGAGATCTCAGAACCACTGAATTATATCTTTCAGAGATCCTGGAACACCGGGGAACTACCAGAGGACTGGAAAAGAGCTGATGTGGTTCCCATCTTCAAAAAAGGGAAAAAATTAGATCCAGGAAACTACAGACCTATCAGCCTAACCTCAATACCAGGAAAGATTCTGGAAAAAATAATCAAGCAACGAATTTGCAAACACCTAGAAGCAAACAAAGTAATAGCCAAAAGCCAACATGGATTTGTCAAAAACAGATCATGCCAGACTAATCTTATTGCATTCTTTGATAATGTGACAAAATTAGTGGACCAGAGGAATGCCGTTGATATAGTTTACTTGGACTTCAGTAAGGCTTTTGATAAGGTAGACCATAACCTACTACTAGATAAAGTAGAAGAATGTGGGTTAGACAGCATCACCACCAGATGGATTGGTAACTGGCTGACCAACCGCACTCAACGTGTAGTTCTCAATGGAACTGCATCTACATGGAGGGAAGTATGCAGTGGAGTACCCCAAGGCTCTGTTTTAGGCCCAGTACTCTTCAACATCTTCATCAATGATTTGGATGAGGGAATAAATGGGGAACTCATCAAATTTGCAGATGATACCAAGCTGGCAGGAATAGCCAACACTCCAGAAGATAGGCTTAAGATACAGAAGGATCTTGACAAACTTGAACATTGGGCACTATCTAATAAAATGAAATTCAATGGTGAAAAGAGTAAGGTTCTACATTTAGGCAACAAAAACGGAATGCACAGGTACAGTATAGGTGATACCTTACTCAGTAGTAGAAACTGTGAAAGGGATCTTGGAGTCCTAGTGGACAACCATTTAAATATGAGCCAGCAGTGTGCAGCAGCTGCCAAAAAAGCCAACACAGTTCTAGGCTGCATCAACAGAGGGATAGAATCAAGATCACGTGAAGTGTTAATACCACTTTATAATGCCTTGGTAAGGCCACACTTGGAATACTGCATTCAGTTCTGGTCGCCACGATGTAAAAAAGATGTGGAGACTCTAGAAAGAGTGCAGAGAAGAGCAACAAAGATGATTAGGGGACTGGAGACTAAAACATATGAAGAACGGTTGCAGGAACTGGGTATGTTTAGCTTAAGAGAAAGAAGGACTAGGGGAGACATGATAGCATTATTCCAATATCTCAGAGGTTGCCACAAAGAAGAGGGAGTCAAACTATTCTCCAAAGCACCTGAGGGTAGAACAAGAAGCAATGGGTGGAAACTAATCAAGGAGAGAAGCAAATTAGAACTGAGGAGAAATTTCCTGACAGTGAGAACAATTAATCAGTGGAACAGCTTGCCTCCAGAAGTTGTGAATGCCCCAACACTGGAAGTCTTTAAGAAGATGTTGGATAGCTATTTGTCTGAAACGGTATAGGGTTTCCTGCCTAGGCAGGGGGTTGGACTAGAAGACCTCCAAGGTCCCTTCCAACTCTACTATTGTATTGTATTGTATTGTAAAGTCACCCAGCAATCTTTCATGCCTAAAGTGGAATGAGAACTTAAAGTTTCCTGATTTCTAGCCTGGTGCCTTAAGCATTAGGTCAGACTGGCTCTTTATACCAAACTGCCAGTCCAACAATAGAAGAATTGGCTCAAATGAAGTTGGATACAACTGCTTAACAAATGAGCAATAAATCTATTGTGTGAACAGACTTTTATAAATGGATGGGTTAGCCTTTATCAAATACTTAACGAAGTGTATGAATTTTTATTTTGGTAATTAATTTGGTAGGATTGTTACATGTGCATGTAGTTTTGTCCTTTTTTTTAATCTTCTGGGATAGTAAGGACACTAATTTGCAGGTGGAATGTCTGCAGAAGCTGGTCACATGCTCCATCCCCCATCAATGATGCATTCATTGCCAGTCATGTAGGCCGACTGAAATTTAGGAGAGAGAAAAAATAAGTTAGAAAATAAAAACAAACCTGGCATTCAAGTGATAAAATGCTTCAGAAATGAATGTGATTTCTAATATAATAGGAAATACTAACAAGATTTAATACACACATTGATAATGTGGTTTAACTGGTTTTGAACCTAGTAATGAACTACAGCATCTTTGTAGCATCACCAGATCATCATTGATGCATTATTGTCTGTCTTCATTCTCCTTTCACTTAGGCACAACTTTAACAGATGTTACAGGTCTCTACGAAATTACCTCTGCAGGTTATGGCAACAAATGTTCAATTTGTTGCATAACTTTCACAATAGCAGTTTTAAAGTATGTTTTATTACTGTATGAATCAAGTCAGTTGTGATTAAACAAACCATTTTTTAGTATGTATGAACTCCAGCTTCAAGAAGATTGGTTACTTTAACATCTTAGGACATCAATGATGCTTCATCAGAGAAGAGCAGATGAGTTAGAGGATTGAGAAGGTATGCTAATAAAGTGTCAAATTTGTGTTCAAGCCAGCAATCATGACCACTGATGGTCATGTACTGAAGCCAAGGTGGAGATGATGGCACATGCTAGAACGTTCCAGATTATTGAAATGGCCCAATCAAAGTTAAGGGAACTGACCAATTAGAAAAAGAAAATGTCATCTGCAGTATGGACCCTGAAGGTACAAAACTGGGCATTTACTCTCAAGTTTCAAGGGTCCTCATCAGCACCAGATGTTGCGACTTGAGTCCAAATGTTGCAAGTTTCCCTGCCCTTGCTTCTCTTCATATTTGTCTGGATCTTTAATCAAGCTAAGCATTTAATGAAAATCTGTAACTGGAGATTGAAATCTCCGAAATAAATTAAAATTAGCTTTGATCATCTTGCACAGTAATTTTGAAATGATTTTCACCTTGCTTCTGTAAATACTTATTTTAAATAAAAGAGGAAGTTAATTTTCACTGAGTCTCAGTATTCTGTCCTATGTCAGAAAGTCATCTGTGGGAAAAAGTTCCTAGGGCTCCATTTAGAAATAGAAAAGGAAGTGAAATAAATTATGTTGATAATTGATAACATTTTCTTTTACCTCTGTTTCCCTATTCATACAGTTCCTTATTGCAAAACCAGACTGGCTTGGGATATAAATTGAGGTTTGATTCACTTGGTGTAGTTGTTAAGGTGTTGGCCTAGAAACCAGGAGACTGGGAGTTCTAGTCCTGCCTTAGGCATGAAAACCAGCTGGGTGATTTTTGGGCCAACTTACCCCACAGGGTTTTTGTTATAGGGGAAATGGAAGGAGAAAGAAGTATTGGTATGTTCACTGCCTTGTGTTGTATATGGGGAAAAAAAAGTTGGGATAAAAATCTTTTTAAAAAGTGTTTTTTTTGTGTGGGGGTAGCTTCAAATCAGTGTCGGTCAACTATCTGGATCAGTTCCTGCAGTTTTCTTAGCAAGATTTTTAGAAGTGGTTTGCCAGTGCTTGATTCTTTGGACTGAGAGAGAGTGACTGGTTTATGGTAACCCATTGGCTTTGTGCCTAAGGCAGGACTAGAACTCATGGTCTCCTGGTTTCTAACCTAATGCCTTAATCATACAACCAAACTGTCTCTCTCTATATATTTGTTTTATTTATTTATCAAATTTTTAAACTGCCTATCTCCCTTACAGAAGGGCTGGGTGATGTACAATAAAATAGTGAAATATAAAAACAAGACATAATATAAAAATTTAAAAGAGGGAAAGATACTTAAAACACATATTAAAAATTAACTGAAAGGCGACGGAAGGACTCTCAAGGTGGCCACCAGCCCCGTGCTTATGTTTTCCTCTGGGCTCCACATGCAAGACCAGAGAGCCATGTTTTCACAAGGCCAGCAAGGTGGGGGCCTGTTTCATGTCGGGAGGAGGAAGAATGTTCCACAGGGCAAGGACAATGGCAGGGGAAGTTGTCTTCCTGAAGCCCATCAATTGGAATCATTTGACTAACGGGGTCTGCAACATTCCTGTCTGACAGCGTGGGATGGGCAGATGTAATGGGACAAAAACAGTCCAGTAGGTAGCTTGGCTATACCAACATCTTGAATTGAATTTAGAAGCAAATTGGCACTCAATGCAGTTTGCGGAGAAAAAGTGTTATATGCATCCTTCTTTGGGCGTCCACAATTGCCTACATGGCCACATTCTACACCAGCAGAAGGACAGTATTGGCACAATTTACCAAGAGATAAAAACTGCTGGGCTAGTAATTCCAGGAACTAGCCAGAAGCACAACATAGAAAATAAATATGCCCAAGTGTGTTACATACATTTTGTATCCTCATGCAGAACACTAAGAATAATAAGAGTTTGGAAACCTCCCCCAAATGCATAACGATCTTGAGGACTGTTGAGGGTTTTTAACTGCATTTGTTTACCCTGTTTTCCTGAAATTTAAGACCTCCCTGGATAATAAGCCCAATCAGGCTTTTGAGTGCATGTGCTAAAATAAGTTCTCCCCCGAAAATAAGCCCTCCACAAAAATATTGCAACACAGCAGCAGCCATGAAGTGACCATGCTCGCCACCTCCTGCACCTCAAAAATAATAAGACCTCCCTGAAAATAAGGCCAAGTGCTTATTTTGGGAGGATCAAAAGAAAATAAGACTCTGTCTTATTTTCGGGAAACATGGTACATATTTAACGAGCAATCTCTTCACTCTTAAATTGCTTCTGGCAATTTTTGTCAAACTGGACAAATGTTCACAAATAAGCATATAGAAGTAGAGTTTATGCTGATATGGCAGACTCCATATACACTCCCAATCAGGGGGATCATCCAGTTTAAAATGCAAAATAAAAGACTGTAGGCCACACAAAAGAGAACATCAAAGGATTCACTGCAGCAATTAACTGCAAACCAAAATATTTGGCTTCACTGCGAAAACAATTCCAGGTTTAAGAAAATCTATTTGCCAGTTGAATCTGACTTATCCCCTGATATAATTAAACACCACACAATTTTTGTTATGAAGTTATTTTTAATGGTGTTGAAATCCTACACATAAATCTCAAAATATTGTAATGTCACCTTGGTTGATTATGGGATGTAGCCATATAATCCAAAATTTTACAGATGAATTATTTTGCATTTCAGATAAGAGTTAGATTGTCAAAGGTTAAAATACTTTTTCTCAATTGAAATACGCAGTGCAGTTGGTGCCAGAATTAAAACTACTATTTGACTGAAGGACACATCCCCTTTCTTTACTAACCCATTTTGCATGGTGTTTATTGTGGCAATAAATATGTGCATGACATCTTTCCACTGGCATATTTACCACACATAGCTTGATTTATATTTCAAGGAAATAAGGGCTGAAGTTCACTATGGCCATAATGTCCCATACAGCACATGATTATTTCTATTAGAATAATTTTTGCACATCATACTTTTTTAATCTTCTGAAAGAAATTTGGAACGGTTTTCAGATTTTTTTGGGGGGGGGAATTATTAGTCACGCAGACTAATGCATTTCTTAAATGGGACTGTAATGCAATAATGCAGAAGGACATTGGTGCGGATCAAGATTATTGTGCTAATTATTATGCTATTAGGGGCCTCAGGCTGAACTGGTGACCTTGTGTTACTATTAAAGTTTTATTACCATTAAAACTTTTGCATAATTGCATGAACCATCTTCTGAATTTTAAATGGCATTAAATTAGGAGTGGGAAACTTGCGATACTTGATGACTGCAATAAAGTACTGTTCCAAGACGTCTATAGGTTATGGTCAAAACAAATCAACATAAACCAAATGGAGCTTCACATTCTAATGGTTTCCCAAAACCCTCACAACTGGCCATATAATCTGAGACTGCCAGAAGCTAGAACTCTGCAATGTCTGGAAGTAGATGGCTTCAGATTCCCTATTCTTGAATCCCTATTCCTTGACCTATCAAAATCAGGACAATAAGAGTAAATATTTAAGAAAGAAACTCTAAACAAATGGTACAATGATAATTTGGGATTCAGATTCCATTGCACATATTTGCAGTTATCTATACAGGTAGATCTCATTTTATGACTGTAATTAAGCCTGGAATTATGGTGATAAATCACTGAGTCATTAGGTAGGTCACCATGTGACCATTTCCAATTTTATTACTTTTTATTATGGTAGTCTTTAAGTGAACATGGTGGGTGTTAATCAAATACATTTTATCCAATGACCCTTTTTTACCAGAAACCAGCAAAGAAAGAAAAGAAAGGGGGGGGGGGATCATGGTCATGTGACCATGGGATGATGTGGTGGGCAGGTTGCCAATCACCCAATATGTCATATGACTTCTGGGGACAGCCCTCAGAACTTCAAAATTGGATCGTACTAGGTACCTTTTGGGGGCTCTGTTG
The DNA here is from genome assembly GCF_964273705.1 of Natrix helvetica. Lineage (NCBI taxonomy): Eukaryota > Metazoa > Chordata > Lepidosauria > Squamata > Natricidae > Natrix > Natrix helvetica. Next base: position 21,939,750 of record NC_138558.1, read on the forward strand.
TAAAGAGCGACGCCCAAAAGTGATTAAGCAACCTGTCATTAACCAATAGTAGTAGCACTTAGACTTATATACCACTTCATAGTACTTGACAGCCCTCTCTAAGCCGTTTATAGAGTCAGCACATTGCCCCCAACAATCTGGGTCCTCATTTTACCCACCTTGGAAGGATGGAAGGCTGAGTCAACCTTGAGCGGGTCAGAATTGAACTCCTGAAGTGAGCAGTTACTTAGCGTGCAGTGCTGCATTCTAATCACTACACTGCCCTTACCTATAATTACCTATAAAATATCATCTATATATATTTACATATATGTTTCTTCTTCTAAATTTCCCATTTTACCAACAATCTCTTAAGCAACAGGAAAGTTCTATTTTTTTAAAAAACGCCATATGGCTGATCCAAGAAACTTACTTCATCAGAAGCCAGATATACAAAGAGGTGGGCAATTTCCCCAGCGGTAGCCAATCTGCCCATCTTCTGCCTGGCAAGAAAATCTTTTAGTGCCTAGGGTGAAAATGCCATTGGCAGTAAATATTCAGCCCTGGAGTTAGGATTTTTCATCATCAGACGTCACAGATCAGCATTCTAACACTCCCTACAAATGATTTGATAAGTGTCAAAATCTTACGTTGTTTCCAAGATATAATTCAAAAAGAGTAGGACACCTACAAACCTAGAATGCAAATTAACGAAGTTTAATTATGGTAAAATATTGAATGGGACATTTGATACATTTGTTCTTTGGTTAAAAGAATAAACAATATCAACTGAAATAATTTGCTAACTGAAATAGCATAGAAAATAACAGTTGCATCCTTCAAAATTCAAGATATATTGTAAACATTATCCAGCTTTCTTTCTTGAAACATCTTCTCAAGCATGTAATACTCAATACTGTAATACTCAATACTCATCAATACTGCACAGATAAGTACCGCAAGGTCTAAAAAGTACCAGTGTACAATGTTATCACTTGGCACAGCAGCAAATAATTAGCATAACCAATGAAACTCACATAAATTAAAAACTTACTTAAATGGAACAGGTCTCTAGTGTCCATTCTGTACATCCAAAAAGACTAAAAGGGCTAATCATACATCCTTTGAGACTTTAAAAAGTTATCTAATTTATTTTGACACTTGAGGGAAGATGTGCCATTAGCACAGTTACTTGAGAAGACTGTAGTAATGATTTGCTGATACCTCAAAGTCAGCCTATTGAAGCAGTCCCTTCTTTCTAATAGTGCAATTAGTCCAGTAGGACTCCATAAAATCCTACAACAGAAGAAGGCCTCTCTACTGCCATCCTATTTTAGGAATTTGATCTTGGTTGAAGACAGTATTCTTACAAACATGCTGTAATTCTGTAATGATATGGAATGGCTCTTCAAGCAAATCAATTATGTTTTCCTTTATAACAATAAGAGTGCTGTTACCTTCCCACCAAAGTGGTACCTATTTATGTACTTGCATTTGTATGCTTTTGAGCTGCTAGGTTGGCAGGAGCCTGGGCAAGGACCAGAGCTCAATCCGTTGTGCGGATCTCGGGTCTTGAACTTGGACTGCCGGTTTTCCAGCCAACAAGCCCAGCCCCTTAACCATTGAGCCACTCAAAAGTGCTCTGTGATGTTATGCTAGCCACATGACCATGGAAATGTCTTCAGACAGCGCAGGCTCAATGGTCTTGAAACAGAGATGAGCACCATCCCCTACAGTCAAGTCTACAGATTAGCGGAGTAAAATCTGCAAGGACTCCCTTTACCTTTTTTCATACCATGAAAGGCAACACACACATTCCCCTTTGTTGTGGTCCTCCTCTTTGGCCACTGAAACACTGATTGTCAACAACTACTACCTATATATTTGGCTTATTAGATAAATCTAGAAGAAAACACCAGGAAGAGTCTAAAGTAGATTTCTGTCTGAAGTTTCATTTCTTTATTATGTTTTGTATGCTACCAAGTACATGTAGGCTCATGGCGACTCATAATCAGGCATATAATTAAGGATAACATTTTAAGTGTCCTATTTATCTCTCTAATTCCACTTTGTTAGCCTTTTCAAATGTCCCACTTTGGATGGTAACACGGTGTCTTTGCATAGGAACTTCCCAGCAAAGGTTCCTATAAATATTTGGGAAAGTCTTATAGAGCTAGCTGCTATATATGTGTTCCTTCACTGTGCACTTGTTTATTTTAATAAAATGCATTATATACTGTATTTTTCAGAGTATAAGACACACCTTTTCCCCCCTCAAAAAAGAGGGTGAAAATCTGGGTGCGTCTTATACACTGAATACACCATTTCTGGCCTCCCAAAACCTCGCTCCTGCGCATCCCGTTTTTCACAAAAATGGACGTGCAGAGGGTTTGGGAGTCCTGCAATTGCTTCTGGGGCCTGGGGAGGGCACAAATGAGCGAAAAATGGGCCATCTTTTGCTCGTTTTTGCCCCCGCAGCCCCCAGGAGCACTCTACAAGCCTCCAAAGCCTATGTATGCCCTGTTTTTTGCAAAAAACGAGGCGTGCCAAGGGTGTGGGAAGCCTGCAAAATTACTTCTTCAAAATCTTGGTGCATCTTATAGTCCAAAAAATATGGTACCTGTTCTGGATCAGGTCTTGCTTGGATTCTTTCCCTCAGAGAAGGAGTGTCAACAGTGCCTGTAAAACATACCCAAACCTTAATTTAAAATGATGCCATGCGCTTCACAAACAGAGATGGGGCATTTTTTAATTAGACTCTAGACTAAGTAAAAAATACATAGTACTATAAATCAAATGTAGCTGATGCATTGTAAGCACATAATCCCTTAGATAGTAAAGTTCTTCAACTTTGAGCTACAGTTTGAATTCTTTTGAACAATTCTGAAGGACAAAAAAACCAAAACAGAGATTATAGAATATTACATACCAGGACAAACACAGTTGCATCTGATTCCTTTTTCAATGAAGTCAGCAGCTACAGACTTGGTGAGGCCAATAACTGCTGCTTTTGAAGTACTGTAGACACATCTATTGGGAACCCCTGAGGTAGAAAGGATTAGCAATCAGGTAGGTAAGTGGAACATATTAAATGAAGAAGAGTGATTATGTTCCATTCTGTATCGGCCTCCATCTCCATAATGGCTCTTTTGAATAGTCTTGAGCTGCTCCAGACTTCTGTTTGGTTATTTATTTATTTTTTTACAAGGAGTATTTTGTAGATCAGGGGTATCAAACCTGCACAGATCGTGGGCTACAATGTGACATATCACAATGTTTTTTGCCTTTGCAGAGACGGGATGGACATGGCCTTCATGGGCTGATCTGGCCTGCAGGTTGCCAATTTGGTAGGCCTGTGGTAGATGGAGCAATTCTATGCTTTATACAAATTTCTCAATTTTAATTGTATGGACACATTCCTATTTGTTTTTAATTTTTCCTTTTTTTTTTTTTTAGGAACGGAAGCATTCAGTACATAAACAAGTGTTAGCTGCAGTCTTCATTGTCCATCTTTTTAAGCACATATATTCACTCCCTTTCATGCTAGCTGGAACCAGTTATTATCAGCTACTAACCTTTGATACTGGATGCCACAGAAGACATGTTGATAATGTTACCAGATTTCTGCTCAAGCATCTGTTCAAAAATTGAAATGTTAAATGCTGTGATCTCTTAAGTATTAAAAAAATGATTTACAAGTAGAGATCTAAATACTATATCATCTGAAGAATGAGTTTTTTTTCATAGAAGGCACAACAAATATTTGACACAAATGCAAACTTTTCCCAACTTGGTATACCCTGTAATTTTCAAGAACAAATTACATAATTCCCAGCCAGCATTTTGGTTGACAATTATCAATCAAAAAAAATTGGTTGATAATTTGATCAAGAAGTTGAAAACCTATTGAGATTCCAGATTCAGAATGACTAACCTACCATATTTTTCAGAGAATAAAATGCACCTTTTTTCCTCAAAAAAGAGGCTGAAACTCTGGGTGCGTCTTATACACCGAATACAGCATTTTTTGCCTCCTGAAGCCCCCTTCTTCACCAAAATGGCCACGCATACCCTTATGGAGGCTTTCAGAGAACTCTTGGGGACTTGGGAGGGCAGAAATGAGCAAACAAATGGGCCGTTTCCCCTCCCCCCCAGCCCGAGCACTCTATAAGCCTCCATAAGGCTATGCATGCAATTTTTTTGACAAAAACAGGCCTGTTTTTGCAGAGTGCAAAAACTTTTTTTTTCCTTTTGGAAATCTCTTTAACTGATTGATGAGAATTACATTGATCAAGTGCTGTGCCAGCAGAAACAAAGTATTAGGTGCTGCAGATTGTTAGCAATTTCCTTCTCCAGCACATGGATAAATACACCTGGAAACATCTACCTACCTGCCTACTCTCTCTTTCTCCCTACCTATTCACTGTATTTCTCTCTCCCCCTCTATCTACCTACGTACCTACTTACTCTTTCTCTCACCTATCTACTGTATTTCTCTCTCTCTAGCCCTCTACCTACCAACCTACCTACTCTCTCTCTCCCCCTACCTACTGTATTTCTCTCTCTCTCTCCCTCTTTATCCCTCTATCTACCTACCTACTTTTTAAAAATTTGCCTCTTCAAAATCTTGGTGCGCCTTATACTCCGGTGTGTTTTATACTCCGAAAAAAGGCCAAAGTATATGTTTTGGGCCTAATACCCTTTGTGTATTGTTGGCTTTTGTGCCAACAATCACACACTTTTTAATCTCAGCTTTTACTAGCCCCAGCCACCATGGCCAATTGCAACACGTTATGAAATTTGAAAATATGAAAGATATCAGCTGCTGTGCCTTACAGCAGTGTTCCCCAACCCCCGGGCCGCGGACCGGTGCCGGTCCGTGGATCAATCGGCACCGGGCCGCCCGAGGAACTTCAAATCATTTCACTGTGGCGGGCGGCCGAGGCGCAGAGCATTGCGCCCTCCCAAGCCCGCCCATTGTGTGACAATAGCGAATGAAAATTCGCTATTGTTACACTGATGCTCCTCCTGGCCAATCAGGGAGCGAGTCCTCCCGCTTCCTGATTGGCCGAAAGGCAAACCTCACGCCATTGGCCGAGGAGGAGGCGCCACGGGAGGACTGAGGACTCGAGGTCGGAGACGCGGGGACTGAAGAGAAGCTGCCGTAAGATAAGTGCACGGAGGGCGGGGGTTCTCTGCTATTGAGGAGACTCAGCACTATGGCGCGATGATCTCTGTATTGAAAGGGGGAATGCTGGGGCATCTCTGTATTGAAAGGGGCACGCTGGCATCTCTGTATTGAGTGAGTTAAATAAAATAAATCACTTTATATTCATTTTTTGGTGTAGCTGTATTTTATTTTGAAGGCATGTTTAAATACAATTAAATTAAAATTATTAAATCAAAACAAGCGGGCCATGGAAAAATTATCAAATATTTACCGGTCCGCGGTGATAAAAAGGTTGGGGAGCACTGCCTTACAGGATTATTATAAGGATTCCAGATTATTATAAAGTATTACGGTTGCCTACCTCTTTAAAAGATAACATATATTAGGTGGCTTGAGAACTTTTCAACTTCCGAATTTCTTTTCGTCTTACCCAGTTGCTCTACAGACATGGGAAGTCTCAATCTTACCTTAGGCAGGAATGTTTTGATCATGAGATACATGCTACGAACATTGACATTCATTGTGTAGGCCCAGTCTTCTTCCTCACAGTCCAAAATAGTCCCATGATGAACAAACCTACAGCAGAAGACACAACTCTTTTATTTTACTTTCTGAAGCACATAAAGTGTCAAGGTGGCAGAATAAAACCATAAATTAAAGATTCAGGACAAGTCCTAGTATGCTGAAATTATGACAGTTGTTTCAGAACTACAAAGATGATGAGTTTGCACATGTATGATCCACAAAGTGGATAATCACATTTACACTTTCTGAGAAGTGAATTTGTAGGCATTGGCAAACACACTGGCACAAAATTGGAATTGCAGAGGTGTCATAGTCTCTAATACATATAATTAATTACAGGAGGACATATAATTAATTATAGGAAGCTTTGGGACTATGGCAGTGGTTCTCAACCTTCCCAATGCCGCGACCCTTTAATATAGTTCCTCATGTTGTGGTGACCCCCAACCATAAAATTGGTGTCTCGGTTCCTAGGACCATCGAAAATATATGTTTTCCGGTGATCTTAGGTGACCCCTCTGAAAGGGTCATTCGACTCCCAAAGGGGTCCTGACCCACAAGTTGAGAACCACTGGACTATGGCAATAGAGAACGGTTTGATAGTCTCTTTTCCTGTGCTATTAATCAAACTGACACTTGTTCTTATTTTTATGCAGGTTGTTCTGAGCTTTGGAGTGATATTTCAATTCAACCAGGTTTTTGAATGAAGTCCTGTATTTTTCGGACTATAAGACGCACTGGAACATAAGACGCACCATGTTTTTTGAAGAGGTAATTTTTTAAAAAAAGTTTATATTTTAATATTCTAGCATTTATAATATTATTAGGTTTATGCCCATCTGATAGGCAGAATCAAGAAGATTATTATAGAAGGAATCAACTTGCTGTTACTCATTAAATCTTGCATTGCCAAATCATTGTTGATTTAGATTATTAATAATCTAAGTGGAAACAAGAGGCAGATTTCAGAAAGGAGAAAGATTAGAAAAACAGTTAAAATCTGTTAACATCTTACCCTGCAATATTGCACAAAACGTCGATTCTCTTCACCTCCTTGGCCAATTTTTCAATTTGTTCTTTGTTGGTGACATCAAGCACCCGGATCTGAATGCCTGTTAAAAGAAATCAACATACTCTATGCTATGATGAGTGTTTTTTATGTTCTCAAAATTAAAAAAGCAGCCGTATTACGAAGGGGAAAATACAAGTAAAGGGACCATACAGTACTTCCAAAAACAAAAGCCATTTCACAAGTTCAACTTCCATAGCATTTTGGCCCATGTTATCTTAGCAAGGCAAAGTCAAAGAAGAAGGGGGACAAACAGAACCAATTCAAAATATCCTGCTGCCTGAGAGAGAAAAACAAGATGGCACCCACTTGACTTTCTTCTTGCAGAACCCAGAAGATTCCTAAGAATGGTTCCGAAATGCAAAACATGACCTGTTTCTCTTTCTCTCCCTCAAAAGAGGGCAACAGAGGGGGAAATGTCACTCCTGCCCTCCAACATTTAGCAACCCAGATGTTTGCTTTATCCAATGAAAGAGAACTCTTGGAGGCTGATATGTTCTGAAGACATAGGAATTTGGACCAGCCTTTGCACACCTATTCATTTGGTAGTCACATGTTTAGACAAACTCCTGAAGCAAGAAGAAAAAATAGATGTCTTTTGACATCAGCACTCTGCGTGATGTTGGAATGGATGGATGGATGAATGAATGTAGAGCAGAATTTACCATGCTTTCTAATCACATGGAGTAGCTCTGCACCGAGAATCCAAATGCTACTGATGCCGATTCTCCTTCTTCTATGAAGAAATAGCAACTTATAAGCTTTTGCCTGACATAGTCCTCAACATTCATTTATCCATGAAAAATTTTCTTTTACACCGATCTATTTATTTCTTTTATTTATTTATTGGAAATAAATAAATTGTGTCAATGTCTCGATTTTGTCATACAAAAAATGAGAACAAGAACAAGAGAATAAAAATACAATGACAGAAACAATTGGTACATTAGTGCACTTATGCACACCCCCTCTACTGACCACTTAAGTATGAAGTAAAGTCCACGGAAGTTAATTTGTAACCGAAACCGTGAAAATTTGTAGCTGAGACAAATGAATCAGGAAGGGAATTCCAGACTTTGACAACTCTATTACAGAAATCATATTTTTTACAGTCAAGTTTAGAACGATTTACATTGAGTTTACAGAGGTTGTTTCAGCACATATTATTGCGATTAAAACAGAATAAGTCATTTACAGGTAAAACATTACTACGTATAATATTTTATGACATTGCCTACATGTGGTACAGATAGTCCTCCACCTACAACCATTCATTTAGCAACCACTCAAAGTTACAACGGCACTGAAAAAAAGTTGCTTATGATTGGTCCTTGCACATCATCATCTCAACATCTCCACAATCATGTGATCAAAATTCAGGCAATTGACATATATTTATGAGAATTGCAGCATCCCAGGGTTGTGTATTGCCATTTCTGACTTTCCCAGCTGACTTCCAACAAGCAAAGCCAGTGAGACTAATTGGATTCACTTAATGACCACATGACTCACTTAACAACCATGACAAAAAGATGGTAAGACTGGGCATGACTCAACAATTCCCTGGCATAGCAATGGAAATCCTCCTCCCAACCATGGTCGAAAGTCAACTGCCTGTGTCAGCTTCTTCGAAAGCATACACAAAACATCATAAATGTTAAAATTGTTCTGCTCGCAGTAACAAATTTACATTATTAATGTTTCAGTTAGAAGTTATTTCTGTTTGCTGAGTAACATTTTATGTGCCAGCATTTATAACCCAGAATCATAGACACATTTATATCTTCCACTGAATCACTGAATAATTTTCTGAGTTATTTGGAAAATGTAGAACTGAAAATCAAATTCAGAAATAATTGGATCACACTCAGCTGCCTGAATAAAATCTTTTTAACAATAACACCGTTGAAGAATAGGACATTAAACTTAAAGTCAGTTGAAGTCAGCTCCGAGTCCATTCAGGTTAACTACTCTGGAACTTCCTTGAGGATCTAGGAAAGTAAAGGAATCTCTGGAGAAATCAGAGGCAAATGAAGAAAGATTCATGGTAGAGATACAGTTGACCTACATAGCTAAAAGCCAGCCTTGGCACCACTGCTAAATAAACACCAGATTGGAAATTTAAATTAAAATGATCTAATGGAATGAAGAAAACCTGAACTTGACCTGACAATTTTAAACAAATGACATCTGACAATTACCGAGAACTAGGACTTTGGGAGAGTCGTTTATGGAGGCCTTCTTCAGTCCAGTGTCCAATCTTCTCCACCCACTATCCAAATATTTGGGCTTCAACTCCCAGAATTCTCAGTCGGGATTAATTCTGCTGAGACAATTAGGATGTCACATCTACACATCTGGAATGTGCCAGGTAAAGAGGGCAGAACACCCACAGAACTTTTGACAGCTGCTTTATGATTTGCTCATTTATCCTCTCAAAATAGCCGGGAGGCCCATGAGCAGAAGCTGCCAGAGGTTCTTATCTGCATGGTAGCCTTCGGGGTAGGCCTTGCAGGCCACAACCTTGCTGCTTATATTAGAGCTATAAGAGAGAGGAGATAGCAAATGTGAAGGCCATGGTAGCTCCCTTGTTTTCTCTGCTTAAAGATTTGCTCGTTGCCCAGAGCTACCCTGAATCCTGTTCTGACCTAGGCTTCCCTAGATCATGAAGCAGACTCCTCGTCCCGATAAAATCTATTTTATTTAGGTTAAAGGGAATTCCTCCCCAGCAAAGTCCTCGCAAACAGTCTTCCATGAGATTTCACAACTGCAGACCTTTATCTGGCTTGGAGAGTTGCTAGGCCTATATCTTCCAAATGCCACTCTGTAGCAGCAATTACTTGGCAAGAAGTCAGGAACAGATCTTCACCCTAATAAATTGAAGTAATTGTCTCCTGCAAACTCCCCTACCCTTTAGCTCCTCTTTATTCCCTATGGGAGGGGCCATTCACCGTCCACCTGTGCCTTTACTCCCGAGTTCCCTTCTCCTGGCAGCTCTGCGGATGTGCACATTGGGAACAGGCTCCAGCTGTTTTTCTGCCTCACTGATATCCAACTCCAAATGGTAGCTGATAACTGTTGGACAGCCCTGGCCCCATCTTTGCCTCATCAGAACTTCCCCAGACTCCAGAACTGGCCCATGTTCCTCCCCAACCTCCTCACTGTCTGAGTCTGCCGCCAGCTCCACTGGCCGCTCCCCAGGGTCCAGAGGCTTTATAGGAGCCTGGGGAGGGCGAAAACAGCCTTTGCTCTGGAGAACAAAAAACAACTCTACGAGCAAGCCTTCAGGGAAGCCTCCTGAAGGTCCCTGAAGGCTCCGGAGGACTAAGAACGGCCCTACAGACAAACCGGAAGTGACTTCCAGTTTGCTCGTAGGGTCATTTTTTGCCCTCCAGAGCCTTCAGGGATGCCTCCGGAAGGACTCGAACTTCCGATTTGCCCGTAGAGCCAGTTTTTTGCACTCTGGAGGCTTCAGGGAAGCTCCTGAAGCCTCAGGAGGGCCTCCGGGGGGCGGGAGGCTATTTTCACCCTCCCCAGGCTCCTATAAAGCCTCTGGAGTCTGGGGAGGGTGAAAACACCATGCCAAAAAGTGGGGGGGAGGGGAGTGCTGGTTGTGCACATTGCATTATGGGTGTGGCATGCCCACGCACGACCCCCCTTTGTTCTAAGTAATTCAAGGAATACCTGGATAACTTTCCAGTTCTCGAAGTTTGGACTCATTGATATCTGTAGCAATAACTTGAGCTCCTTCTTTTGCAAAAGCCTTTAAAAACAAAAATAGACATACATGTTCATTTTTACAAACTATAGCCAAACAGATAAAAGCAGCACATTATTTTTCTTGTGTTTTTAATAGTTGTGTTTATTTTAAATTGTTATTATCATGTTCTTCTTTGCATTACTCTGGTTCCACTGGAAAAATGGCTAACAACCAACCACAATAACAATAAGATAACAATAGTATCACCATCAAAGATTACAGAAATTGTATAGATTTTATGCCTACAAAATTGATTAGGAACTAATTTTTTCCCTGAGCTTTTCTGGAAACTCTGAAACTGCTATTTTTGATATATGTTCTGAAATACCAGAGAATCTTCACAGACAATGAAAAGTTCTGAAACTGCTGAAAAAAATGACTTGATAGAAAAAAAAATCAAGTCTTTTGCAAGCCATCCTGTAAACTAACAATCTACTTGGGAAAAATGAGTTTTCGCATCAAATGAAAAGACTTTTTATACTTTAACTTTTATATTCAGAAGACAAACCAAAATATATTGGCTGAAAAAAAATTCACGATATACTAAAATCAGATTTGAGATGAGATCTTTAACCCATGAAGTGGAAAGTATTAGTCTATTTGTATATGTTCCAGGCCTGAGGCCCCATATGTGAGAAGGATTCCATCTACTGGTTGTGCCAAGAATTGTTGAGGGTAACATCTTCCTTGGTTACTGTGTATTTTAATCTTTGTATTTATGATGGGAATTATTTTTAATTTAAGATTTCTTGCCATCCCAAATTACTTGTTCAGGTGGGAGTCACAGAAATTGAACATTTGCAGGATACTGATGGTTTGCAAAAATTGGAAAAATGCACAAGAAAAAAAATCTTACCATTTCTCCTAATCGCTATGTATCTATGAAGGGATAAAAAAGGGAAAACTTGGAAGTAGGAATGGAATGGAGTTTTCCAAAAGAAGCTATGGCTGGCAAGCTAGATCATGGATTTTTATTGCAAATTCCAGCTAAATATATCAAATATTATTCCCTAGTATAAACAGTATTTATTTTAAAGATTTATGCAAGTCTTCGCCTTAATGGAAAAGGAATATGTATAAATGGAACAAACCAAGATCATAATATTTTCCTCTGTGTAAGTTGCCCTGTTTTTAAAATTAGGACTGACTTTTATCTTGCATGATTTTATATTATTATGGTTCGCTACACAGTCAGCCAGATGTTCAGACTGGATTTTGAATTTTTATCCACCTATGGAGTCCTTCCCAAGAATCTGAGATAGGCAGGTGTTGGTGTTTTGTGATGTTAGAAGTATCATTGCAGGATATAAGTTGTTCTGAGTAAAGCTGCATTTTGCAATTATTATTATTTGTTCAATTTCTTTAGCCGCCCATCTCAGTAAATGATTCTGTATATACTCTAAAATTGGCCATTAAAGTTTACTTTTTATAGTTATGAACATTATGCCTACGGTAGCTTGAAATACCCACCTCTTAAATAAAAGAACAGAAATGCATACACAATACATTTACTTTCAAAAAGAATGAACTTATAAATGTTACATCACTAAATGAAGATTACTTATGGTGCCTATCTGTAGACACGGGCACAGGTTTTTTTTTTGATTTTTTGCAATAACATGAAAGTGATTTGCCATTGCTTTCTTCTGAGACTAATTTCAGAACTTGGATTCCAAGGATTTCCTGGGAGTTTCCCATCCAAGATGTAACCATGCCTGATACTGTTTAGCTTCTTCAAGATCAGTCAGTCATGAAATGTTGGCACCTGATTGTGATGAAACATAGGCAGCATGACTATTATTCTGATAATATTAAATCCTTTCTCTTCATGTTTTTATTTTCACCACTTCTTTCAGCACATATCCTTTAGCGCTTAAAAGGAAGGTATTTTTGTACCTGAAACTTGTAAAATCAATTGCACAACCTCATGATGATATTCAACAAATAATTCTGCACTTACTTTAGCCACCGCTTGGCCAATTCCTTGGGCTGCGGCAGAGAGCAGTATTACCTTCCCTTCAAGCCGCCCCATTTTAGAAGCAGCTCCGATCAATTGTAGGGCCTTATGGATTAGTGTTCATTACAGCTGCAAGGTAACATACGTTCATTATATTGCCATTTATATAGTAGCCCAAGAGATCTTCGTGCTTTTGTACTTCTGGTTATAAATTTTAGATTTTAGAACTTAATTTACAAGCAGAGTTATTAGAAGGCTATTATGGTAAGACAACATCCTTATTAGCAATCCAGATCCTCATTTATCTGCACATTATTTGAATGTTTTGAGAATGGTTTACTTGAGTATCTAATCGCATAGCCTCTTCTTTTTCATATGAAGCAGATCACCCCACTCCTTAATTTGTAGTTATCTCCAAAAACGTCTTCTATGGTCACTGATTTTGAATTTTATATTTGGCAACGGAGGGGATTTCTAACAAATAATAACATGCCAGGTGGGGAATTCTAGGAGTTGAAATCCTCACATTTTAAAGTTGCTAAGTTTAAAAACATGCTCTGAAGGGTTTGTACCAGTGGTGGTATTCAGCCAGTTCTCTCCGGTTCTGGTGAACTGGTAGTGACGGCTGCGGGACGCTCCGCCCACCCGTCCCGACATAATGTGCGGTGCACATGTGCAGAAGGTGGCTCACATTTACGAACTGGTAGGGAAGGTAAGTGAATCCCACCACTGGTTTGTACTTGAACAAAAAGAAATACAATCCAATATATTCCATGGCGTTCCCTCAGAAAGAAAACTGAACTCAAATAATATATATCAACCTTTTCTTCACCACAGACTTCCTTTCAATAACTTCTGTGGCCACGGACCATGGATCACCAACACTTAAGATTTAAATCATAACATTTCTTCAAATCTTCGTGGACCCCATGACATCACAGCCCCCAGTTTGTGGACCACAGGAAGAGAACATTATACATAACGGTGACCTGCGGCATTATGGTACGTTAATCTTCCTGACTGAAAGCAACTTTTCAAATATATGTGGCAGTTATTGATAAAAAAAGTCAAAGTAGTGTTATTCTTCAGCTATGGAAAGGATGAGGATTTATTAGTTCAAAGAATGAGGCACTGCAAGATAAACCGTTAATGGAATCATTTTTCATAATGAAGGAAACATCTACTTCTCTTAAATTCTGTCCCTGGTTTTAAAAGAACAAGCCCATTTCCTATCCTGGAGAGGGAAGGCTTGGACTTAACACCTTTGCTTCATATGACAAAAGTCATTCCTCTCTCATTTTTGCTTTTGCTTCAGATACTTGTTATTTTGTGAATCCTGGTTGATTCACAATATCATTAATTGAAGGCATTAATGAATCAATGCTTATAAAAAAATAATAAATATTAACTCTCTCAAACGCTCAAGTTCACATATCCCAGGACCAGCCAAGAAATGCAAACTCACGTGACAATATTTTCTGAAACAATCTTCTCCAATCTGAGGTCCCCCACATTTCCCCCTCTCATAAATCCCTAAAAGAATGAATGTAGGAATGGCAATCTGATGGGACAAGGCTGAAGCAAGATGAACAAAACTAGTACTGAAGTTTCATGCTAATTCTGGTTAATCAGCCTCCTTTAACTTATTAAATCAGCAGACACAGTAAATTGGATTGAATGGAGCAGAGTTTGGTTAACAAACAGTTAACTAAGCTTAACACAGTGGGCCGATGCGTTGAGCAAACAACAGCTCTAAATTGCTTGCATTTTGCTTGCCCCTTTGAAAGATCACACGGGGGTTTAAAATATCTACTAATCTTTGATGACATTGACACAATTCATTATGGAACTTAAATCTTTTGGGACCTTTCTCACAAGACTGGAAACAAAGTTTCCATGAGATCTTCGGAGAAAACGCGTCGTTTAGGCATAGGGAAGTGTGGGTGGAGCGATTTGCTTTGACTTCCAATATCTTACATGACAAAGCCCAATGCAATTAAAATTCTTTCGAACTTCTTTTTGCCTACAAAAAAACAACAACCCTGCAGCCTAATTTACTCTCGCATGCGTCTCATAGAGTTTCTTAGCACTAAAAAAAATAATAAACATGACTGCAAGGAAGAAACTCACCGCAGGAATCCAGCAAGGACTTTTACCAGGAGGCAGGCTTCTGTTTTCTGAAGCATGGTGGGATTTGTAGTGCAGTAAAGTGGCCGATTTTTTTAGCGTCCCCGCACGGCAAGAGTTTATACTGCCATCTAGCGAGGAGCTGATTTCAAACTTATTTGGCTGCGTTGAAGTTAATTGTTTGAGGAAAGCTGTTGCTTAATGGAAGTAGGAAAGATGTGGATAGCTGAGAATGAACCTCACCCCTCGTACAGAAATGAACTCGGATGGCAGCCAGCTTTAAGAATGTCATCCCCGTTTTCTCCATCCAGCCGTTTTCAAACTGTTGTACTCTGGATATAGTACTGTGATGGTGAACCTGTGGCACTCGTGTGGCACACCGAGCCCTCTCTGTGGGAATGCCAGCTGTTAAACCAGCAGAGCTCCACCTTGCACCTCCCGCCAGCCAGCTGATTTTTGGGTCTCTATCGCACATGCGTGGGGGAGATGCATGTGCGGGGTGAGCATGGGTGGTCACATGTCCATGTGGGTGTGGGACACGCATGGGGAAGTCGTGTGCATGCACGGGGATCACCTGCGGTGGGGGGGCGCGTGTGGGGGTATGTGTGCATACGTGGGGGCAGTGGAGTACAGGGGGGTCACAGGTGCATGTGGGGGGTATACACGAGGGATTGCATGCACATGCATGGGGGCAGGGCGTGTGTGGGGGTTCACACGTGCATTGCATTATGGGTGCATAATACACTTCTGGCACACAGCAACAAAAAGGTTAGCCATCACTGCTATAGTATGTTAGACAACTATCTCTAAAGTTCCCAGTCAGCAAGGAATTCCCTGCTAGGAATTCTTGGCAGTTGAAAAAATTATGAGATGCAGTGTATCATGGCACTGGCATGTTCCCATGTCATTGTAACAAAGACACTTGTATAATATGCCTATTTCCTTATATGTAAACAATGCCCTCCCCCCCTTTTTTTCCCATCACCAAGAGTGCTATTTCCTCTTGATTTTCACAATAGCAACCTTCCTAGTTTGCTATATTCCCTTTACACATTCCTTAATGGTTGCTCCCAAACTCTTAATACGTTTCTCAATCTGACAACTTGAAGACATATATGGACAATCAACTCCCAGTAGTCCCTGGCTGCCATTGCAGTATTGGAATATTTTTATTCCTTACCAAGTCCATTTCGGAGCTGGGATTAAAAAAAGAAAGAAAGCACCAGCAAGCTGGCTGAGGTTGTTTTTTATTCCTCATCCAAAAGAGATGACAGCAATCTGCTCAAGATACATATGTGGCTGCAAAAGCCTCCTTCATCCAGACACAGGTTATATACATTACAATCAGCCCCTATTTTACAATATCACTTCTTTACCCAATTCCATTCTCACATCATCCTATATAAGGAACTTCCTTCCTCTTGTGCAAAGTCTCATTACATTTTCTGAGAATATATTTATCTAATGAAAAGCTATGTACAGCTTATCTAGCTTCCTTGGGTAAGCTACTTTTAAGGCTTGTAAGGAGTGAGAAGGCCAACTAATTTTAAAGAAAACAATATAATAATAACAACAACAACAACAACTATCAGTCTGAGCCAGAAAAATGTGGATTTCAAAAACGAATGTATCAGATTTGGAAGGTGAACCACATGGACTGTGATATCAGTGAACAAAGGCTAATGGACCAACGACGTGTAATTCTGAGCCACACATTTTTCACTACAGCAGAATTAACAGGAATGGAAGAGAAAGCAACTAATGGTCTGAGTATATCAACAAAGAAGAGTAACATCAAGAATGATTTGCAGACTCAAAAGCAAACTGAGGAAGAAAGGGAGGAAGAGGCTGCTGAAATGGATGAAGATAAAGAACAAGGAAGCACTGAAGAGCAAGGTCCTAGAAGATGATGGAATACAACTTGAGAATGAAGAAATGATAAAAGCAGTAAAACCAGAAGAAGGCTACAAGTACTTGGGGATTTTAAAGGCCTCTGACTTAATGCATAATAAAGTCAAGGAATTAACCTCAGCCAAGTACATTTGACGAATTCGCAAGATATTAAAGTCCAAACTGAGTGGAGGAAACATCATAAAAGCCATAAATACCTGGGCTATACCTGTAATTTGATACTCTGCAGGAATAATTGACTGGACCCAGATGGAGTTGGACAATTTGGACAGAAAAACAAGGAAGCTTATGACAATGAATCATGCTTTGCACCTTAAAAGTGATATTGACTGATTGTATCTACCAAGAGCAAAGGGTGGTCGAGGACTCCTACAAGTAAAGCAGACTGTGGAAGAAGAAAGACACAGCTTGAATGATTACATCCAGAAAAGTGAAGAACCAATGATTAAGGAAGTAAATAAAGGAGGCCCTAAGTTAAAAGCTGAATATAAGAAGTAATTGAGAAGTGAGCTGAAAATTGGAAAAACAAAGCTATGCATGGCCAATACTTGAAAGGTATTGAAGGCAAAGCTGACCAAAAAGTAACTTGGAACTGGTTAAGATCAGGAGTACTGAAAAAAGAAGCAGAAGGCTTTATTTTGGCAGCTCAAGGACAAGCCTTAGCCACAAACTGCATGAAGGCAAAAATTCAACACGTTACCACCAACAGCAAATGTCGCCTCTGTAATGAGAAACATGAGACAATCAACCACTTGATCAGCGGGTGCAGCAAAATTTCAAACTGACTACCTACAATGCCATGACCGCGTTACTAAGATTATTCAGTGGAAATTGTGCCAAAAGTTTGGATTTGAGTACAGCAAAAACCACTGGGACCATCAGGTTGAGAAGGTTTTAGAGAATGAGAAAGGCAAAATCTTATGGGACCTCAGTCAGAATCCAGACTGCCAGGCACTTGGCCTACAACACACCTGACATAACAATAATTGAAAAGAAAAAAGTATGGTTCATTGACATTGCAATACCTGGTGATGCATGAATTGAAGATAAACAGCAAGAAAAAATTACAAAATACCGGGACTTGCAAATGGAGGTTGAGCAACTGTGGAAAAAGAAATCATGTGTTGTCCCAATTGTAATTGGAGTCTTTGGAGCAATACCTAAAGGGCTACCTCACTATTTGAAAATTCTAAATTTACCTGACTTGAACATTCTGACTCTACAAAAAGCCACCTTACTTGGAACAACTTATATCCTCCGACGTTACCTTAACAGTTCCTAGGTCCTTGGTTAGGACTCGAGCTGTTAGACTACCAACCAACCCCAAAGGCTGTGAATCTCACCAAAGATTAATTACACATAATAATAAAAATAATTCTTTATTGTCACTGCACAAACTATGTACAATGAGATTGGTTAAGCTCCCTCAGTGCACCCCCCAACACAATATAAGTCACAATGAAGACAAAAGGAAAAAAAAAATCCCTAACCCAATAAATGAAGCATTGTTTCTGAGCCTTAATAAGAGTGTAAATCAGAGGTTTCAAACTCAATTTCATTGAGGGGCGCTCCTTGGGGCTTGAGTTTGACACCCCTGGTATAAAATAGAATATTCTTTTCAAACATTCTAATAGTAGTCTGACGTACTACAGGTAGTTCTTGACTGATGACCTCAATTAGATGCAGAATTTCTGTTGCTAAGCAAGGCAGTTGTTAAATGAATTATGCCCAATTGAATGACATTTTTTTTGCTATGGTTAAATGAATCAGAAATCAAAACCTAAAATAAGCAAGAATTAACACTAGGATCACGTGAAGGGTTAATACCATTTTATAATGCCTTGGTAAGGCCACACTTGGAATACTGCATTCAGTTTTGGTTGCCATGATGTAAAAAAGATGTGGAGATTCTAGAAAGAGTGCAGAGAAGAACAACAAAGATGATTAGGGGACTGGAGCCTAAAACATGAAGGAACTGGGTATGTCTAGTTTAATGAAAAGAAGGACTAGGGGAGACATGATAGCAGTGTTCCAATATCACAGGGGCTGCCACGAAGAAGAGGGAGTCAAGCTATTCTCCAAAGCACTTGAGGACAGGACAAGAAGCAATGGGTGGAAGGAGAGAAGCAACTTAGAACTAAGGAGAAATTTCCCAACAGAACAATTAAAATCAGTGGAACAACTTGCCTCCAGAAGTTGTGAATGCCCCAACACTGGAAGTCTTTAAGATGTTGGATAGCCATTTGTCTGGAACGGTATAGGGTTTCCTGCCTAGGCAGCAGGTTGGACTAGAAGACCTCCAAGGTCCCTTCCAACTCTGCTATTGTATTGTATTGTATTGATTAATATCAGACCAACAACCAACAGTCAAGCAGTAAACCACTCCCAAACAAGAAACTACCTAGAAAAAAACACTGACAGGGCAAACACGGTATATAAACAGAGAGCAAACCCCATTTTAGTACTGAAAGGGTTACCTAGTTGAGTAATGAAACATCCACAAGAAAACAACCAAACTCAGAGAGCACTAAGGACTCCATACTCCTAACCTATCTTTCCAGTGAAATGTCTGCTTAGAATCATGAATCTCGTTCATTTTTTATCAAGATTATTTCAGCTATAGTCATGATCAGGCAGTTTTTATTTTGGGGGAGCATATCAATGCATATATATCTTTGTACATAGACATGTGCCTGAGAGATGTTGCCAACTGTGGAGATCTAATAGGCAGCCTGCACTGGTTGCCGGTTGTTTTCCGGGTGCGATTCAAGATGTTATGATCTTTAAAGCGCTCCATGGCTTAGGCCCAGGGTACTTGCGAGACCACCTACTGCCACCGGTAGCCTCCCACAGTCCAGTACGATCCCACAGGCTTCCTCAGGGTGCCGTCGGCCAGGCAGTGTCGGCTGGCGACTCCCAGGGGGAGAGCCTTCTCTGTGGGAGCGCCTTCCCTCTGGAATGAGCTGCCCCCGGAGCTTTGCATAATTCCCGACCTCCGGTCCTTCCGACGCACCCTAAAAAGTTGGCTTTTCCAGCAAGCCGGCCTGGCCTGAATAAAATAAATTATTAATTTTAATTGTTAATTTTAATTTAATTTCTAAATCTTATTGTTAATGGCTATTGGATTTTTTTGGGGATATTCTATTTAATCTTTCTTTGAACTTTTGTAATATGTATTTTTTATGTTGTACGCCGCCCTGAGTCCTTTGGGAGAAGAGCGGCATATAAGTCCAATAAACCTAAACCTAATAACATTGACCTCATTTGGATTTTGGGGAGAATTCTAGGGGTCAAATGGAAAGTATTAAATTGATAGACTTTATTTTACCAAAGCAAATAAACAAAACCCACTTATAATCAAACAAAATGAAAATTACACTAACCAGTAGAAATATTTATGTAAATATACTTTATTTATACATTTAAAAATACAATACAAAACACGATACAAAATGAATTTTCTAATGGAGATGTACAAACAAGAGTAAAAAACACATATGGGTGTGATGGAACATATGTTGTAGCCATCAGTTTCATCTTGCCAGAAGAGGAAAAATGAAATGGCATCTGTCAGTCTTGCCCAGCATCTATGAAAGAATCTGACAATCACTGTGTCTTGCAATTAGAAACATCTCCTCTATCTTCTGATGAAAGCCAATCCTTAAAGTTGTTTTCTTCGGATTCTGTTTTGCCAAATTTTGCGTCTGTTAGAAAGAACAGTTGCTAATTGTTAATAAAAATACCGCATTTTTCGCCCTATAAGACGCTCCGGAATATAAGACGCACCCAATTTTAAAGGAGGAAAATCTAGAAAAAAAAGATTTTTGGGCTTAATTGCCACTCAATTTTGGGCTCAATTGTGGTCATAAGTTTTCTTTCTTTGTTTGTTTCTTTCATCTCTCTCTCCCACTTTCTTTTTTTTTCTTTTCTTTTTTCATTCTTTCTACCTCTTTCTCTTTCTCTCTCTTTCTGTTTCTCTGTGTGTCTGTCTGTCTGTCTCTCTCTGTGTGTGTAGCTCTTTGTCTCTCTCTCCCTCTCCCCTCTCTGTCTCTCTCTGTCATTCTTTCTGTGTGTCTGTCTGTCTGTCTCTCTCTCTCCTCCCTCCTCCATCTGTCACTCTGTATGTGTGTGTCTGTCTGTCTCTCACTCTCCCTCCCTCCCCCTCTCTCTCTCTCTCTCTCTGTGTTTCTCTCTCCTCCCTTCCTCTCTGTCTGTCACTCTGTGTGTACGTGTGTGTGTGTGTGTGTGTCTGTCTGTCTGTCACTCACTCAATCACTCACTCTGTGTGTCTCTCTCTCTCTCTCTCTCTCTGTGTGTCTCTGTCTGTCTGTCCCTCTCTCCGTCCCAACTGGAGAACAACCTTTTCTGTCCCCTTACCAGCCCATCCGGGAAGATGAGGAACGCGAGGGAGATCCCCCCCCCACAGATGGGCTCCGAGCCAGAGTGGGGTGGGGAATCCTCCCTTTCCCCCTCTCAGAGATCTTTTGGGAAGTGAAAGAGCTGAGAGAGGGGAAAGCCTCCCATTGAAAACAGTGTTGAGTGAGGTGGGGAATCCTCCCTTTCCCCCTCTTAGAGATCTTTTGGGAAGTGAAAGAGCTGAGAGGGGGAAAAGCCTCCCATTGAAAACAGCGCTGAGTGGGGTGGGGAATCCTTACTTTCCTCCTCTCAGGGATCTTTTGGGAAGGAAAAAGTGGGGTGGGGAATCCTCCCTTTCCTCCTCTCAGGGATCTTTTGGGAAGGAAAAAGTGAGGTGGGGAATCCTCCCATTGAAAACAGCACTGAGTGGGGTGGGGAATCCTTGCTTTCCTCCTCTCAGGGATCTTTTGGGAAGGAAAAAGTGAGGTGGGGAATCCTCCCATTGAAAACAGCGCTGAGTGGGGTGGGGAATCCTTGCTTTCCTCCTCTCAGGGATCTTTTGGGAAGGAAAAAGTGAGGTGGGGAATCCTCCCATTGAAAACAGCACTGAGTGGGGTGGGGAATCCTCCAGTTCCTCCTCTCAGTGATATTTTGGGAAGGAAAAAGTGAGGTGGGGAATCCTCCCATTGAAAACAGCGCTGAGTGGGGTGGGGAATCCTTGCTTTCCTCCTCTCAGGGATCTTTTGGGAAGGAAAAAGTGAGGTGGGGAATCCTCCCATTGAAAACAGCACTGAGTGGGGTGGGGAATCCTTCAGTTCCTCCTCTCAGTGATATTTTGGGAAGGAAAAAGTGAGGTGGGGAATCCTCCCATTGAAAACAGCACTGAGTGGGGTGGGGAATCCTCCAGTTCCTCCTCTCAGTGATATTTTGCTAAGGGAGGCTTCTCAAAATGGGAGGCCCCCATCTCTTTGCACCCTTCAATCCGTCTCTCTCTCCCTCTGATGTCCCCCAATGGCTCAGCGTCCCCCAATGGCTCAGCGTGAAAAACTGGGAAAGAGGAAAAGGAGGAGGAAGGAAAGGGGGGAGAGAAACGGGGGGGGGGGAGGGAGGAAGAGAGAGAATCTCTCCCTTAAAGATCGCCTGCTTAAAGATCCTGCTTAAAAAGAAGCCTCGCTGCCTTTTTCTCTCTGATAGCTGCCTGCTTAAAAAGAAGCCTCGTCCTTCTTTTTAAGCAGGCGATCTTTAAGCAGGCGATCTTTAAGGGAGAGATTCTCTCTCTTCCTCCCCCCCCCCCCGTTTCTCTCCCCCCTTTCCTTCCTCCTCCTTTTCCTCTTTCCCAGTTTTTCACGCTGAGCCATTGGGGGACGTCAGAGGGAGAGAGAGACGGATTGAAGGGTGCAAAGAGATGGGTGCCTCCCATTTTGAGAAGCCTCCCTTAGCAAAATATCGCTGAGAGGAGGAACTGGAGGATTCCCCACCCCACTCAGTGCTGTTTTCAATGGGAGGATTCCCCACCTCACTTTTTCCTTCCCAAAAGATCCCTGAGAGGAGGAAAGCAAGGATTCCCCACCCCACTCAGCGCTGTTTTCAATGGGAGGATTCCCCACCTCACTTTTTCCTTCCCAAAAGATCCCTGAGAGGAGGAAAGCAAGGATTCCCCACCCCACTCAGCGCTGTTTTCAATGGGAGGATTCCCATTCGGCTGCACAAGGACGAGCCCCGATGCAAAAAAATGCCATGGACTTGCAAGTGAGTTACAGGGGCGGGGCTTCCAGGTTCATTGACCAACCAGCAGAAACCCACCACTGCCCAGGTGGCTACATTCGGCCTATAAGACGCAACCAGATTTTCACCCTCTTTTTTGGAGTAAAAAAGTGCGTCTTATAGGGCGAAAAATACGGTAACTACAAATATTTGAGTAACCCAATATAACCGCAAGGGAAGAGCCTGATAGATGTTTGGAACTTTTCTATTTTTAAATCATCACACTATTCTCATGAATTTGAGATTAATTACCTTACTAGATGAGCAGATTATTTAAATAACATGGTGGTACACTACTTCCTGGATATGTAATGTACTAAATGGTAAATTAAACTATGGTGCTCTTAGACCAGGGGTCCCCAAACTTGGCAATTTTAAGACTTGTGGATTTCAACTCCCAGAATTCTCCAGCCAGCATAACTGGCTGGAGTATTCTGGGAGTTGAAGTCTACAAGTCTTAAAGTTGCCAGGTTTGAAGACCTGTGTCTTAGACCTACTATACATTCATGTTGGGAGGACTAAAGTGCTTCTGTTTTGAAAGGATTGAATGGTGACATCACTGTTGCCTGGGGGACACCCTGTTGGGGACTCCTTTCGTGTCCCTGTTAAGTTTCCTACCAAAGTGATATCCATCCATCTACTTATGGTCACCTGCTTTCAAACTGCTGGGTCGGCAATATGACGGGAACTCACCCCATCACGCAGTAGCAACCGCGTATTGAACGTGAGCCTGTCAATTGTCAGCCCAGCGTCCCAACCACCATCTAAGTTGTTCAGAAGGACTATGACGATCCAATCTTACTATGTGCAAGAATTGTCTTGTACTGTATGTTTTTTTCTATTGCTTTCAGCTACACAAAGTTATCATGTAGGTGCACCAGTTATTGGGTGAGGGATGTCAGGACAGGACAGCCTCTAAACCTCACATAAAAATTCAGTACCTTATTTCATAAAATCAGAAACTCTTTGTTCTGCCCAGCTACCCAAACACAACAAACCCTCTGACGTGAACACAAAAGATTCCTTTATTAGGAATCCTAGTAGCCCTGGAAAAAAAAGTTCATCTCACAGGCTAACAAATCCGTCCGTCCGGAATATAAATACCATATTTTTAGGAGTATAAGAAAAAAAGAGGGTGAAAATCTGGGTACGTCTTATACACTGAATACAGCATTTTTGGCCGCCCGAAATCCTGCCTTCACCAAAATGGCCGTGCACAGCCTTTAGGAGCCTTGCAGAATGCTCCCGGGGGGCTGGGGAGGGCAGAAATGAGCAAAAAATTGGTCATTTTTTGCTCAATTTTGCCCCCACCCAGCCAACAGGAGTACTCAATAAGCCTCCGAAAGGCTATGCGTGCTCTGTTTTTGACAAAAAACGGGCCCGTTTTTGCAAAAATGGACCATTTTTTGCTCATTTAGGAGGGGGGGCACTGCCCAGGAGCACTGTACGAGCCTCCTAAAAGGTATTCATGCTCTTTAAAAAAACGGGCCTGTTTTCATGAAAAACAGGCTGTTTTTGGGAGGTCTGCAGAGTGCAAAAACTTTTTTTAAAAATTTGTCTCTTCAAAACCTTGGTGCATTTTGTACTCTGGTGCGTCTTACACTCTGAAAAATACGGTAGTTGTCTGCCACATCTATTCATTTCCGCCCCCTGTCTTTTATCCCCAGAGCTAGGTTGGAGCCTAGTTAGCAGTGGTGGCTCTTCCTTCCCCAGGACAGGCCCATGGCTTTCCACTGCTCTCCCCTTCTCTGCCTTCTGCGCAGCTGCGCATCAAGCATTGGACCTGGCTATTCCTCCTCTTCCTCATCAGCCACCTCCAGACCTGGGGGCTGCTAACTCTCCATCTGAGGGCTGACAGACGGCCCAGGGTCTGCCTCTGTTTCTCTCTCTACCAGCTCCACTCCCTCTTCCCCCCCCCGGAGACCTCAGATTACCATGATGCTGATCCTGAATCCCACACCTCCTCCTTTTCTGAGTCAGTTGCTGGAGAGGCTGGTGGCCTTACAAGCCACAACACTCTTGGCTATCTCATGCAGTGAATAAACAATAACTAATCCTACAATGTTTTGAAACATTTTTCCTACTGATCATTACATTTTGTAGGATTTGTTTTACGTGTGCTATCTATAGAAAAAGCAAATGGATCAGAAAACAAGCTGGTAAACACAGAAGTTGTGTGTGTGTGTGTGTGTGTGATCCCAACACAGCTTTACTCTAAAATAGGCTCTTCGTCTTAGCATCTAAGAATGCATCATCATGCTGTTACTTACTTGCAGTAATCCCTAAGCATGAGTTATCAAAGAAATTTGATTGGCGGTTCGACGGCATCAACTGTGGCGTGTCCAAAGGCAAAATTGGCTGCATGGAGCTCTCCTTGCAGGGAGAGGCTGGCAATGCCAAAAGAGAAGAAGCTGGCTGTTTCCTTGGAGATTTTAGTTTATGCTCCTCAGTGGTGTCTCCCAAGGCACGCTCCCTCCTCTTCATAGCTCGCTCCTTCCATTTCTTAATTTCTTCTTTCAAGAGATGCTCGTTTCTTAAAATATACATTAGAGATATTTAATCACCTGGTGTCCAGATAATGTTTTTTTTTCTTATTCTGCAGAGCCCATTCATTTCCCCCCCCTAACAAATTGTTCTGACCCAGCTCCCCAAACACAACAAATACTCTGAAGTGAACTCAAAAAAATTCTTTACTAGGACTGCTGGAAGCCCCGGCAAACGTTTCTCTCTCAACACAGGCTAACAAGTCCGGCTGAAAGATGAATAGTTGTCTGCCACATCTATTCATCTCTGCCCCCTGTCTTTTATCGCCAGAGCTAGGAGAGGACCTCGCTAGCAGCGGTGGCTCTTCCTTCCCAAGGATCAGCCCACAGATTTCCACTGCTCTCCTCTGCCTTCTGTGCATCAGGCACTGGCCCAGGTGTTCCTCTTCTTCATCAACCACCTCCAGACCTGGGAGCTGTTGACTCTCCATCTGAGGGCTGACGGATGGCCCAGGCTCCGCCTGTTTCTCTCTCTGCCAGCTCCATTTCCTCTTCTCCCTCAAAGCTGACCCTGAGTCCCACACCTCCTCCTCCTCGGATTCGGCTGCTGGAGGGGCCAGTGGCCGACAGACCACAACACAAATGATTACATGTGGCTTTTTGCAAAACTTGCATGCTTGTCCTTTTATTATCTATGCATTCATGACTTATAACACAATGGGCAACCTGTGACCTCCAAAACCCTTTTTGTGAACGTCAGTGCCAATACTTGGCATAATTGTTAAAAATTGGTAGAACAATTTCCCACCATTTGGAGCCAGAAAAATACAGGTAGTTTTGGCCTAAGGCCACACCTGATCCCAAAATTTCTGATGCTAAGCCAGAATGTTGTTAAGTGAATTTGGCCCCATTTTACAACCTTTCTTGCCACAGTTGCTAACTGAATCACCACAGTTGTTAAGTTAGTAACTTGGTTGTGAAGTGAATTAACTTTCTGTTTTCAGAATATGCATAGCTGGCAAGTCAGAAACGTGATGCCAGGAAAAGCTATTCTGAATTAGATCATGAATCTGGGGCAAATATTGTTATAAGAGCCGAGGTGGCGCAGTGGTTAGAGTGCAGTACGGCAGGCAACTTCAGCTGACTGTTAACTGCAGTTCAAATCTCACCGGCTCAAGGTTGACTCAGCCTTCCATGATTGGTAAAATGAGGACCCAGATTGTTGAGGGCAATATGCTGATTCTGTAAACCGCTTAGAGAGGACTATGAAGCGGTATATAAGTCTAAATGCTATTGCTATTATCGGTAACTGTTTAATTTTTTTTTTCAAAATCCCCAGGGCTTAATAAACACTAATTATGATGTCATCCTAAAAAAAGTGATGGTCCTCCCTCACAGGCACCAATGTACCTGCAGACGTTTTCCTTGCCATCACCAATGCTAGCCTTTTTTTTAATGGATGGAACCTCACCAGGAGACATCCAGAACATCAGCTTTTTAAATGTGCACACTATAAAAAAAAAACCACAAGTCTCCCCTCCCCCCCCAAAGCCAACAGTTCAAAACAACCCCAAAGGTCTGATAAAACTGGGAAGCAAGCCAAAGCTAACCATCAATCCCACAATTTTGCCAGGCCAATATCTTCAAATGTGTGGACAGCTTATTTGCCTTTTAGAGCAGTGATGGGTTTTCATTTATTTTATTACTGGTTGGCTCGTGCTCATGCTCAAGTGACGCTTCTTTGCATGGTCGGCGGAGCCTCCTGCCGCCGTCACTACCGGTTCGCCCAATCTGGGGCGAACCGTCAGAAACCCACCTGTTTTAGATATACTGTATGTATCTGTTCTCTATGAAAAATTCATACATGCACAATCATTGTAAGCTGTGTTTCCGGGCAGAATATGATGACTTACGTCAACAGCAGGTCATGTTCTTTCTTGAGTTGAGCGTATTCTTTTTCCAGCTTTGCATGCTCAGATTTTAACACCAGCATATGGGTATTCTGTACAATTCCACTACCGCCACCACAAGTAATTGGTAGAAATGACTGAGAAAGGTCTTTGTTAGACATCACTGAAAAGAAGAAGGTCCAGCATGGTGAGCCTTTTGCCAATGACAACATTACTATCCAAACATTGCAACTTTTTTGAAAATCATCTCATTTCATGACATGGTATAATTTGGGATCACATATTCAAGAGACTGTGGTTCGGGTTGGGGATTTTATCACAGGATTTGAGGCTTCCAGCTTTTATGATTTTAAATGACTTGAGGTGATTAAAAGGAGATAGCACTGATGGAAATGTATCTACAGAAATATATTCAAGCAGGATTTTCTCAAAATAGCCCTGAAAGTATTTCTTTGCACTTTTGGAACACATGAAAGAATGAGTTTGAAAAATGAAAGTATTTTCCTGCTTGGCTATCATTTGTGTAACGTTGTACCTTAAAAGCCCATGTCATACAGCCAAGAGATAACACTCTGGTTTGCATTTACCTGTTATATCCTGTTCTTGTTGAGCTTTACGAAGTTCTTCCTTCAACTTTCTTAACTGCTCTTCCCGATGATCTGCCAGAGCTTTGGCATTTGCCATTCTAGAATAGTGAAGATTCAGTTTTAAATCGAATTAATCAATGATCTTAGTCTACAGTTATACAATTACAATAGTCTACAATGATTGTGAATGGAGGATGCAGAACAATTTGGGACTGTGAATTATTTTTTTAAAGCGCAGTAGCACAATACTTCTCTTAAGCTGTTCCTGCACTTTTGAACAGTTAAGTCCTAAGTTCTTGATTCCCAACACCTGGTCTGCAAAGGTCCTCTACTTAGTGGCTCAGGTTCAGAAATTAAAAGGAACCTTTAAAATAGCTGAGATCTTATGAGATTTGGGAAGTTCTAACTTGAAATTTCAGGTGAGTAGACCAACATCATAAAAAATATAGGCATTCTTCTTTTAAAAAAAACCCTTGAAGTCCTAGAGATGTCATCTCAAGGGAGCTCTCCAGGGTGCAAAGAGGTATTGGATTAATGTTCCATGTCTTAGATAATGGTCTGTCTAAACGTAGAGTCCATTGCTCCATAAAATTGTCTTTTCAATGAAATGGAACTTACTCTCGATCAAACAATTTGGATTGCTTCATCCTTGCCATATCAGCTTTAGCAAGCTGAGTTGTCAGGTCTTCAATTTTCTCCTTATATAATCCAACACCTTTATCCACCTGGGCCTAGTAAGGGAACAAAACATGATCTTGTGAGAAGGGGAAAACAACAGTTGTATATTTCCAAGTGCCCAATAGGCATTTTAGAAAAATGAAATCATATTTACATATTAGATAATAGACTTTTTAATAAGCACATAACATCTCGCTTCGGATCAAAGTAATAATGTCAGGACCATTGTCAAATGGAGGTTTGGATCTAGTAAGAGATCAGAGTTATTACCCTGTCAAATCAGTTGGTGCCCTAACTGATCTGCAGGAAATTATGCTTCTATGGTTTCATTCCGCAAAATGACTGAATTGCATAAAAACTACTAGAGGCCAAAGTTGCAGAGCACTTTCATTTTCTTTAAGGAGGAGTGTTTTTAGCTGCACGCAGTGGGGCAGGGCAAGGCTTGGAGGAAGTATAGCATTGTGAGCTGATGGCTCCTTTTGTGTAAACTTGCCTCCAGTCTCCAGCAGCCCAGAACAACATCACATGAGTTTTATATAGGAACTGCAGAGAAGGTGTGAAGCAGAGGTAGTGTTCTGCGGTTCGCCCCAGTTCGGGAGAACCAGTAGCGGCGGGAGGCTTTGCCCACCCGCCATTGCGGACGTTCTGCACATGCGCAGAAGCACTGCGAGCCACTTCCGGTTCCAAACCGGTAGCAAAGATAAGAGGAAAACATTACTAGCGTCAAGATCATGTGAATCCCATGAATAAATATTTTACTCCCAACATGAAACATCAAAGCAAAGAAGTCACTTATGTTAATTCATACAATACCTTGAGTGTTTCTCTCTCACTTAATGCATTTCTTAAGCAATTTTCTTTTTCTTCTAATGCAGCTTGGAGCTTGATGACTTCGCTCCTGGAAGCTTTCACTTTAAGTTTCATTTCTAGTATGCTTATTATTTTCTCCTTTTCCTGGAGATTTTTTCTTCCTTCATTTATTATGCTTTCTAGATCTTGTATTTTCAACTGTAGATTCTTTGAACAAAGAAAGTTGTGTTATTAGAAAATGGAACACAGCTCTTCCAGATTTTATTTTCAAAGGTGGAGAAAAGGTCTAGCCGTTCTTGGCGATAACTCTGAAACTTGCAGAGTTAATTGGAACTGAAGCTCTGAAGATCATTCATAAGAACTCCAATATTTTGAATGCTGGGCTCTTTATAAGAAGAGTGTGGCCTGAAAACAGTGAAAATGATCAGAAAAACAGACCGCTTCTACTAGAATAGTAAGAGCCACAGCATCAAAGAGGATGAATATAAGCAAAACTAATTGCAAAATGACGCTTCCTCATTTATAAGAAGTAACCCGGTGCCATTTTATGCATCTATTGGGGAAACACTCTTTTTGTTTTGTTTTCGCATGGCAGAATGACCAATGTCATGTTTCCTGCAACCATAGATTTAAAAGTATCATTCTATAGATCTCTTTTAAATCGAACTGTCATGATTTATCAAAATTTACCACACTGATGAACCAAATATTCTGCCATCTGTCCTCTTCAATTAGAAAAGTTGGATAAAACTTATTATGTCAGGAAACCTGTTTAAAAACTAGATTTGGATTTGGGAACATCATCTATTGAGTCTGTCATCTGCACCTCTATAACTGTCTGGTTTGGTTCTGCAACCCAACAAGATAGACACAGACTTCAGAGGATAATCAGAACTGCAGAAAAAGCAATTAGTGCCAACCTGCCTTCCATTGAGGACCTGTATACTGCACAAGTCAAAAAGAGGGATGTGAAAATATATATAGACCCTCACATCCTGGACAAAAATTGTTTCAACTTCTACCCTCAAAATGATGCTATAGGGCACTGCATACCAGAACAACTAGACACAAGAACAGTTTTTTCCCGGGTGGAGAGCTGATGTCGCGACGTGCGATCTTGGTGCTCCGAGATCGCAGACCATATTTCTGCCGTTGGACGGTCCATTTGGACCTCAACCGTCCCGTAGAGACGGTGATTGAGAAGGGCACCTCCTGCTGATCTCAGGGACATCGCAAAGTTCCTGAAAGATCCAGGAATAGCCTTTTTTTTTCAGGTGACAGAAATGCAGCTAATGAAGCTGCTGAAGTTGGGACAGCTCCGGAATGGGAAGATAGTGGAAAGAGAAAGTGTGTTGAATTGGTGAGGATATTTTATTATTAGAGGAAGAGACTACCCAAGAAAAAAATAATTAAGATTGAAGACAGAAGACTGTAGGCGGCGAGATTGATCTGCATTGAATTTAGTGTGTTATCCTGTTTCTATTTTTTTTAACGGATGGAACTTTTGCAGGGGCTCCCTATTTTTTAAACTGAATGGATTAATTCTTTCTTCTTCTTTTTTCACTTTTGCTTACATCTATGGATTAAAATTCTCCTTCTTTTTTAATGCTTGATTGGATTGTTTTTGATCTCCATTTAAGGGTTTGTTTTCTTTCTTAAGCTTGGAATATAAAGAAGATAATAAGGATTATAAAGAGGGTTGTAACAACAGGAGGAAAAGCAGTTACATTGCCACTTAGAGGCTGGATACATTGCTTTTTCTTCTTTCTCTTTGATCACTTGAGATTCAAGGTTCTTTCAGTTTGTTTACTGACAGTGATAGTAGGAAGAGCACAACTTGTTTATACAGGTGCTTTTGGGGAGTTCTATCGCTAGCTATTGGAGGGAAGACCACATTTTGACTTGAAAGATAATAAATGAACCTGTTTGAAGTTTATTAAAATAGCCTTGAACCCTATAGTGGCAGTGTCTGCAAAATTGAAAGAATGACTCAGCAGGAAAAAGAAACTGTAACATTGCAAATGATTATGTTTGAAATTCAAAATCTATTAGTTGTGACAGAGAGAACTGAAAAGAGATTGGAGAATATGGAATACAAAACAGAAAAATCTCATGGAGAAACTAAGGATGTTTACCAAATGAAGAAAGTGGAGGACAGAGTTCAAAAGATGGAAGAAAAAAATGAGCAAAGAGATAAGAAAAATGTGGATACTGACAACAAAGTGAGCATGGTTGGTAATGGCAAGAGCGTTATATGGAAAGGGGAGATAGATGGATTGGAACTCTACCTCAGACTTCAAAGCACAGAAGAAAAGAGAAAAATTGACGGAGATAAGGAGAGAAATCTTGACAGAAATACTAGCGATAACCAAAGACTGATGGAAAGAACAGATGTTGGGTTTCAAGCTTTTATGAGATATGAAAGGAACAACATGTTGCCAAGAGAAGTTTATACAAGATTTATTAAGAAAGTAACTAGAAAATTAATGCAACAAATGGCAAGAGATATAAGACCGTACTATTACTGGAAAGATACAGGTTGATGCAATGAAAATGTATAATAAAAACTAAGCTAAATTTAGTTTACTGGTAGTATGTATAAAATGAAGCAACAATAGCTATAGTTAAATAATGATTAATAATAATAACAATACATATAGATATATTAGCTTGATAATATGAAATTTTATGTACACAACACATGGAGATTATGAGAGGAGGTTTAAAAGCTTTATCTAGAATATGTTATAAAGATGTATTGTGATTGGATGATCTTAGGAAGATTTAATAGAATGCTATCATATAATCCAATTCAAGATTTTGGATATTATATATAAAAGGATGTAAAAACAATTCTAGTCAAATTAAGGTTGGGATATAATAATTGTGATGTACATGAATATAGGTGAATTTAAAATATGCGATTTGATATGAAAAGCAGATGATGACTATGGAAGAGATGCATGGAAATACTACAACCAACTGACACACTTTCTACAATTTGTAATGGAAGATGTTTTTTTTTTAATGTTTGTCCTTGTTCAAAAATAAATAAAAAATGTTTTTTAAAAAAAGAACAGTTTTTTCCCCAACGCCATCACTCTGCTAAACAAATAATTCCCTCACCATTGTCAAACTATTCACTATGTCTGCATTACTATTAATCTTCTCATCGTTCCTATCACCCATCTCCTCCCACTTACGACTGTATGACTATAACTTTGTTGCTTGTATCCTTACAATTTATATTGATTGTTTCCTAGTATGATTTGTTTGTTTATTTGTACCCTATGACTATCATTAAGTGTTGTACCTTACGATTCTTGATGAATGGATCTTGTTTTTTTATGTACACTGGGAGCATATGCACCAAAGACAAATTCCTTGTGTGTCCAATCACATTTGGCCAATAAAGAATTCTATTCTATTCTATTTGGGAAAGCAGAGACTAAATAGAAATTGAATAAATGGCATACCAGGAAAAGTTGCAAAGAAAAGAACTAAGCATTAATCAAATTAGGCAAACATAGAGACATCAGATTAAGGTGCTAAACAGTGTTTAACAAAAACACACCTTTGTATCTTGTTCTGTTGCTTTCAGTTTACATCCTAGGTTCTGGTTTTCTTCTTTTACTGCCATATTAGGAACAGAACAGGATTTTTGTCCTTTCTTTAACACATCTAACTGTAGAATCAGTTCCTTTGTTTCTTCTTTACATGCTTTCAGAGTAGCATTGATCTCTTTGCAGTAGTTGGTGTTTACGGCTTCCAGCGCAGATCTAGCTTGAAAATAAGGCTGTAATATAAAGGCAACAATAGATGTTGGGGCAGGTAGGTTACATTGCTACCTCTAACATAAGAGTCATCCAATTACATTAGAACACAGTTTCTGCAAACTCTAGATCCATGATGGTGAACCTCTGGCACGCATGCCACAGGTGGCATGTAGAGCCAGCCGTCGTCCCAGCCCACCTCCACCGTGCATGCACTACCTAGCGGCCAGCTGGTCTTTGGGTCTCTGCCATGCATGCATGGAGGGTGGAGCCTTCCCTGATCTCTACAGCTTCCCCTCCCAGCGCCCTATCTTTCTACTCCATTTCTGCTGCGTGCACCAACCTGGAAGCTAAAACAGGGTACAGGGGTGCTGTGTGAGCCCCCACCGTGCCCTGGGTTGGCCCTGGAAATCTCTTGCACCAACCTGGAAGCCAAAATGGAGCACGTGGGGTGTGTGTGTGTTGCATGCACGGAGGGGGGCAAGCGCAGGGGACGCATGCACATGCGTGGGGATGGGGCACCTTTGCAGGGGGCCCTCACATTGCAGTTTGGGGATTGGGGGACGCGCACATGCATTCATGCGTGCTTTCGGCACTCAGCACCAAAAAGGTTAACCATCAGTACTCTAGATCAGTGATGGTGAGCGTTTTACTGCTCAGATGCCAAAAGGGCGTGTGCGATAACGTGCATATGTGTGCCCACACCCACAATGCAATGCCCTCCCCCAGGATGCATGTGCGCACAACCTCCCTCCCCCCCCGCACATACGTGCATGCCTCACCGAAGCCTCTGGACTTCCGGTAGCTCCGTTGGGCCGTTTTTCGCCATCCACAGGCTCCGGAGGCTTTTCAGAAGACTGGGGAGGGTGAAAACGACCTTCCCCCGCCACCCGGAAGGCCGAAAATCAACTGGCCAGCCTGCACATGTTCGCTGGAGCTGACATAGGGCAACGCTACACGTGCCCTCAGATATGGCTCCACATGCCACCTGTGGCACGCATACCATAGGTTCGCCATCACGGCTGTACATCAACATGCCCAATAATCTAAGTTGCTTTGAATTATTAAAGCTATAAGAAACACGCAACTACATATACAGCCTTATCTCCATGGGCAGTCTTAAAAAAAAACACGAACAATAATATTGTGCTACACATTTTAAACCTGCATTTCGTACCTCAGCTTTGGGCTGTAGAAATTGATTGATGGACCGAAACTTTTCAATGTTTTGCTTTATTGTTGCCTTAAAGCCTTGCAAATCAAAATGATCTGAACACCGTTCCAAATACTGTTCCATCTCTACGTTCTCACGTTCCAACTCTTGTAACATAACCTCTGTGCTACCAAGTTCTTCTTCCATTTCAGAAATGTCTTTTGAAATTTGCTGTGCCAAGAAATTCATAAAGATGATCTGGTTTGTCAAGACATGCACCATGACTTTTTTTTTTTTTTTTTGCAGCACGGTAACTGGCAAGAAATTTATGCAGAAACCTCTTAACAAAGAGGCAGTATTAACCCTTCCAGCTCAGTTAACAGCACTGAAAGGAAACTTTTAATCTGATTTATCTTCCCACCTGTTCAATAGGGCATCATAGCAGGAATGAAAAGATACATTCTTTTCTTCCTTCCAAGTTTTAATTGGACATGCCAAGGACTGACTTTGAAAAGTGCTGTATTTTGAATTACAACTTTTAGGAAAAACTCTTAACTGTGGTTTAGAATTCCCTCTTCTGCTACACCATCTCAAATATAATAGACAAAGTAGGCCACCTGCTGAATTATGTACAATGCGCATCTTTGGTTTTGTCAAACGGAATATGCAACTTTTTATATGGTGATTTCATTTACCGTATTTTTCAGAGTATAAGACACACCGGGAGTATAAGACGCACCGGGAGTATAAGACACACCAAGGTTTTGAAGAGGCAAATTAAAAAAAAAGTTTTTGCACTCTGGAGGCGTTTTTTTAAAAGGGCATGGATAGCCTTTAGGAGGCTTATAGAATGCTCCTGGGGGCTGGGGTAAAATTGAGCAAAAATCGGGCTGTTTTTTGCTCATTTCTGCCCTCCCCAGCCCCCAGGAGCACCCTGAAAGTTTCCTAGAGGCTCTGCACAGCCATTTTGGTGAAGGGGGTGGGATTTCGGGAGGCAAAAAATGCTGTATTCAATGTATAAACACACCTAGATTTTCAGCCTCTTTTTTGAGGGAAAAAGGTGTGTCTTATACTCTGAAAAATACGGTATGTTTTTTTTAGTTCTTCTCTCAGAAACTGCCCTGAGGTCTCTTGAAAAGAAAAGCAG
The DNA here is from genome assembly GCF_964273705.1 of Natrix helvetica. Taxonomy (NCBI): domain Eukaryota; kingdom Metazoa; phylum Chordata; class Lepidosauria; order Squamata; family Natricidae; genus Natrix; species Natrix helvetica. Next base: position 21,974,909 of record NC_138558.1, read on the forward strand.
TATTGACAGCATCTATTATTACATCAAGGTAAAAAGGTTTGACTTTGTTAATAACCTGTCTTCCATGAAGTCTAAGTATTTCTCCTTTCCAATCCAGATGAGAAAGGTAATAGCAAATAAATAAATAAATAAAGCCAGTGGCTCTCTTAGTCCTTCACTGACTTCCGAAAGACCATGACTTTTGAATGGTATCATACAATATCATGGTGGATCAAAGGCAGAATCTTTAGTATCAACCTTAGTCGTCTATTGGCTTCTGGAACATGAGTCTCCAGGAAATGGCTCTAAAGACTAACTGTAACTCGGAGCCACAGTGGCTAGAGTGCAGTATGGCAGGTTACTTCTGCCTGCCTGCCAGTTGCCTGCAATTTGACAGTTCGAATCTCATCAGGCTCCAGGTTAATTCAACCTTCCATCCTTCTGAGGTTTGTAAAATGAGGACCCAAATTATTGGGGGGCAATATGCTGACTCTGTAAGCCGCTCAGAGGGCTGTAAAGCACTGTGAAGCAGTATATAAATCTAAGACAAATGCTATTGCTATTATTATCTCTGCAGAGATTAGACTGGCCTCCATTTTGACACTGCTCTGAAGTCCTTGGTTTTTACAATGGGCCTGGGGAACCTGGAGTGGGATAGATCCCATCAAGTGGCTTGTTTGACTGATTGCTGTTGCCAGAGGGCTGCATGGTTATTGTTTTTATTGTTGTACTAGGTCAGGGGTGGCGAACAAGTTCGACAAAAAGAGCCAAAATTTTAAACTGTGAGAGTCAGAGAGCCACACCACGCAGTGACCTGCCAAAACAGACAAACATTCACACAAAAGCATATAATTTTAACAATAATATATTAAACACATAATATAACATGCTCAGTCAGTTGTAGCCACTCGAATGGACTTTCTATTTGAGGCACTGTTGCCACCAAACTGAGTGTGAGTGCCCTGCAGAAGGATGACCTATGAATACTAAGTATACCCCATCTTGTTGGCACATAGGTAAAAGTAAAAATAAGACGTCTCCTCTTCAGTTGAGCCCGACTCTAGGGGGCAATGCTTATCTCCATTTCTTAGTCAAGAGAGCCATGTTATCCAAAGACACTTCCGTGGTCATGTGGCCAGCATGATTTATATGCCAAGGTGCACAGAACACTTGTTACTTTCCCATAAAAAGTGGTACCTATTTATCTACTTGCATTGGCATGCTTTTGAACTGCTAGGTGGGCAGGAGCAAGGGTGAGGACGGGAGCTCACTCATCACATGGCACCTGAGTCTCAAACCCAGGCTGTCAGCTTTCCAGCTGACAAGCTTAGAATCTTTTAACCACTGAGCCATCACATCTCTTTGATGGCACAAAATCAATCATTCAGATATGTTAGGCAAACACAATCAAAAGTGATGTCCAAAGTTTTACTAATTCACAGCTCCGGGGAAAAAAAGTTGGAGATAGAGATTAAATAAATTAGGGAATAATATAGAGCAATATCTCTTACTCTCAGCAATGTTCAGGTAGGTGGACTTCAACTCCCAGAATTCCCCAGCCAGTATTAGATGTTCAATCATACAAATGTGTAATTGCAATATTTGAATACTGCCAATTTCACATGAAAGCTTGCCTATTATCTTCAATGCAAGGTTTACAAGATACAATGACTTTTTGGAGGCTCGGATCGCGCGCTCCCTTTCGGCGCTAAACCCGGAAGTACGGTCGACGCGACGACGCTTGCCTGCGCTCCACCAGCTCGGCTGGGAACGGAAGCCGAGCTGGTGGAGCGCAGGCAAGCGTTGTCGCGTCGACCGTACTTCCGGGTTTAGCACGCGATCCGAGCCACAGTATACTAAATAATAATAAGAGGCAAAGAGCCTCATTCATTTTGGCCGGGAGCCGCATGCGGCTCGTGAGCCGCGTATTCGCTACCCCTGTACTAGGTGATAACCCGGCATTGCCCAGGTATTTATTTATGCTAATCTTGTATTAGGCAGGAAAAGGAATGAATTATACTTATAGTGTCAAGTCAAAGTACTGCTGGAACACACACACACAGACACACACGCAAACTTGAATCCAAAATGCACACTATCACTGTCAAAAGTAGTGTAATTTGATACTATAGGTATAATTCATTTCCTTTTGATTTCAGCGGCCCAGGCGTTCCAGAATTATGCTGGAACACACAGACACCCCGAGGGGTGTCTTACACCCACAGTATTTGTTTCAGACAGTAAGTCATCTGTGTACCAAGTTTGGTTGAAATTGCTCGAGGCGCTCCAGAAAACACACACACACATACTTTTCTATCCAGTATATATAGATAACCAACAAATTTACATTTTCTAATTTAAAAAAAATTAAAAAAAAATAAATCAGCAGATGATGGAAATTATTACCACAGCCCACAACACAGGATAGCAAATATTTTAGGTTCTGTTATGCAATGGGGTAGATGCTTCCCAATCCAAATGTTGTGAGGCTGTGTGAGATTTTCGCATGAGGGAAGGGTTTGGAAATGGTGCTTGGAGATATAGCAATGTCGCTTTCCCCAGCCCCAAACAGGCAACCTTTGGAAAAGCATTACCTCTGTGAGACCATTCAAGCTCTGGATCAGTTCAGAGACACCAAACTGCTGGGATACAGCTCCCTGCTGTTCCAAGTGAGGCTTTCCAAGTTGCTGCATTTGCATTAGCAGTGCATGTTGATTTCTTCGCTCATCAAGCAGCTCCTTTGTGTACTGGCTGACGTTTGTGTAGTATTCTTTTCTTTTGTCACACAGGCAGGCAAAAAAGTACTGTTGAAGATGAAGAAGTTAATTACGAGCTGTGATGGTACAGTGGTTAAACTGTAGTATTAGGAGATTGACTCTGCCCATAGCCAGGAGTTTGATCCTGACCGGTTCAAGGTTGACACAACCTTCCATCCTTCCAAGGTGGGTAAAATGAGGAGCCAAATTGTTGGGTACAATAGGCTGACTCTGTAAACTGCGAAGTGAGGGGCTGTAAAGCATTGTGAAGTGGTATATAAGTCTAAGTGCTATCACTATTACTAAAAGAACGTAAGTGCTCAAAATCTAGTTGAGTTTAGTCATTTATCTTGGGATAAGCTGCAGACCACTTTAGCTTTACTCTGTAAGCAAACTTTAACTTTACAATAAGTTTGGTCAGCTCTCAAATGTGCCATAAAACCTGGCTTGTTTAACGTGGGCTACCATCCCTAGGGACGCAATGGCTCAGTGGCTGAGCTTGTTGATCAGAAAGGTTGGCAGTTAGAATTCCTAGCACCGCATAACGGAGTGAGCCCGTTACTTGTCCCAGCTTCTGCCAACCTAGCCGATCAAAATCATGTAAAAATGCAAGTAGAAAAATAGAGATCACCTTTGATGGGAAGGTAACAGCGTTCCATGCACCTTTGGCATTTAGTCATACCAGCCACATGACCATGGACAGCGCTGACTCTTCAGCTTTGAAATGGAGCTGAACACCGCCCCCTAGAGTCGGGAATGACTAGCACGTATGTGCGAGGGGATCCTTTACCATCCCTATTTGCCTGTTTTTCTATTGAATCTTATGCTACCCATTGCTGAAGAGAGTTTGTGCTGTTTTGTTCCGGAGGTGCAGAATTGACTGTTCCCCAAAAAACCACTTAGTCTACAAACAGAATTGTGGACTGGATCAATATTTCCCCACCTGGGTGCCCTCCAGATATATAGACAATTGTCTGAAATTCTCAACAAAGGATTGCTGGCTAGGGAATTTTGGGAGCTGAAGTGCTCCTCTTTGGAGGAGTTTCAAGCTGGGGAAGGTTGAACTAGATAGACCTCTGCTCTGATATAAGAGAGATCTTCCTTAAAATTTGAACGTATTTACATTTAGTGACCGTTTAAAGTTACAATATATTTATGGCCATTGCAGTATCCCCATAGTCATGTGATCAAAATTAAGATCCTTGGCAACTAGCTTATATTTACAATGGTTACTGTGTCCCAGGGTCATGTGGTCACCTCTGACAAGCCAAGTCAATGGGGAAGCCAGATTCCCTTAACAACTGTGATACGAACTTAACAACTGCAGTGATACACTGACTATGGCAGGAAAGGGACAAAACTCATTTAACAACTGTCTTGCTTTGCAACAGAAATTTTGGGCTCAATTGTTGCAAGTCGAGGATTGCCTGTAAACTGTACAAAAGAACTAACAGAAGCTAACATATTCTGTTAGTGACTTACTGAGTTTGTAAGGCCCACTAAGCCATGGATTTTAGTTTAACCCCCAAGGATAGATTTAGATACAGGTAGTCCTTGATTTATGACCAGTTGCATAGTGATGAAAGTTACCACAGACAAAACCCAATGGTACTTACAAACCTGTTGTGAACTTCTGATGGCTGTGGCCACCCTGCAGTCGTGTGGCCACATTTCAGATGCTTGCAGACATTTCCAGTGTTACACAGTCACATGACTGGGATTTATCACATTTAGCATTAACTTCTGGATTCAGGCAAAAATGCCCTATAACCAATTTCGCTGCATTTAAGTACAATGACAATAAAGATGATACTTATACTTAATGAACAATGGGTTCACTTAACAACAATGGGTCCACCTATTGACCACAGATTCACTTAATGACCATGGTGAGTTACTGAACTGCCCCAAAATGCTTTAAAATCGGGTCTCTCATGTGATCATCTGTTTTATGGCGGTCACAATTTATGACATCAATGGGCAGACCTCATTATAGTTGTAAGTCGAGATCCACTCGACTTACAAAACTAAACAAAATTTACACCAAAACTAAACAAACCACTTAATAGTTTAGCATGTGATACAAAATACTATTTAAAGCTAGTACCTGAAGTTTGTTCAACAAGCTGTAGAGGCTGTTACTTATGCGCTCATTTTCTATTTGAAGCCTTTTGATGTTATTGGCTTCCTGGCGAGAAATGTCAGGAAGCCACTTGGTTATTAAGGCTTTCTTGCTATCATACTGATTCTTGATCTGAAGAGAGACTTTTATGAAATATTCAGATCTTTTTTCCAGCTCTGGAAATTTCTTCTGAGCCTCCTGAAATAAAAAAAGAAACAGGCTGAAATTAACCAGGGCTTTCACCTTTTAAAATCAGTGGTTTTCTCAAAAAATCACAAAGGTCATAGCAGGAATAAAATAAAATTTCATAGTCAAAAAGACCACAATCTTGTGCTATTAAGAAACATGTTTTGATCAACCAGAGTGCGTTTTTTGAATTGCTTTCATGTGAACAAGCTTCAACATTGTTGAATATTAGGTTTGTCCTTGCTGTAATCCTCCCCCTCACCAGAACATACATTATACCCGTGATGGCGAACCTATAGCAAGCGTGCCACAGGTGGCACGTGGAACCATTTCTGAGGGCACATAAGTCGTTGACCTGTTAGCTCCAGCGCGTGCTGGCCAGCTGATTTTGGCCTTGATTTTCGGCAGCTTTTCACCCTCCAGAGGCTTCAGGAAAGCCTCCTGAAGGCGAAAACCCACCCAATGTGCAAACTGCAAGTTGGAAAATGGACCATTTCCAGCCACTGTAGGGCCTTTGGGGGTGGCTGTTCCCCCCCCTTCCCCAGGCTCCTAGAAATCCTCTGGAGTCTGGGGAGGGCAAAAACGGACTTACCGGGTCCATTAGAAGTGGGAAAATAGGCCGTTTCAAGCCTCCAGAGGATAGGGGAAGCCATTTTAACCCTCCTTAGGCTCTAAGAAAGCTGTGCACACATGTGGACGGCAGTGGGGTGTATGTGTGTGTGTCACACGGGCATGAACAGGGGGCATGGCGTGTCCCCCCCTTAACTTATGGGGGTGGGCACGTGAGCATGCGCAATAGTGTGCACACTATTGGCACCCGAGGTGAAAAAGGTTCGCCATCATTGCATAATACATTCACAGACAGCTGGCGAAAAGTATATCTGCAGGGTGTGATTTAAAAAATATATATATATCTCAAAATGGCAGCCACAATGGGGCACAACACTGTCCATCTTTTAAGTGTAATATTCCCAAAAAAGAAATGGAGTTTCGATCACATTGTTACCACTGCCATTGTGAGGTGTGGGTTGGTTTTTTTTTTTTTTACATCATAATCTGAAGACACCCCTGATAACAGCAGCACAAGGGAAGAGTTCTTGGGGTAGCAATTATTCTGAGGAAACCACTAGATTTACAAATCATCTTTCTATATCAAGAGCTCCTGCATTGCAATGGATGTTCCTCTGTTTTCTGGTATAATATACAAGTTCACAGATAGATTGGGTATTACTGGAAATTGACTTGAGTCACTGTGAGAACAGGCTGGATAAAAGAGTCCTCCACTCCTCTACTCACAATAGAATTCCCTATGGCACCAGGCTTGAAATTTTGGATAATCTGGAACTGCGCCGCCTGTGGTCCGATCTAAGCATAGTACACAAAATTGTCTGCTACAACGTCTTGCCTGTTAACGATTTCTTCAGCTTCAACCACAATAATACACGGGCAAACAATCGATACAAACTCAAGGTAAACTGCTTCAAACTTGATTGCAGAAAATACGACTTCAGCAACAGAGTAGTCAATGCCTGGAATGCTCTACTTGATTCTGTTGTTACATCCTCAAACCCTCACAACTTCAATCTCAAACTGTCTACCATGGGCCTCACCCCATTCTTAAGAGGTCTGTAAAGGGGGCGGGCATAAGCTCACCATCATCCCTGTCCTACTGTCTCCATTTAACTGTATTTACTTCCTGTGTTCATGTTTATATTCATACCTATACTTGTTAACTTGTTCATGTTTGATAAATAAAGAAATGGTAGAAGTTAGAACTCCACTTAATGCAGATTTAATTAATGGGGAATAGAGTAAAATGGTGATAGCATTTACCATTATTCTGAATATTTTTGCTTCCAAGCTTTCAAAGCAGTCTTGCATTTTTCGTTGGACACTCATTTCAGACTCCTGTAAAGAAGAATATATGTACTCAGTGGTAAACTATTATCTCAATATGAGCAGATTATGTCCAATTAAATAGAATACTTAATAGAACTGTAAAGATGGAAAAATACTTTGATTCCTGCAATGGACGAATGGCTGCAAAAAAGAGATGGCTAAATTGACTGCTTTGATTAAAGAAATGAATACAATCAGTTTCGTTTCCATTTGGAAAACGCTTTTGGATTTTGTGCTTGCAATGGAAAAAATAATAATGAAACTTTGACTTTGGGTTTTGCTGATTAGATAGGTTTGTTGTTATAGAAATGGCTGGTGCTGTATATAAAGCTCCAGGTTTCCTGGGTCCAATCAAGTCTAGGAGGCAGTGCTCATCTTTGTTTCTTAGCTGAAGAAGCCAACATTGTCTGAAGACACTTCCATGGTCATGTGGTCAGCATGACCGTATGACTGAGACACACAGAATGTGTTACTTTCCCACCAAAGTGGTACCTATTTATCTACTTGCATTGGCATTCCCTTCTGAATTGCTAGGTGGTCAGTTGCTGGGGTAAGTAATTGCAGCTCACCCGGTTGCTCAGGTCTTGAATCCGGGCTATCAGCTTTCCAGTTGACAAACTCAGCATCTTTAATTGCGGAGCCATCACATCTCGTGGCTAGTATATATTACTAGCTGGATACCCGTGTTCCACTATGAAACTAAGTGATCGGACTCCTCTCCTCTCTCTCAGATTTGCCCCACAGAAGCCTCTCCTCTCCTCTCCCCCTTCTCTCTGGTTACTTGTCACAGCTTCTGCTAACTTAGCAGTTCAAAAGCAAGTACAAAATGCAAGTAGTCATGGCGGCCACATGACCACGGAGACGTCTTCAGACCGCGCTGGCTCTTTGGCTTTGAAACGGAGATGAGCACCGCCCCCTAGAGTTGGGAATGACTAGCACATATGTGCGAGGGGAACCTTTATCTTTACCTAAAGGAACTTACAATGTGATGTTTGGATTGAAAGCTAGACCTCCACATCTATCACCAATGGTTTTACAGAATAAGAAACAATATATCAATGAAATTCCATTCACTGGAAAGTATCCTGTACCTTTCCAGCATTTTGAGTGAAGGTCTCCTGAAGTTGGCTTTGAGTTTCTTCCTTAATGTTCTCCGTAACCTGCTGAAGGTCATCTCTCTCTTTTTGAAGCAATGCCTTCTCTTTCAATAGCTGTTGAACACATTTCTCCTGCTCCCTCAATTCGGCTGTCAATTGTTTCTTTTCCTCAGTAAGGCTGTTTGCCTCTTCGTTTAATTTTATTATCTAAGGAATTAAATGTTACACCATTACTACAGCAGCCTTTCTCAGATAGTGACTTTGAGAGATAACAACAGTTTTGAACCCTTATATTTCAGGGTGAAAATATGGAAGATGCAAGGTTAGGGAAAACTAAATCAAAGTCTGTGTAGCATCAAGTTTTGTCTAAAGAACAGAACAGAGCAGAACATATTGGCCAAATGTGATTGGACACACAAGCAATTTGTCTCTGGCACATAAGCTCTGAGTGTACATAAAAACAACAAAGTAAAGTAACCATAAGATACCAATAGGAGAAGGTAGTGGGAAAGATGAAAAGGATAATAGTAATACAGACTTACTACATGGATAAATATCCTTAGACATAAGACAGTGCTGTGGGGATTAGGTATTCAGCAAAGAGAGGGGGAAAATGTCTCTGTGTCTAATTGTTTTGGCATGCAATGCCCTATAACGCTATCTAGACGGGAAACAGTTTAGTCCATGATGTGAGGGTTCTGTAGCAGGGATGAAATACAGCAGGTTCTGGAGAACCGGTAGCAGAAATTTTGAGTATTTCGGAGAACTGGTAGCGGAAACTTAGTTCGGAGAACAGGTAGCAGAAATTTTGAGTAGTTCGGAGAACAGATAGCGGAAATTTTGAGTAGTCCCGAGAACCGGCAAATGCCACCTCTGGCTGGCCCTAGAGTGGGGTGGGAATGGGATTTTGCAGTATCCTTCCCCTGCCACGCCCATAGAACTGGTAGCAAAAAAAAATTGAATTTCACCACTGGTCTGTAGGTAACGTCTCAGCTCTATTTCTGACCCATGTGTTATTCAGGTCCTCAATGGAAGGCAATGGAATACTAAGAAAATTAAAATTTGCTTCTTTCCCTAAACATCTGAATTCCTTAGAGTACTGTTTAAACATTTCAAATCAGTTTAGATTCACAAATGCTATTTTCCCAACTTTCCAGTTCAGTACCTATTTAAAATACTTATGTACAAACATAATACTATTCATAGGAAAGCATCATGTACCTTTGCAGCGTTTTCAGATAAGATCTCCTGAAATTGACTTTGAGTTTCCTCCCTAATGTTCTCCATAACCTGCTGAAGGTCATCTCTCTCTTTTTGAAGCAAGTTGTTTTCTTTCAGTAGCTGTTGGACACATTTCTCCTGCTCCCGCAATTCTGCTGTCAATTGTTTCTTTTCCTCATTAAGGCTGCTTGCCTCTTTGTTTAATTTTATTATCTAAGGAATTAAATGTTACACCATTTACTACAGTAGCCTTTCTCAGCAAGTGCCTTAGAGAGATAACAGGTTTTGAACCCTTATATTTCAGGGTGAAAATATGGAAGATGCACGATTAGGGAAACCTAAATCAAAGCCTGTGTAGCATCAAGTTTTGTCTAAAGAACAGGACAGAATACATTGGCCAAATGTGATTGAACGCATAAGGAATTGGTCTCTGGTGCATAAGCTCTTGTACATAAAAACAACAAAGTAATATAATCATAAGGTACCAATAAGAGAAGGTATCAGGAAAGATGAAAAGGATAATAATAATACAGACTTACTACATGGGTAAATATCCTTCGACATAAGGCAGTGCTATGAGGATTAGGTATTCAGCAGACAGAGGGGAAATTGTCTATGTGCCTAGATGTTTTGGCATGAAATGCCCTATAACATTATCTAGATGGGAAGAGTTGGAATAGTTTATGTCCATGATGTGAGGGGTCTGTAGGTAACTACTCAGCTCTCTTTCTGACCCATGTAGTATTCAGGTCCTCAATGGAAGGCAACGGAATACTAAGGAAATTAAAATTTGCTTCTTTCCCTAAACCTTTGAGTACTCTGTTTAAACATATCAAATTATTTTAGATTCACAAATGCTATTTTCCCAACTTTCCAGTTCAGTACATATTTAAAATACTTATGTACAAATATAATACCATTCATCGGAAAGCATCACATACCTTTGCAGCGTTTTCAGAGAAGGTCTCCTGAAGCTGGCTTTGAGTTTCTTCCTTAATGTTCTCCGTAATCTGCTGAAGGTCATCTCTCTCTTTTTGAAGCAATTCCTTCTCTTTCAATAGCTGTTGAACACATTTCTCCTGCTCCCTCAATTCGGCTGTCAATTGTTTCTTTTCCTCAGTAAGACTGTTTACTTCTTCATTTGATTTTATTATCTAAGGAATTAAATGTTACACCATTAGTACAGCAGCCTTCCCCAGCTAATCCCTTTGAGAATAAATGCAGTTTTTTTAAAAAAAAAACATCATTCAAGGTCAAAATATGGAGGATGCAGTTAGGGAAAACTAAATCAAAGTCAATATTAATGGTAAACAGTACTAAGGAAATTAAAATTTGTGTTTCCACTAAACAGTGAAGTCCTTAGAGTGGTCTTTTAAAAATAAATAAATTATTTTTAACTTAACTGCAGTGCAGTAAACATTTAAAGTAGAAAAACATTTAAAGTGGTACCACTGTACTGATGTACAAACCTAAACATGACTATAATCACTTTAATTTAATCACTTTAACTTTCTCCAGCCAGGTTGGAGAATCTTGGAAGCTGAAGTCCACAAGTCTTAAAGTTTCCAAGTTTGGAGATCCCTGTCCTAGATAAATACCCCTCTGGGGAAGAATGGTTGGCATGGACCGGGACCAAAAATATTCGTAAGGTAAGGATCTCACTTGATTTTTCAAGTTGCATGATCCAAATTCAGGGCAAAAATGTAAATTAGTTTTAATGTAATTTATATATTTTATAATTTGGTCTAATTTCTAAGAGCATGAAAGAGTCCAGCCTAATCAAATCAAAGTCAAATCCAGTCTCTTGGAAACCAATTAGTCTGTGATTGCAAGCCTACAAGAAGGAAATGACCAGGACAATATGTTCCACTGACACTGGTCTTCAGAATGATGCTACTGTTGAAATGGGAGGTGGCACAAAATTTAAGAGCTGTTGAATGCTCATTGCTCCAAATTTAGTTAATCCTGTTTTTTATAATAGTTCCTTTTTATCTGTCTAGGCTTCATTAAAAAACAACTTGTAATTTTCTTACTTTTTCTTTTAGGTGCTTTGTTTCTTCTTTACTCTCTTCTTCTAATTTCTGAAACATCTGTTGTTGCTCAAGAACGAAATTCTTCTGGGCATTTACCTCATCTTCGTGTGATTTTACATACATCAACAATTTCTCCATTTCAAGTTGACTATGCTCACACTTAATGTGTGTGTGTGTGAAGAGAGAGAGGCGGGGTGGGGGTGGGGAGAGAATGTCATGAGATACAATTATTCAGGACATCAATTGCAATATTAAAAGTTTGTACAATTGCGATTCCACCCATTCTTTTAGGTTAAATAAAAAATATTGACCAGGGGAAAGGGGGCGGGGGAGAGTTTAAAACAGCAGACACTCTTTAGTATTAAAACACTTAAAAATGGTATCTTTCTTACCTTTTTCTTCAGCTCCTCGTGAATTTTTAAAGTCTGAAAATCTGTAGTTACGATTTTTTCTTTCAGTTCTTCTACCATTTCCTTATGTTCTTTGAGAGAATTATTAGCCTCCCTCAGTTCTTGCTGCAGTTCCAAATTCTTTAACAGCAAATAAAATAAAATAAAATAAATTCACAGGCAATCAAGGTGACCACCACATTTGAAGAAAATCTTAATCCAATAAAAAGGATTTCCCGCAAAAGGGGCAGCAAATTAAGTCGCTTTGAAATAAGATGGCAGCAAATAAATTGAATGAATGGAATGAATGAATTCTTACCACTGGAACGAGCCTCTCTATAGTCTCACTCAGACGGTGGACGGTTTGAATCATGTTATCCTTCTCGGTTTGAAGAACCTCTATTTCTGTTCTTAGATTCTCTTTTTCTTGGCTGATGTATTTGAAGTTTTCTTCACTGCTCTGAAGCGTCTGAACCAGCTCTGTTTTCTCCCTCTGCAAGGCTTCCATTTGAGACTCAGAGATACTTCTCAGCTGTTCATCATCCTTCGTCTTCTCTACAGTCTGCTGACTCTCCTCTTCTTTCAGGCAGAGCAGTTGCCGCAGCTCGAGGGAATTGTTTTCTAGGTATTGGATCTGAAACATGATTTTTATGAAGAAGAATTGGGCTATTTTGCATTTTGCAGTCCAAAATGTCTGATTGCCGTATTTTCTGGACTATAAGATGTACTGGAGTATAAGACACAGCAAGATGTTTAACAGGTAAATTAAAATAATTTTTTTTTGCCTTCCCCAGCCCCCAGGAACACTCTGCAGGCCTCCCAAACCCTCTGCACACCCCCCTTTTTGTGCAAAAGGGGGCTGCAGAGAGTTTGAGGGCTGCAAAGTGCTCCTGGGGGCTGAGGAGGGCAAAAAACCAAGCATAAAGCCTCATTTTTCATGAAAACGAGCCTCTTTTTTGGGGGGGGGCGCAAAAATGGGGTTTGCAGAAGGTTTGGGAGGCCTGTAGAGTGCTCCTGGGGGCTGCGAAGGACAAAACAATGAGCAAAAAATGGCCCAGTTTTTTTTTTTTTTTTTACAAAAAACAGGGCATGCAGATTTTGGAAGGCCTGCAGAGTACTCCTGGGGGCTTGGGAGGAAAAAACAGCCCCATTTTTGTGAAAAATGGACCCATTTTCCGCTTGTTTTTGCCCTCCCCAGTCCCAAGCAGCACTTTGCAGGCTTCCCAAACTCTCTGCACGTCCACTTTTGTGAAAAACGGGATGCGGTAGCTGGGTTTTGGGAGGCCAAAAATGCTGTATTCAGTGTATCAGACGCACCCAAATTTCCACCTTCTTTTTTTTTGGGGGGGGGGGGAAAGGGTGCGTCTTATATTCTGAAAAACACAGTATTTAGAAATTCCTCTATTAATTTGGTTAATCCCATTTTCAAAGCTATCACCATTGCAACTGATAATCAATTCTATTTTCTGAATGTGTTCTGTGTAATTTTGGCAAAAGAGTTCCTTTTCATCTATACTATCTTGATTTTTTTTTTAATTAGAGGCTTTTAGAAATAATTTGAAATATAAAAGGGACATACTGTCAAAAAAAACCAAAACCCGGAGCTTACTTTAAAAAAAACATTTAAAATTTTAAGGCCATATTTATGAACATAATTCTACTTTTCATTTACTTACCTTTTCTTTTAGTTTTTTTGTTTCTTCTTTAAATTCCTCTTCAAGTCTCTGAAACATCTGTTGTTTCTCAAGAACTAAATTCTTCTGTGTATTAACCTCATCTTCTTGTAATTTTACATATGCTAACAATTTCTCCAGTTCTAATTGAGTATCCTCAGCCTAAAATATATATTGAGAAAAAAAGCTCATTACATCATGAAATAAAATCAGTTGGCAGATCAGTTTCTATTATGCAATTTGAAGAATATATCAAGTGTTTCAAGAACTGAACTTTAGAATTATTGTAAACTTTAAAATAAAAATGATTGACTAGGGCACTAGAGAACTTTAAACATGTTAGAATATTCATGACTGGGAGAGACATGGTAACAAGGTCAGCCAACGAATAGGCATAGCAACTAAGTCAGCCAATGGGAGCTGAAACAGAACTGAGTCTGTGCTGAGAATTGAAACTAAAACAAGACTATTCTGCTCTGAACTGAAAACTACTCTGCTGTACTGCTGCTTATGTTTTACTTGCAACGTCTACCACGTTGAAAGGCTCTACTATTGGTATTGTACTTTTACTCATCTGTTATATAAAGAAGTTAATGAATCCAGCTGAATCAGTTATCTGTGTGTGCTTTCTGGATTTGATTTTTCTGCAGCAAACTCTGACAAAACGGCAGATGTTGAAAGCATCATGCTCAATCCTGTTAAAACCAGGAGGCTGTAAACTTTTGAGCACCCCGGATCTGGGTTCATTCCATCTTTAGTCTTGGATGAGGTTATACTCCCCTGTTCACGACTGGTGTTTAATCTATGGATTATTTGGTACATGTTGCTCCAACCTGAAGAGCAGGTAGCAATTGTGATAAAGAGGACCTTTGCATAGCTTCACCTGGTGTTACCCGTTGCATCCACTGCTGGATCAGGAAACACTTCAGATGGTTTCTCAAGTCCTAGTCACCTAAAGGTAGAATTACTGCAATGCAGTCTAGGTCAGGCTGCCTTTGAAGACCAATAAGAAGGTACAGTTCTGTGATGGCGAACCTATGGCACATGTGCCACAGGTGGCATGCAGAGCCATTTCTGAGGGCATGCAAGACGGTGCTGTGTCAGCTCCAGTGCACATGCACTGGCTGGCCAGCTGATTTTCGGCTCTTTTTCGCCCTCCGGAGGCTTCCCTGGGGAAAAACCGTCCAAAGGGCAACCCAGAAGTCCATTCCCGAACTTCCAGTTTGCATGTTGGACCATTTTTCACTCTCCCCAGGCTTCAGGAGGCTTCCCTGAAGCCTGGGTAGGGCAAAAAATGGCCCAACGGGGCCCACGAGGAATTTGGGAACAAACTTCTGGGTTGCTCGTTGGGCCATTTTTCTCCCTTCGGAGGCTTTCCTGAAGCCTGCAGAGGGCAAAAAACAGCCCAACACGCCTCCCGAAAATCCGGAGGCTTTAGTGAGGCCTGCATGCATATGGGGGGGGGGGAGGGGGGTGTTGTGCGCACATGCGTGGGGGGAGGGCATTACATTATGGGTGTGGGCACGCACGGACAACACCCCCACCCCCCCTGCTTCCCCTTTTGGCATGCCTTGACAAAAAGGTTAGCCATCACTGGTATAGTTGGTTCAGAATGCAACAGTGGGGCATTGCTGAAGAATTCCTTGGAAAATCCATTGAACACGGATGCTAACTAAGCTACACTAATTGTCAGTGAGTTTCCAGCTGCAATTCAAGGTGTTGTTTATAATCTATAAAGCTTTATCTGTATATCTCTCAGGGTTTCTGCCTATTCTTTCCGAGATCAATGATAGCTCCTTCCATGATGATATTCCAAGAATTGCTTTAAAGGCCTTACAGTAGGAGATTTGAGAAGGCTTGTCGGTAGTGAAATATTTTTTATTTGAGGGGTGGAATATATGAGATATAGTTTTCCAAATGCTTCAGATGTTTTCTTTGTTTTTCTGTTTTTAAAAATTATAAACTGAACAAAATTATTCTGGAACCAGGTGGCCTTTACATGTAATAAATAATAACGATGCTTTTTAAGTGTCACACGTTTTCCTACCTTTTGTTTCAATTCCTCGTCAATTTTTGAAGTCTGAGAATCTACGGCTATGGTTTTTCCTTTCGGTTCTTCTACCATTTCCTTAGGTTCTCTGAGTGGATTATTAGCCTCATTCAATTGTTCCTGCAGTTCCAAATTCTTCAATGAAAAATAAAGCCATAAGAAATAAAACCACATTTAAATTAAATCCTAATCCAACAAAAAGTATCTCCCCAAAGATGGCAGCAATTGAATTCTTACCATTGGAATCAGCTTCTCTAGAGTCTCACCTAGATGGTAGACAGTTTGAGTCATGGTATCCTTCTCGGCTTGAAGAACCTCTACCTCTGTTCTCAGATGCTCTTTTTCTTGGCCGATGTTTTTAATGTCTTCTTCAGTGCTGTGAAGCTTCTGAACCAGCTCAGCATTCTCCTTCTGCAGGACGTCCACTTGAGACTCAAGACTAATTTTTAGCTGCTCTGCGTCATCAAAATTTTCTGCACTCTGATTCGTCTGGAGCAATTGCTGCAGGTCAAAGGACTTTGTTTTTAGCTGTTGGATTTGAGAAAGAACGTTTATGAAATCGAACTTATCAAATGTCTCCGATTTTTTAATTTTCTATGAAAAGTAGGAAAGAATGGCGTATTCTTTCAGATAAGGGACTAGCAGTCTTTCGATTGTTAGAAGTAATTCATTGTATGGTGGCGGTGTTTAGAATGCAGTACTGAGAGCTAACTCTGCCGAATGCCAGGAGTTCGATCTTGACCAGCTCAAGGTTGACTCCGCCTTCCATCCTTCAAAGATCAATAAAATGAGGACCTAGATTGTTAGGGGCAATATGCTGATTCTGTAAACTGCTTAGAGAGGGCTGTAAAGCACCATGAAGTGAGTATAAGATGCACTCCCCTACCCCCAAAGTGGGTGCAAAGGTCTGTATGTCTTATACTCTGACTATTGTAGCGGGAGGAGAGGTTGCTGCAATGCTGATAAGCTGTTCTAGAATGGGTTGTGGCGGCGGTGGCAAATGGGCTGCGGCGAATGGGAGGAGGCAAATGGGCCGCAGCAAAGGTGCATCAGTCCACGGCAAACAGGCATCAGTGGTGAATAGGCCACAGCAAATGGGCTGCGGTGATGAACGGGCCCCACCAAGTGGGCATTGGTGAATGGGCACACTGAATGAGTGTCGGCACCAAATGGGCATCGGCAAATGGGCATCATTGGTGAAGTCCAAAAAATACGGGAAGTGCTATTGCTATATGTAATCTTTAGAGCAGACTAGTTGTGAAAAATGAACTGGCAATGCCACAGATGTCAGCATAGCTCAATTTTTTTTTTATCCCAGTCTATAACCTCCAAACATTTATTCATATTAGTCAGTTTTGCATGGAATGCTACTAAGCAGAGACAATATTTTATCAAATGTTCTTATTAAAGTTTTCTAATATTTTCTTGGCTGTAATAATACTGTTCAATGTGTTCATTGATTTTGGTACATTTTAAAATGTTTTATTAATGTTTGGGCATTTTGGTGTAGGTTTGATCTTATTTGTTACCGCAGGCCAAAACAATGAATAAATTGATTGATATGTACCATTTGGTTGCTTTCTAGATACTGATTCTTTTCCTTTTCCAAATCCTCCAGTTGATGTTGCAAGGCCACTTTCTCTTGCTGGAGAGTGGCAATCTGCTCCTTAATCCACTGAAGTTCATTGCTGACGTCTTCATTTTGAAATTGGTTTACCGAGATGTCTTTCAAGTTGTCTGTTAATTTCAGAATCTGCAGTATCTGTAATATCTGCAATGAATATATTATTCTGTAAGTTCTTTGAAGAAAATAAATAAGCAGCCTTTGATCTAACAGAAAATCTACATCCCAGATCAAGAAACTTCATTCTGTCAATGCATTTCTGTTACAGATAACGCTTACCTGTTGTTTTTGATCATCAATTGTGATCTCTAAAGTTTCCTTAACTCTTGAAATCTGTTTGTCTTTCTCTGCAATGGTTTCTTTAAGTTCTTCGATGAGCTTCTGAAACTGCTTCAAAGAATTCTGGGCACTCATTAACCCCTCCTGGGCTTCAATATTCTTTCATAAAAAGATTGAGAAATAGACATATTCATGCATTAGAAATAACATAAAATATATTGTGGGGTGCATATAATATTTTATCCTACATATGATTGTTTTCTTAATACAGGGATGGACAATTTGATGTTACATGTGGTAGCAGAACAGAAAAGGACAACAGAGTTGGAAGGCACCAGAGTTGGAGGTCTTCTAGTTCAATCCCCTGCTCAAGCAGGAGACCCTATACGATTTCAGACAAATAGTTGTCCAGTCTCTTCTTAAAAACCTCCAATGTTGGAGCACTCCTAACTACTGGTTCCACTGATTAATATCCTGAGGTTCTCCAAAAAAACCCATGATGGTTTAGTTGCATTTTTCTGAAATGCACATGTAAAATGAATGTAAGGATGGAAATAGCCATACTCAGCATCCTTGCTGACTCCTAACCATACCCAATCAATTAAAAGTTCCAAAAGAATATTAGAATTAATACAGTGGAGGAGGCGGAAGCCTTCATTAAAAAGCATCTCTCCCTCCTAGAGGACGAACACAGCGAAGGTAGTGGAAAGGACAGCAAGGTACAAGACAAGAGGGAGGGGGGGCTGAGGCTCCCTCTGGGGACAGGGAGGAAGGAGCAATATCGAAAAGGCTCAGGTCACAAAAATAAAAGTATTTGAAATAACAGTAATTGGTGATATTCTAGAAAGTGACAAAGGAAAATGAACGAACACATGGTTGACAATGTAAATAAGACCTTGTTTTCTGCTTATCTTTTTTATTTTGTTTTTAAGATTGTAAAAATTGTGAGTTTTGGATGGATTTCTATCACTAGTGTGGGAGCTGCCAAAAATTTTAATATATCCCCCTTACCTTTCCCCATAAACGTATAAAAACCAATAAAATTTTTGGAAAAAAAATGTTCCAAAATAATAAATATGGTCCATAATGATAAAGTCACCTGCTCTTTGACTACTGTTTCTCTGTCATGTTTAACTTACCATCGAGACAGTATCTTGTATATCTTCTTTGAGCTGATCTCTCTCCTTCTCAAGGGCTTCCTGTTTTTGTTTGAAGTCATTTCTTTCTTGGGTCAAGGCTTTTATTTTTTCTTTATCCTCCTGAAGTCTTTCCATCATGTCTGACTTTTGTGCCTCCTCGGCTTCCATTTTGGACTCCCAAGACTTCAACTGATCTTTGAGCTCTTCCATTTCACTCAGCTTTTCACGCGCTTCATCCAGTTGTTTTTTAAGCGTGAGCAGCTCCTCTTGCTCCACGTCCTTCTCCTTGAAATCTTCCTTTTTGGTAGATTGCTTTGATTTTTCAGGAAATTATAGCATATAAGTGAAACACATTTTAAATTATTGAAAATGCAGCATCAAAAGTTGTCAAATGTTGTTGTAAATGTTGTAATTGCATTTAACTTTGTTTTGTAATAATCTTAA
The DNA here is from genome assembly GCF_964273705.1 of Natrix helvetica. Taxonomy (NCBI): domain Eukaryota; kingdom Metazoa; phylum Chordata; class Lepidosauria; order Squamata; family Natricidae; genus Natrix; species Natrix helvetica. The sequence goes on from NC_138558.1 coordinate 21,993,800, forward strand.
TGAATTCCTTGCAAAACCAATAACAAGTTCCAATACAGTAGGCTGAGTACCGAGATGCAATTTGATACACAAAGTATAATGGGTCTAATACTTCCTGTAACTTGCATACAATGTACAGATTCATACAATGCTCCAAATCTTAAATCTAGATTTAACCAAACATGCTGTAGTTCCTATATTCCCATAACATGCTGTGTCTAAAACAAATGTCTATGTTATAGTTTACAAAATTAACATCTGGTTCACCCGAACCGGTGCAAACCGGCTGAATGCCACCCCTGGCTAAGCATCACATACTATTCTACTCCAGCTTATTTCTGTTGATGTAGGCAAGGCTGCATGCACTTCTACGGCTGCTGAAATAGGCAGCATGTTGAGCAATTTAACAGTAAAACTCTTTCTGGAATGACATCCTAGATATTAAAGGCTAAGACAAAACAGTTTAATGATTCCAGCTAAGACCTGGGTGCCATATGTTGCAGTATGGGTAGTCCTCGACTTACAACAGTTCATTTAGTGACTCTTCAAATAATATTTTCTCCTACATATGGTTGTTTTCTTAATACATGGATGGACAATTTGATGTTACATGTGGTAGCAGAACAGAAATGCACAACAGAGTTGGAAGGCACCAGAGTTGGAGGTCTTCTAGTTCAACCCCCTGCTCAAGCAGGAGACCCTATACCAGTGATGGCGAACCTATGGCACGCGGAGCCATTTGTCAGGACACGTGACGTGCTGCCCTGTCAGCTGGCCAGCGCGCATGCACGCTCTGGCCAGCTGAGTTCTCCTTTTTAAAAGCCATTTTTCACCCTCCCCAGGCTCCAGAGGCTTTATAGGAGCCTGGGGAGGGCAAAAAGAGCCTCCCCCGCCCTCCCAGAGGGCCTCCGAAGGCTTCAGGGACCATCCGGAGGCTTCCATAAAGCCTTCGGAACGCTTAAAACCACCCTCCGAGCAACTGGAAGTCACTTCCGATTTGCTCGGAGGGTCGTTTTAAGCGTTCCGAAGGCTTCAGGGAAGCCTCCGGACGGTCCCTGAAGCCTCCGGAGGGCCTCCGGGGGGGCGGGGAGGCTCTTTTCGCCCTCCCCAGGCTCCTATAAAGCCTCTGGGGCCTGGGGAGGGCGAAAAAAGCATGTAAAATGGGGGGGGGGGTCGCGCGTTGTGCACGCATGCGCACTGGGGGGGGTGCACATTGCATTATGGGTGCGGCACACCCGCACACTACCCCCCTGCGCTCCCCCCACTTGTGGCACGCGAGCCAAAAAAGGTTCGCCATCGCTGCCCTATACCATTTCAGACAAATAGTTGTCCAGTCTCTTCTTAAAAACCTCCAATGTTGGAGCACTCCTAACTACTGGGGGCAACTACTGGTTCCACTGATTAATATCCTGAGGTTCTCCAAAAAAAAACCATGATGGTTTAGTTGCATTTTTCTGAACCACACATGAAAAATGAATTGAAGGATGGAAATAGCCATACTCAGCAGTTATGAGGCACGATGTGCCTGTTAACACTCTTAACTTCCCTAAAAGACCAATATTTTTGGCTGCACTTAGTGATATCACTGAATACAATCCTTGCTGACTCCTAACCCAATCAATTAAAACTTCCAAAAGAATAAATATGGTCCATAATGATAAAGTCACCTGCTCTTTGACTATTGTTTCTCTGCCATGTTTAACTTACCATCGAGACAATATCTTGTATCTCTTCTTTGAGCTGATCTCTCTCCTTCTCAAGGGCTTCCTGTTTTTGTTTGAAGTCATTTCTTTCTTGGGTCAAGGCTCTTATTTTTTCTTTATCCTCCTGAAGTCTTTCCATCATGTCTGACTTTTGTGCCTCCTCGGCTTCCACTTTGGACTCCCAAGCCTTCAACTGATCTTTGAGCTCTTCCATTTCACTCAGCTTTTCACGCGCTTCATCCAGTTGTTTTTTAAGCGTGAGCAGCTCCTCTTGCTCCACGTCCTTCTCCTTGAAATCTTCCTTTTTGATAGATTGCTTTTTTTCAGGAAATTATAACATATAAGTGAAACACAATTTAATATATTGAAAATGCAGCATCAAAAGTTTTCAAATGTTGTAATTGCATTTAACTTTGTTTTGCAATAATCTTAATGAATTCCTTGCAAATACTTAAGAATCATCTCCCCTCCTCCACATTCTCCTTCCACCATCAAACAACTTGAAAATATGTAAATATATGTAAAACTGAAGCTGGTACCAAAAAGATATTTCAAGTGTATTGCAACAATATTCTATTAAACAACAATCCCTTTGAATGGATAGTCAATGTAGTATAATGGCCGTGATTAGGGGGAGGCAAAGATTCAAAAGTACTAGCAGCCTTGGATATACCCTAGAGCGTCAAACTGACAGCCTGTGAGCCAGATGCATCACTTGCAGGCCACGCCCACTCCAGCTCCGCGAAAAAACATATCGATATGTCACGTGATGCGGTGTGTTTGACACCTGTGCCCTTGAGCCATACTTAATCCCTGCTTAAACTTTTAGTATAAAAAGTAGTAGATGCATAGCAGAGCCAGGGAATATTCATGGGGCTATTACTAGGTTTAGAGATACTGAGGAGCTCACAGGAAAGCTATTTCACAGGTGATAAGTCAACTTATGCATCAGTCTGTTTTGTATCCATGATTAATGAATTCTCAGTACCTTGGCTATAAAAGGCAATTGTTTTGCCATAGGAAATTACGTCCTAAATCTTTTCTTTTAATGCAGCAGTAGATAATTCCATTCCACTTTCGGTGTGAAATTGGAAAATTAGATGAAGCAATAACAAGTTCCAACACAGTAGGCCGAGTATAAATATGGTCCATAATGATAAAGTCACCTGCTCTTTGACTACTGTTTCTCTGCCATGTTTAACTTACCATCGAGACAATATCTTGTATCTCTTCTTTGAGCTGATCTCTCTCCTTCTCAAGGGCTTCCTGTTTTTGTTTGAAGTCATTTCTTTCTTGGGTCAAGGCTCTTATTTTTTCTTTATCCTCTTGAAGTCTTTCCATCATGTCTGACTTTTGTGCCTCCTCGGCTTCCATTTTGGACTCCCAAGCCTTCAACTGATCTTTGAGCTCTTTCATTTCACTCAGCTTTTCACGCGCTTCATCCAGTTCTTTTTTAAGTATAAGCAGCTCCTCTTGCTCCACGTCCTTCTCCTCTAATTCTTCCATTTTGGTAGATTGCTTTGATTTTTCAGGAAATTATAACATATAAGTGAAACACAATTTAATATATTGAAAATGCAGCATCAAAAGTTGTCAAATGTTGTAATTGCATTTAACTTTGTTTTGCAATAATCTTATTGAATTCCTTGCAAATACAATAACAAGTTTTAACACAGTAGGCTAAGTACCAAGATGCAATTTGATACACAAAGTATAATGGGTCTAATACTTCCTGTAACTTGTATACAATGTACAGATTCATACAATGCTCCAAGTCCTAAATCTAGATTTATCCAAACATGCTGTAGTTCCTATATTCCCATAACATGTCGTGTCTAAAACAAATGTCTATGTTATAGTTTACCATGATAGCAAGTATGAATTAGGTCAAGACAACACAATTAGCAGTTTCATCTTAGCTAAGCACAGGGGGGTGGGTGGGATTGAAACATGTTAGTAAGCGGTTCTCTGCCAGCTTGCTGGGTGGGCGTGACCTACTTAGCTTGCTGCACCATGGCGGGGTTGTGTGTGTTTCGCCCTCTCCAGGCTCCGGAGACCCTCCAGAGGCTGGAAACAGGTCTGTTTTCGGACTTTCAGTAGGCCTATTTTTTGCCCTTCCCAGGCTCCGGAGGCTTTCCCCTAGCCTCCAGGAGGTAGAATGTCAGGCTCTGGAGGCTAAAAACGGGCCCATTTCCAGACTTCCAGGAGGCCCATTGTTTTCCCCTGTTAGAGCCTCTGTGTGGGGCCTGCACTTTACCTGGCATGATGATTGGGCAACGTAGTAGAGAGTCCTGGGAGGGGCGGGCCCAGCCGGTACTTGCTACAACCGGTTCTCTAAACCAGATGCAAAATTAACATCTGGTTCACCCAAACCGGTGCAAACCTGCTGAATCCCACCCCTGGCTAACTATCAAAGTATTCTACTCCAGCTTATTTCTGTTGATGTAGGCAAGGCTGCATGCACTTCTACGGCTGTTGAAATAGGCAGCATGTTGAGCAATTTAACAGTAAAACTCTTTCTGGAATGACATCCCAGATATTAAAGGCTAAGACAAAACAGTTTAATGATTCCAGTGAAGACCTGGGTGCCATATGTTGCAGTATGGGTAGTCCTGGACTTTAGTGACTTTTCACATAATATTTTCTCCTACATATGGTTGTTTTCTTAATACAGGGATGGACAATTTGATGTTCCATGTGGTAGCAGAACAGAAAAGGACAACAGAGTTGGAAGGCACCAGAATTGGAGGTCTTCTAGTTCAACCCCCTGCTCAAGCAGGAGACCCTATACGATTTCAGACAAATAGTTGTCCAGTCTCTTCTTAAAAACCTCCAATGTTGGAGCACTCCTAACTACTGGGGGCAACTACTGGTTCCACTGATTAATATCCTGAGGTTCTCAAAAAAAAAACCATGATGGTTTAGTTTCATTTTTCTGAACCGCACATGAAAAATGAATTGAAGGATGGAAATAGCCATACTCAGCAGTTATGAGGCACGATGTGCCTGTTAACACTCTTAACTTCCCTAAAAGACCAATATTTTTGGCTGCACTTAGTGATATCACTGAATACAATCCTTGCTGACTCCTAACCCAATCAATTAAAACTTCCAAAAGAATAAATATGGTCCATAATGATAAAGTCACCTGCTCTTTGACTATTGTTTCTCTGCCATGTTTAACTTACCATCGAGACAATATCTTGTATCTCTTCTTTGAGCTGATCTCTCTCCTTCTCAAGGGCTTCCTGTTTTTGTTTGAAGTCATTTCTTTCTTGGGTCAAGGCTCTTATTTTTTCTTTATCCTCCTGAAGTCTTTCCATCATGTCTGACTTTTGTGCCTCCTCGGCTTCCATTTTGGACTCCCAAGCCTTCAACTGATCTTTGAGCTCTTCCATTTCACTCAGCTTTTCATGCGCTTCATCCAGTTGTTTTTTAAGTATAAGCAGCTCCTCTTGCTCCACGTCCTTCTCCTCTAATCCTTCCTTTTTGATAGATTGCTTTTTTTCAGGAAACTATAACATATAAGTGAAACACAATTTAATATATTGAAAATGCAGCATCAAAAGTTGTCAAATGTTGAAATCGCTTTTAACATTGTTTTGCAATAATCTTAATGAATTCCTTGCAAATACTTAAGAATCATCTTCCCTTCTCCACATTCTCCTTCCACCATCAAACAACTTGAAAATATGTAAATATATGTAAAACTGAAGCTGGTACCAAAAAGACATTTTAAGTGTATTGTAACAATATTCTCTTAAACAATGATCCCTTTGAATGAATAGTCAGTGTAGTATAATGGCCGAGATTAGGGGGAGGCAAAGATTCAAAAGTACTAGCAGCCTTGGATATACCCTAGAGCAGGGGCGTCAAACTGGCGGCCTGTTGGCCGGATGCATCACTTGCAGGCCACGCCCACTCCAGCTCCGCGAAAAAACATCACAATACATCACGTGATGCGGTGTGTTTGACACCTGTGCCCTTGAGCTTACTTAATCCCTGCTTAAACTTTTAGTATAAAAAATAGTAGATGCATAGCAGAGCCAGGGAATGTTCATGGGGCTATTACTAGGTTTAGAGATACTGAGGAGCTCACAGGAAAGCTATTTTACAGGTGATAAGTCAACTTATGCATCAGTCTGTTTTGTATCCAGGATTAATGAATTCTCAGTACCTTGGCTATAAAAGGCAATTGTTTTGCCATAGGAAATTACATGCTAAATCTTTTCTTTTAATGCAGCAGCAGATAATTCCATTCCACTTTCGGTGTGAAATTGGAAAATTAGATGAAGCAATAACAAGTTCCAACACGGTAGGCTGAGTACCGAGATGCAATTTGATACACAAAGTATAATGGGTCTAATACTTCCTGTAACTTGCATACAATGTACAAATTTAGACTATGCTCCAAGTCCTAAATCTAGATTTAACCAAACATGCTGTAGTTCCTATATTCCCATAACATGCCATGTCTAAAACAAATGTCTATGTTATAGTTTACCATGATAGCAAGTATGAATTAGGTCAAGACAACACAATTAGCAGTTTCATGTTAGCTAAGCACAGGGGGTGGGTGGGATTGAAACATGTTAGTAAGCGGTTCTCTGCCAGCTTGCTGGGTGGGCGTGACCTACTTGGCTTGCTGCACCATGGCAGGGTTGTGTGTGTTTCGCCCTCTCCAGGCTCCGGAGACCCTCCAGAGGCTGGAAACAGGCCCGTTTTCGGACTTTCAGTAGGCCTATTTTTCACCCTTCCCAGCCTCCGGAGGCTTTTCCCTAGCCTCCAGGAGGTAGAATGTCAGGCTCTGGAGGCTAAAAACGGGCCTATTTCCAGACTTCCAGGAGGCCCATTGTTTTGCCCTCTTAGAGCCTCTTTGTGGGGCCTGCACTTTACCTGGCATGATGACTGGGCAACGTAGTAGAGAGTCCTGGGAGGGGCAGGCCCAGCCGGTACTTGCTACAACCGGTTCTCTGAACTGGATGCAAAATTAACATCTGGTTCACCCAAACCGGTGCAAACCTGCTGAATCCCACCCCTGGCTAACTATCAAAGTATTCTACTCCAGCTTATTTCTGTTGATGTAGGCAAGGCTGCATGCACTTCTACGGCTGTTGAAATAGGCAGCACGTTGAGCAATTTAACAGTAAAACTCTTTCTGGAATGACATCCTAGATATTAAAGGCTAAGACAAAACAGTTTAATGATTCCAGTGAAGACCTGGGTGCCATATGTTGCAGTATGGGTAGTCCTGGACTTTAGTGACTTTTCACATAATATTTTCTCCTACATATAATACAATACAATACAATACAATAGTAGAGTTGGAAGGGACCTTGGAGGTCTTCTAGTCCAACCCCTGCCTAGGCAGGAAACCCTATACCTTTTCAGACAGATGGCTATCCAACATCTTCTTAAAGACTTCCAGTGTTGGGGCATTCTACTGGTTCCACTGATTAATATCCTGAGGTTCTCCAAAAAACCCTATGATGGTTTAGTTGCATTTTTCTGAACCGCACATGTAAAATGAATGTAAGGATGGAAATAGCCATACTTAGCATTTATGAGGGACGATGTGCCTGTTATCACTCTTAACTTCCCTAAAAGACCAATATTTTTGGCTGCACTTAGTGATATCACTGAATACAATCTTTGCTGACTCCTAACCCAATCAATTAAAACCTCCAAAAGAATAAATATGGTCCATAATGACAAAGTCACCTGCTTCTCTGCCATGTTTAACTTACCATCGAGACAATATCTTGTATCTCTTCTTTGAGCTGATCTCTCTCCTTCTCAAGGGCTTCCTGTTTTTGTTTGAAGTCATTTCTTTCTTGGGTCAAGGCTCTTATTTTTTCTTTATCCTCCTGAAGTCTTTCCATCACGTCTGACTTTTGTGCCTCCTCGGCTTCCCTTTTGGACTCCCAAGCCTTCAACTGACCTTTGAGCTCTTCCATTTCACTCAGCTTTTCATGCGCTTCATCCAGTTGTTTTTTAAGTGTGAGAAGCTCCTCTTGTTCCAAGTCCTTCTCCTTGAAATCTTCCTTTTTGGTAGATCGCTTTGATTTTTCAGGAAATTATAACATATAAGTGAAACACAATTTAATATGTTGAAAATCCAGCATCAAAAGTTGTCAAATATTGAAATCGCTTTTAACTTTGTTTTGCAATAATCTTAATGAATTCCTTGCAAATACAATAACAAGTTTTAACACAGTAGGCTAAGTACCAAGAGGCCAATTTTTCGCCCTCCCAGAGCCTCCACGTGGGACCTGCACTTTACCTGGCCACGTAGAGACTCCAGGAAGGGACGGGGCCAGCTGGTCCTTGCAACAACCGGTTCGCTTAACCGGATGCAAAATTAACATCTGGTTCGCCCAAACCGGTGCAAACCTGCTGAATTCCACCCCTGGCTAAGCATCACATACTATTCTACTCCAGCTTATTTCTGTTGATGTAGGCAAGGCTGCATGCACTTCTACGGCTGTTGAAATAGGCAGCACGTTGAGCAATTTAACAGTAAAACTCTTTCTGGAATGACATCCCAGATATTAAAGGCTAAGACAAAACAGTTTAATGATTCCAGTGAAGACCTGGGTGCTATATGTTGCAGTATGGGTAGTCCTGGACTTTAGTGACTTTTCACATAATATTTTCTCCTACATACAATACAATACAATACAATACAATAGTAGAGTTGGAAGGGACCTTGGAGGTCTTCTAGTCCAACCCTTGCCTAGGCAGGAAACCCTATACCTTTTCAGACAGATGGCTATCCAACATCTTCTTAAAGACTTCCAGTGTTGGGGCATTCTACTGGTTCCACTGATTAATATCCTGAGGTTTCCCAAAAAGCCCTATGATGGTTTACTTGCATTTTTCTGAACCGCACATGTAAAATGAATGTAAGGATGGAAATAGCCATACTCAGCATTTATGAGGGACGATGTGCCTGTTATCACTCTTAACTTCCCTAAAAGACCAATATTTTTGGCTGCACTTAGTGATATCACTGAATACAATCCTTGCTGACTCCTAACCCAATCAATTAAAAGTTCCAAAAGAATAAATATGGTCCATAATGACAAAGTCACCTGCTTCTCTGCCATGTTTAACTTACCATCGAGACAATATCTTGTATCTCTTCTTTGAGCTGATCTCTCTCCTTCTCAAGGGCTTCCTGTTTTTGTTTGAAGTCATTTCTTTCTTGGGTCAAGGCTCTTATTTTTTCTCTATCCTCCTGAAGTCTTTCCGTCATGTCTGACTTTTGTGCCTCCTCGGCTTCCACTTTGGACTCCCAAGCCTTCAACTGACCTTTGAGCTCTTCCATTTCACTCAGCTTTTCATGCGCTTCATCCAGTTGTTTTTTAAGTGTGAGAAGCTCCTCTTGTTCCAAGTCCTTCCCCTCAAATTCTTCCTTTTTGGTAGATTGCTTTTTTTTCAGGAAATTATAACATATATGTGAAGCACAATTTAATATATTGAAAAGTTGTATATTGAAAATGCAGCATCAAAAATTGTCAAATGTTGAAATCGCTTTTAACTTTGTTTTGCAATAATCTTAATGAATTCCTTGCAAATACTTAAGACGTTTTAAGTGTATTGTAACAATATTCTCTTAAACAATGATCCCTTTGAATGGATAGTCAGTGTAGTATAATGGCCAAGACTACGGGGAGGCAAAGATTCAAGAGTACTAGCAGCCTTGGATATACCCTAGAGGAGAGGCATCAAACTGGCGGCCTGTGGGGCAGATGCATCACTTGCAGCCCACGCCCACTCCAGCTCCCGAAAAAACATCACGATACGTCACGTGACGGCAAAATGACGCGGTGTGTTTGACACCTGTCCCCTTGGGCCATACTGAATCCCTGCTTAAACTTTTAGTATAAAAAATAGTAGATGCATAGCAGAGCCAGGGAATATTCATGGGGCTATTCCTCGGTTTAGAGATACTGAGGAGCTCAAAGGAAAGGTATTTCAGAGGTGATAAGTCAACTTATGCATCAGTCTGTTTTTTATCCATGGTTAATGAATTCTCAGTACTTTGGCATGGGAAATTTCCTGCTAAATCTTTTCTTTGAAAGCAGCAGCAGATAATTCCATTCCACTTTCGGTGTGAAATTGGAAAATTAAACAAAGCAATAACAATAGTAATAAGCAAGAGGCACCTAAGCTCCATTACTGTTGGCTGAGTTCCCAGATGCAATTTGATACACAAAATATAATGGGTCTAATATGTCCTGTAAATTGGATACAATGTACAGATTCATACAATGCCCCCAAGTCCTAAATCTAGATTTAACCAAACATGCTGTAGTTCCTATGTTCACATAACATGCCTTGTCTGAAAGAAACATCTATGTCCATGATGGCTAACCTATGGCACGCGTGCCGCAGAGGGCACGCAAGCTGTCGCCCCAACTGTTCGCTGTGCATGTGTTAATGTATCTATTGACTTATCATATTAAATGGGCACTTACCTCTTGGGTATTATAACTGATGGAAGTATTGAGACTTCCATTGGAACAGGAATCTATTTGTGTTTTCATGGATTTGTCTTCTTCAGCCACAGCCAAGGATTTCTGCTGCAATTTACCACATGGCTGCCTGAGTTCTTCAAAAGCTACGGTGTGTCCTCTCATCACTTCATCATTTGTTAAATCCATTTTGGATGCCACTGTTTGAGTTGCTTCATGAAACATTTTCTCTTTTTCAGCAACTTGAGACAGCAACATTTCTTTTTCTGACATCAGCAAAGCAATTGTGTCGTTTTTTTCAACAATCTGGTAATAAAACCAAAAGCATATATTATGAACAAAATATGGGAGAACAGCTCTTGGTGTTTTCGTTATGTTTTAAAAATTAACTAGATAATAATGGAAGATAATTGTTTGGGATTCTTGGTTTGCTTCTCTTAACGGGAATCAATTTGATGTCTGTCATTATTCCAAAACTAATCAAAAGATTATCTGTTGTAATCTTGCTTTAGTCTTAAAAAGAAATCTTGTAGGGACTTGCTCTATTTTCCTAGCTGAAGTCTATTACTGCTTATCACACTTTGCCAATCAATCCTATCTTCTAACAAATTCTGTATTCCCCACTTTTAGCAATCTAACACCCAAAATTCCATTCTCTAAATATGAAAGAAACTGGAAGTTAAAGCAACAAAATAACACTGTGATTTCTAATTCAATTTTCAAATGCTTTTGAATCAAGCAAGCAGCTGCCTCTTTTTTCAGGATTGAGTACTGGTTTGGAAGCTACTCCAAGAAACAACTATTGATTTTGCTAGGAGCCTGTTCCAAAGTCACTGTGTAAAGCCCTCGCAACTAATCACTGACTTTCTGCTAAAAGTCAATAAAATTGTTTACAATGCTGAAATAGGTCACTAGTGCTAGAAGTCTGTTTTAGGAAACAGTAAAGAAAATAAACTTTATTCTGAAAAGAGAAAACATTTCACTTGAAAATGTAAGTATTGCTATATGAAATGGTATTGAATAATAGCCAGTGATTCATGCAATATTTTTTACTTCTTTATGTAAGATTTCAAGATCTGATCCAGAGTTTGCTTCTGATAAACCAGCCAACTTTTCCTTTAAATCCACGTTCTCGTCCAAGGCTTTATTAAGCTGATTTTTTAAATCCTCCATTTCCCCTCCCAACTCCATATATGGTAGCAAGCCTGGAAAAGAGAGGGAAAAACGTATCACGGAAATGAATGACAACTGTGCTATGTTGACTGGATTGCTCTATACCAGTGATGGCGAACCTATGGCACGCGTGCCACAGGTGGCACGCGGAGCCGTTTGTCAGGGCATGCGAGGCGCTGCCCTGTCAGCTGGCCAGTTGAGTTCACCTTTTAAAAACCTATTTTTCGCTTTTCCAGGCTCCAGAGGCTTTATATGAGCCTGGGGAGGGCGAAAAGAGCCTCCCCCCCCCGGAGGCTTCAGGGACCGTCCGGAGGTTTCCCTGACGCCCTCAGAGCGCTTTGCTCGGAGGGTCCCTAAACCCTTCGGAGCGCTTAAAACGACCCTCCGAGCAACCCGGAAGTCACTTCCGGTTTGCTCGGAGGCTGGTTTTAAGCCTTCCAAAGGCTTCAGGGTAGCCTCTGGACGGTCCCTGAAGCCTCCGGAGGGCCTCGGGGGGGCGGGGGAGGCTCTTTTCGCCCTCCCCAGACTCCTATAAAGCCTCTGGAGCCTGGGGAGGGCGAAAAAAGCATGTTAAAATGGGGGGGGTGTTTGCACCTTGTGCGTGCATGCACACTGGGGGGTCGCGCATTGTGTTATGAGTGCGGCACGCCCGCACACGACCCCCCTGCGCTCCCCCCCTTGTGGCACGCGAGCCAAAAAAGGTTCGCCATCGCTGCTCTATACATAGGAAGCTACATCATGGGGAACCCATATCATCAACGGTTCTTTCGTTTTCATGAACTTTTGCTGTCTTACTTATAAATACTGGAGATTAAATCTTGGACTATACAGTAAAGAATACTGTATATCTTTGAGCTGTAGCCCCAGTTCTTATTTTTTATACATTTTAGGTAGGGTGAAATTTCTTGTTAAAATGCAGAGTAATTCATATCCTGAGTTTTGCAAATTACATTGCTGACGGAAACAGAAAAACAGTGACATAACAACAAAAGCCACTCTCCCTTACATCCCTAAAAAATAAAACTTTGCTGCTCATACAGTTTGGCTTATTTCCTCTCTGTTCCTTTTCTTAGTTATGCAGTTTCCTTTCTCCATTTTGATTTTTTGAGTTTTGAGTTTTGATTTTCAGAACAATCTTTAATTTTGAAACTCCCGAGCAGCAGTTATATCCTTTTTCTTAAATATAGGAAAGGCAACTACAAATTGGAATCCAGGCAACCCATTTTAAGTGGAAAAATAACTGAGTATATTTTTTAATGGTAGCTGCAATAGTTTTGTTAAAAGAGATCCTGCAACTAAATTAAACGTCTCATCAAATGCCTATGAGGTGAATGAAAACCTAAAGTATATTTGATAAGCTTTAAAATACTACAAAACTTTTTGGTGGTTTTATTATAGATGGCTGAGATATCTCCTTCACTAGATTTTTTTTTAAAATCTCAATTTGGAAAGGGGGGGAAGGAGGCTCAAATTGTGCGCAAGAAATAAAAGCAAACCAAGCCACATAAAAAATAAGCAAAACCTAAAAAAAAAAAAAAAACAAAGCAACATGACAGAAAAAAATAAGACACCTTCCCATTCTGACTTCTCAAAATCCTTCCTGAAACACTGCAGATTTAATTTAATGCAACCTTTCCCAACCCACATGTACTGGAATTACAACTCCTAGTATTCCTACCAGCATTCTACTGACTTTAAATTGGAAAACTTTTTCCTCAGCATTTAGGATTTCATAAAGGACAAAGGAATACCTTTTGAATTGTTAACTTCCACTAGTGAGGTCAGCTTTGCATTTTCTTGCATGTAATACTGTAGCTCTTTCTGGAGATCAGACTGCATTTTTTTATAGTTGGCTTTTCCTGTTTCTAATTGGGTCTTGTAGCTTCCAAGATCTTTTTCAATTTGATTGCAAGTATCTGAGAGCTGGTTCTATATGGGAATGAGTTAGCATCAGAGGTGGGCCGCACATATTTTAACAACCGGTTTGCCGACAATGTGAGTGCATGCACGCTTCACGCACGCACTTCGCACACGCACGCTTCGCACACACACGCTTTGTATGCGCAACACCTAAAACAAGGCTTTTCCGATGGGGAAGGTTTCTTGCACAACCTGCTAGGTCAGCCATGGTTAGTAGAACAAGTGAGACACACAAATCAGCTGGGTTGTGGGACAGGGCAAGAGAGCCGGAAAATGAGATATCTAGGACCAGACAGCATCGGGGCAGGGCCAGCCGGTGCTCAGAACTACCGGTTTGAGTGAACCAGTCCAAAACGGGAGCAGCCAACCGTTGGTTAGTACAGTATGAACATGAACATCCAAGTACAGATTGGCAATGTACAACAAACACAGTTTGCTCTGTGATTTCCGCTTTCTGGCTTACAAGAAAACCATCTTAGGCAGCATTGCCTCACACACACACCTTCAAATTGTCACTAGATTCATTCTAGGAATTATCAGCAGCATAATCTACAAGATGAGATGAGATCTTAAACTTAAATCTCTATTGTGGTAGGCTCCTTAATGTTATCTTCTTCTGAATGTACATCGGATCCTGGGAAAAGATGCCTCCAGTTTTTTTTTAAAATCATTTCGCTTACCATTTACATAACAGTCTTCTAATGAGAAACAAATAACTTTTTTACAAACAAACATGTTCTAGAGTTTTGAAACAGGTTTTCAGCAGCTAATTTTTATTTTTATTTTCTTACCATTTTTTCTTTCAGTGTTATATTTTCACTTTGGAGGAATGCAGATTCTTTCTTAGCATCCAGGGCAACTGCTTCAGCATCTCTGAGGGACTGCTTTAACTCTTGCACTTCATCCCGTTTTTTCCTTGGAGTTTGCTGCAAGCATGAAGATTGTGATAGTGTGGTTTAAGCAGAGATAACTATTCTATCAAGGAAAAATGAAAACTATTTTTTTTTGGTATGGTTGATGGGTTGTGGCCAGGAAAGTTAAAACAGATGATTCATAAATTTATTTTCGCAATCGCCACATCATGATGAATTTCAATTTAAAAAAAACAACAGAGGTAAAGCCTAAATACCAGGGGTGTCAAACTTGAGTCGTCACATGATGTATTGCAACTTCCACCCCCCTTTGCTAAACCGGGCAGGGGCATGGCCAGCACATGATGCATCCAGCCCACGGGCCACGAGTTTGACACCCCTGCTATATATTATCCTTTACTGGCTCCATTTTGCTGCTTCGGTTATCACAAAACAGGACAAAAATATCAGCAAAATGTTCACTCCTTGGGAGAAATTATGATCACTTCTATAGCTCTGAAAACTGAACTCACTTTAGAAATGCATCCTCAGCCATAATAATATGTTAACCCATGCTATTATATTTATATGAAAAAAAATCACATTGATTTATAGAAAATTTGTATACAAGTAGCCCCCAACTTACAACAGTTCATTTAGTGACCAAAGTTACAATGGCACTGAAAAAACTGACTCACCACTGTTTTTCATACTTATGGCTATTACTGCATTCTCGTACTCATGTGATCAAAAATCAGATCCTTGGCAACTGATTCATATTTATCATGGCTGCAATGTCCAAGGGTCATATGATCACCTTGTGTACCCTTTCTCACAAGCAAAGCCAATGGGGAAGCCGGATTCACTTAACAATTGGGTCATTAATTTAACACCTGCAGCGATTCACTTAACAACTGTGACAAGATAGGTTGTAACATGGGGCAAAATTCACTTAACAAATGTCTCTCTTAGGAACAGAAACATCGACCTCAACTGTGTTTGTAAGTTGAGGACTAATTGTATTTATCAAATTGTCCCAAGACTGCTCAATGGACAATGAATGCTAACTATTGGAATATTGGCTCTAATGATTACTTGGAAAATGCAGTAAAAGTTTCTAAGTGATTGGGTTTAGACATGATAACAAACTTGATTTTTGACAGACTTGATTTTCATTAAAATCAAGTTTTGTTAAATAAGAAACAACTTGCTAGCTTCCCACAATATGTTAAACCCGAACCAAAGAAATCATATTATAGCTTAGAATTATCTCTCCTTGTGAATCAGGCCAATGCGATAATAACACCATGAGAATTTGTATCTCTCTCTATCCATGTAGCAAACCAAACTTTTGGACATGGTTTAGCCACATGGAAATATCATTCATTCTCCAATCACTCACTGGAAATTGTGAAAATACATCAACTGACAAGAGCTCTTATTAATAACTTGTGTTAACTTTTGTAACTTCTACAAATTATTTGCTTTGCCTAGAAAACTTGATAAATTTACTTCGGGGTGTCAAATTTGCAATGTCACGTTGTTGTCACATGTCATATCATGACTCCCCCCCCCACCGTGCGCTGAACCGGGGATGGGCATGGCCAGTGCATGACACATCTGGCCCTCGGGCCCCAAGTTTGACACCCCTGCTCTATGTGATAGTCTAGAGCAGTGTTTCTCAAACTTGGTGACTTTAAGTCCTGTGGACTTCAACTCCCAGAATTCCCCAGCCAGCTATGCTTTTCATGAGAGGGACGTGGTGGCTCAGTGGCTAAGATGCTGAGCTTGTCAATCAGAAGGTCGGCAGTTCGAATCCCTAGCGTCGCGTAACAGAGTGAGCGCCCCTTACTTGTCCTAGCTTCTGCCAACCTAACAGTTTGAAAGCATGTAAAAATGCAAGTAAAAAAATAGGAACCATCTTTGTTAGAAAGGTAACAGCGTTCCGTGCGCTTTCGGCATTTAGTCATGCTGGCCACATGACCACGGAGATGTTTTTGGACAGAGCTGGCTCTTCAGCTTTGAAACAGAGATGAGCACCGCCTCCTAGAGTCTGGAACGACTACTACGTATGTATTAGGGGAACCTTTACCTTTTATGCTTTTCATGGTTCACTTACTAAATACACAATTAATTAAGAAGTTTCAGACTTACTATTAAAATGGTTGTATCATTTTTGTCTTTTCTAAACTCTTCTACAAGGCTTTTAAGTTTCTTATTGTGCTCTTCCAACGCTGTGATTCTTTCCTCTTGTTCCTTGCACTGCATGTCTTTTGAGTTTATTTCTTGCTATAAAACAAACAAAAAGGTATATCTCAAACACATTCAGTACATGCTATACTAAATACAAAGGAATTGCCCCCATTCAATATCGCCATTCCATTAAAAAAAAAAGGGAAACCCGGCAACCACAACCAGCTCACCTGAAGGTCTTGATTGTATATTTCTGCATTTGAAATTATAGCCTTTAAGTTGGTAATTTCATGCATTAGTTGCATCTGTGGAGCAAGTGAAGCAAATAGCAAAGCAGTTATGAAGCACCCATTGGTTTAGTTTACTTGCCATCACCATAAGAAAGATAAGCAGCCTTTGCATTAAAAGATTCTGTTAGAACCACTCAATTTTAGATAAGCATCTAGTTCAGGGATGTCAAACTGGATTTCTTCGAGGGCCAGATCAGCATTGTAGTGCTCCTCTGAGGGCTGGCGGGGTGGGGGTGGGAGACACAAGACGGCTGCCTCCTGCAGCATTTTGCTGGCCAAAATCACTCCCGGCGCCTCCTTTTTTGCCTCCATGGTGTCCTGCAGCAGCCTTCCGGCCAAAAACAGGCCGCTGGAGGCCCCGTGTGGCTTGTTTTCAGCTTCCAGCAACACTCTACCCACCAAAAAGGGCCTCACGGAGGCCCCGCAGGCCGGTCCTTTGGTATTTCCAGGCCGGCACCACGGGCCAGATTTAAACATCTTGCAGGCCGGATCCAGCCTGCCGGCTTTGAGTTTGACGCCCCTGAACTAGTTGTTACTGCAGGAAATACTGTTTTTACATATCTTAACCCAGAGAAAAATCTAGGAAACAAAATTTCAACCTCAGTACCAGAGTGGCTAGATTTGTACATGGCACTGTGCAATGATGACTTGGTTTATATATAACACTAAGCTAAAATCAAATCAGCCATGTTTTGGCTAATCTCAAACGTAATAATTGTGGTTGGTTGTGGAACCATGGCCCAATATAGTATGTATACAGTCAAAAGCAAAGCTTAGCTTTGTAAGACATGTACATCCAGTCATTGTTATTACTTCTCAGTCTTTCAAAGTAGAATGCCTTGGTTGCAAGATTTAATATTTCATGGTTGGACACAACAAGTTTAATTCTACTTCAGTAATTTATATCCCATTAAAATTAGTGCATTTATGTCCCATCTTCCTTTCATAATGGACATTGAGAGAGAAAATGCGTTATTCCCAGATGATCGTTGGGCAAGATGCTGTGCAAGGTTATAGTGCCATGTGACCCAAACACTTTGCCCTAATCTATGTCCTCCAGGACAACCTTTTCACTCCCAGATTTCCTATCCAGCACTGTCTTCAGATGTGTTGGTCAGGAAATCTGGGAACTGAAGTCCTAAACAACTGGGATGCATTGGAAGTATAATGCGAACCTGTCGGCTTGCAAAGGTTTTGCATGGAGACTGGAAGCTTCTGGGGGCCGTGATCTCGTGTGACTTCAGGCACCCATCTGCTTTCGCAGAGAATGGCGGTCTGAAGTCACATGAGATAATCCCCCCCCCCCCGAATATTTTACTCTTGGTGTGCAAAAAGCATTTTTCGGATAGTGGAAGCAAAATTGTCCCACTCTCAAAGAAACCGCAAACGAGAGAACGGTGATCTTCTCAAGGTAAGTGAGTCCGGCATGGCGGGATTAGGGTGGGGAAGTAATTATGGCGAGCCAGGTGGGGAGAATAAGCAGGGTGAATGATGCAGTGCCTCTGCAGTCGTAAATTATTTCTGTGGTGCTTCAACATTCGTAATTTAGGGGCTGTGTTGTAAATACTCAGGGGGTGTTATCACGTAATTTCGAACGGTCAATAAGTGAACTAATTGTGAACTCATAAATCGAGGATTACCTGTATAAAATAGTTGGGGGAAAAAATCTCACAACTTTACATGTTTTGAAAGAACTGCAGTGGCGTTTAGTCTGTTTGCACTTCACAATGAAAGTCTTTAAAGCTTATGGAAATGTTTCATTTGCATACAAATGTTTCATTTGCAAACTCTCCTTTTTTCTCACCTCCTGCTCTTCAGAAGCCTGTTTCTCAAGGGCCATAAATTCATGGGTTGATATTTTCTCATGCAGCTCTGTGAGTTCATAGGTCAGCCGTTCTTTCTCCAAGCACACACTATCAAATTTTGCTTGTATGGTTTGCTGTTCAGTGACGGCATTATTCTAGCCAAGAAAGGAATGGAGGAAATTACATCTTTTACCCATAACCTCTGGTTGAATATCCTGCAATCTACAAAAATGACTCACCCTTTCTTCCAAGAGGCTTTGGCAAAGCTGAATCGACTCTCTCTTAGAAGTCTAGAACAAAAGACACTTCAGGCAACAACATTCTTCTACTTTGCAAAATATTAAATGTAATGAAACTTAAAAGGGATTGTTGCTTAAAACCATTCTGCCTCATCATCAAATTATCTTCCCAGCTGGAAGAAAAACTCTATTTTTACACATAATAATATGCAAATAACATTTATTTTATTGGATTTGTAATAATATAAATCTAGCTAGGAATAAAGATAATAAGAGAACCTGTTCCCTTTCTTCCTTTACAGGCAGATCAAGACACTGCTGGCATAAAATAGAGGCACTGGGGAAGAGTTTTTGATAAGCTGTATTTCCCCTTAATGTGCAATTCTACAACCCACTGAAGAATGTTTGCCCACTGCATTGGAAAAAATGGTTCAACAATATATCCAACCCTCTCTGCAAATTCTGCATGTTTTTTTTTTATCAGCCCCCAATACTTACAAAGTTTATTTTCGATCCCGGGATCCATTCCTCCTCAGGCATAATACTGGATGGATCCTCATAGTCGGAGAAGTCCGAGGATACAGCTAAGAATTAAAAACACCCCGAACCAGGGGAACAATAATGGAATTATTGTATATGTATACACTTAAAAGGAGGATGTATGTAAAATTATTAATATGAAATATGATTAATGGAATATGATTAATACCACCAATATTAAATTGAGTATGCTCTAATGCTGAAATACACCATGTAAAGCCTAGTGGAGAGTGGAAGGGAAGAGGGATGGAGGGTAAGAGAGAGGATAGAAGAAAGGGAAGAAGAGGTGAAGAAAAGAGGAGGAGAGAGAGAAGGAGCAAAAACAGGAGAGAGGAGGAGAAAAAAGGGAAGGTAGAAATAGAAAGGAGAGGAGGGATGGTAGAAGGAAGGAAGGAGGTAGGGAGGAGGAGAGAGGGAGAGAAGGTAGGGCTGCGGTGGAATAGGGTATAATATGGTGTATGGAAAGTAGAAGAGCAAATGAGAGTTGTTGGGGGTGGATGATAAGAGGAATAGATATAATATAATATTGGATAATACATAATAGTGCTTGCTAAGATGTAATGGTATACTTATGGATATTTATATGAAAATAAAAATAAAAAAACCTGTAAAAGGAAAAAAAATAAAAACACCCCCAACCCCGAAGTATATAAAATTAAATGGAAATTCTGTGAAATATTTTTTTTAAAATAGAAAATACCGTATTTATTCGAGTATAACGCGCAAAATTTTATACCCAAAAAAGAAGTCAAAGTTTGGGTGCGCGTTATAAACGAGGGCTGGGCTGGGGTGGCAGTGGCGAATTGTAAATTGTAAATTTCCGGACTGCAGCCTCGATCCCGGCCTCAGGCGGCGCCGCGCCGTGCTCAATAGTCGCAACTCAGCTGCCTGCCGCCTTTCCCCTCCTTTGTCTCCCCGCCGCTGCCGCCGCCGTTTAAACCAAGGAATCGTTGCTTGTTCTACCTACAGAAGGTCCAGCATAGAAGCGAAGCCGAAAGAGATCCTTGCGAGGCTCTGCAGGCTTCCTCGGAGTAAGGAAGGCAACAGCTCCCCTCACCCCCCAGAAAGCAGCGGGGCTCGTCGCGATGAAAAAGGCAGCCCTGATGCCGAGGAGAGCCTTGCAAGGAGGCGGAAAGGAAAAGCCCGAAAAGGCACCAAAAGAAGCGGGGGGAGCTTCGCCCGCCTGGTGGGCAGCCATCGAGGCGTTTTCAAAGGCGGCGCCTGGGAGAGATGAGGCGGCACTCCGGCGGTCCTGTTGCCAGCGTTCGGCGGCAGCAGCGGCGGCAATAGTCGGAGCGCCGCTGCTGCCGCCGAACACTGGCAACAGGCGCGCACAGGCTGCCCACCAGGCGGGCAAAGCTCCCCCCGCTTCTTTTGGTGCCTTTTCGGGCTTTTCCTTTCCGCCTCCTTGCAAGGCTC
The DNA here is from genome assembly GCF_964273705.1 of Natrix helvetica. Classification (NCBI taxonomy): domain Eukaryota; kingdom Metazoa; phylum Chordata; class Lepidosauria; order Squamata; family Natricidae; genus Natrix; species Natrix helvetica. The sequence continues at coordinate 22,014,392 of NC_138558.1, forward strand.
TCCTCGGCATCAGGGCTGCCTTTTTCATCGCGACGAGCCCCGGGTGAGGGGAGCTGTTGCCTTCCTTACTCCGAGGAAGCCTGCAGAGCCTCGCAAGGATCTCTTTTGGCTTCGCTTCTATGCTGGACCTTTAGCCTGCTCTTCCTCTTCTCGATACAGCAATCGCCTACTCATTACAATGCCTCCCGCGAGTTTGGTCTTATTTTGTCTTGACTAGAGCAAAAGTTGGCGCGCCTACGCCCCCTTCCCGCCCCGCCGGCGGCAATAGTCATTACTATTACAATGCTTGGTGTGAAACAAAATTTTATACCAATTTTTAATCGAAAATTAGGGGGTGCACGTTATACACGTGTGCGCGTTATACTCGAATAAATACGGGTAGCTACTTTTGGTCTCCTTAATTGTCACCAAGCGACAACCATTCCATTAAGACTCTAAATCGTTTTTATAACAGATAACTGAATTTTATAGAACTTAAGCTTGTTCTTTTCCGTCCCATTTGATTTGGATAGATGTTTAACTCCAGCAAGTAGCTTTCGTCCTAGTGAGAAATGCAGATTTTATACTAGCTCTGTTATGCTGAGTGCCTTGGGCACAAGCACCTGCCAGATCAATACATTTGAAAAGTTGGGTCTTTTCAATCTCTGGAGACAGCTGCCCGATTCAGATTTCTTTCAGAGCAATTAAGAGAGAAACTGAACTTGGTACAGGCAGTCCTTGTTTAACAATGCCAACGGGGACCAGAAATTCTCTTAAGCGATGTACTTAAAAAACAAACATGTGACTGTGCTGCTTCTGCTAAATGAGGCACTTACTGTATTTTTCAGAGTATAAGATGCACCTTTTTCCCTCAAAAAAGAGGGTGAAAATCTGGGGGCATCTTATACACTGAATACAGCATTTTTGGCCTTCCGAAACCCCGCCCCTTTGCAATAATGGTGATGCATAGCCTTTAGGAGGCTTCCAGAATGCTCCTGGGGGCTGGGGAGGGCAAAAATGAGCAAAAAATGGCCTGTTTGTTTGCTTGTTTTTCCCCCCAGCTCCCAAAAGTACTCTATAAGCCTTCTAAAGGCTATGCATGGCCTGTTTTGGCAAAAAATGGACCTGTTTTCGCAAGGTCTGCAGGGACAAAAACTTTTAAAAAAAAATTTGCCTCTTCAAAATCTTGGTGTGTGTTATACTCTGGTGTGTCTTATATTCTGAAAAATATGGTAAGTCAAAAGCAGTGTGACCGTGCTGCTCAGTGACAACAGTTCTGGAAGCCCTACAGTTGCTGTTGAGTGAAGACTGCCCAGGTGGTTAAGTGAGGACCACACTTGACCTCAACTTCCAACTTCCTGCTGCTTTCCCAAACGACTGTTTGTAGGAAGCCAGCAAGGAAGGTCGCAAATCATGTGACTGTGGAGATGTTGCAATGGCCATAAGTACATGGTCTGGTTGTAACAACCTCCTATAAGTACAGTCACTGAACAAATGATTGTTAAAGGAGGACCACCTGTAGTTTAAGGCTGGAATGTCACTCTTCACAGTCCATCTCATATTTAGCAGAATTCAACTGTCAGGCCTGCAGCCATATTTTCTTGTGGATCTTAGGCCTGCCACACTTTCTATTATTCTACTATGCATTTTCTATTGTGGGAAAGTGGGAGGGGGGATTGTACGGAGTTAGATGGTATGTAGCCATAACAAAATTCTTTCTAGAAAACTAAACCGTGCCGCAGACATCCGGGTGTGAGTCCCTCGTCGTGAGATGGGGCCCAGGGAGGCAGTTGGGCCTGCTGATAGTATACCTGGCTCCTCGCTATACTTCAGCGGCCCTGCCCGAACTCCTTGAGCTGATCTCATCGGTGGCGGTTGAGACCCCCAAACTTTTAGTGATGGGGGATTTTAATCTGCCGTCGATGGGAGAAGCGTCTGAGGGGGTTCGGGAGTTCATGGCTTCCATGACAGCCATGGACCTGACCCAGTTAATTCAGGGCCCTACTCACGAGGGAGGCCACACCCTGGACCTTGTTTTCGTCTCTGGCCAGTGGACGAGTGATCTGGGAATAGGGGACCTAGACATTATTCCCCTGTCATGGTCGGATCACTCACTTCTCCGGCTGGACTTCCCTGGTGCTACCCCCCGCCGCGAGGAGGCGGAACTGGAAGGTATTAGATGGTTCCGCCCCAAGCGCCTGATGGAACCGGATAGGTTCCAGACGGAACTTGGGCCACCCCCTGTGGACCTGACCCGCCCCCGAGTGGAGGACCTGGTAGACGCATGGAATAGTGCGACTACCGGGGTCCTAGACCGGGTGGCGCCTTTGCGGCCTCTCCTGCGGCGACGAACCACCCTGGCACCTTGGTTCACCGAGGAGCTAAGGGTGATGAAACGCCACAAGAGACGCCTAGAGAGTCGTTGGAGATCCTCCCGTTCCGAACTTGACCGAGCACAGGCACGAGCCTTTTTGAAGACGTACCTTGTGGCATTAAGAGTGGCCAAACGTCAACATTGTGCCGCTCTTATTGCGTCTGCAGATAGCCGCCCTGCCGCCCTGTTTCGGGTGACCCGCTCTCTCTTGTTTGAGAGACCACGGGAAGCCCCATTACAGGGCAGAGCAGAGGAGTTTGGGAAATATCTACAGGACAAAGTCGCTCAAATCCGGATGGGATGGGCCCCTTTCAGTGGTTCAGTAGAGACGCCCGTGGCGAGTCTTGAGGGACCGCTTTGGGAGGAGTTTGACTCGGTTGCCATCGAGGATTTGGACAGGTTACGTGGACGTCTGCGACCCACCACATGTGTATTGGACCCGTGTCCCTCCTGGCTTGTACTGGCATCCTGGGAGGTTACGCGCGACTGGCTCCTTGGCCTGGTGAACGCCTCGCTGGGTGAGGGGTCTCTACCGGCCGCCTTGAAAGAGGCGGTGGTGAGGCCCCTGCTCAAGAAGCCTTCCCTGGATCCGACGGACCTAGTCAATTATCGTCCTGTCTCCAACCTTCCTTTTTTAGCGAAGGTTGTAGAGAGTGTGGTGGTAGAGCAGTTCCCACGTCACCTGGAGGAAAATGATTATCTAGACCCGCGCCAGTCCGGCTTCCGACCCGGGCACAGCACGGAGACGGCCTTGGTCGCATTGGTTGATGATCTCTGGAGGGCCAGAGATAGGGGTTGTTCCTCTATCCTGGTCCTATTAGATCTCTCGGCGGCGTTCGATACCATCGACCATGGTATCCTGTTGCACCGGCTAGAGGGGCTAGGAGTCAGGGGCACCGTGTTACGGTGGTTTGGCTCCTACCTCTCTGATCGGACGCAACGTGTGTTGGCAGGGGAGCAGAGCTCGACCCGGAGGCCACTCACATGTGGAGTGCCACAGGGATCGGTGCTCTCGCCTCTCCTGTTCAACACATATATGAAACCGCTGGGCGAGATCATCCGTGGTTTTGGGGTGGGATATCATCTGTATGCTGATGATACTCAGCTATACATTTCCACCCCGAACCACCCCAATGAGGCCGTCGAAATGATGTCCCGGTGTCTGGAGGCCGTACGGGTCTGGATGGATGGCAACCGACTAAAACTCAACCCTGCCAAGACGGAGTGGCTGTGGCTCCCGGCCTCCCGGTTCAACCAGGTGCTTCCATCTCTGGCCATCGGGGGCGTCCAACTAGCCCCCATGGAACAGGTGCGCAATTTGGGCGTCCTCCTGGATGCCCGGTTGTCCATGGATGATCATGTAACAGCCGTGGCTAGGGGGGCGTTCCATCAGGTTCGCCTGATGCGCCAATTGCGCCCCTTTTTGGACCGGGATGCCCTACGCACAGTCACCCATGCGCTAGTGACGTCTCGCCTGGACTACTGCAATGCTCTCTACATGGGGCTTCCCTTGAGATGCACTCGGAGACTACAGTTGGTCCAGAACGCGGCCGCGCGGGTGATTATGGGGAGGACTAGATACTCCCCTGTAACACCTCTCCTGCGCGAGCTGCACTGGCTTCCTGTGGTCTACCGAGTGCGTTTCAAGGTTTTGATTATGATCTTTAAAGCGCTTCATGGCACAGGGCCTAGTTATATGCAGGATCGCATCCTGCCCCACACATCCCTACGACCAATTCGCTCACACAGAGAGGGACTTCTCCGGGTGCCGTCCGCCAAACAGTGCCGGGGGGCGACACCCAGGAGCAGAGCCTTCTCTGTGATGGGCCCAGCCCTGTGGAATGACCTCCCCCGTGACATCAGGATTACTTCCGATCTCCGCTCCTTCCGTGTACAGCTGAAGACCCACCTCTTTCAATTATCTGGCCTGGCTCAATCGTAATTTCTCTTATTCCTCCTAACTGTTTTTTAAATTGTCTTTAAATATTAATTCTTAATTGCATATTGGGTTTTTACAATTTGGGGTATTTTAATGCTGATTTTTAGCTGTCTAAATGATGAAATTTGTTACCTCCTCCGTGTATGCGTGTATGTGTGTTTTGTATTTATGTATGTTTATGTGCTGTTATATATCTTTTATGTTTTATGCTCCATTGTACGCCGCCCCGAGTCCTACTTGGAAAGGGAGCGGCTAATAAATCCAAATTATTATTATTATTAAGGTCATCCTTTGTCTCTGCACCTCTGCACCTGACCGGAAATGGATGGGTGGAAGCTTCCACCATGGCAGTGGACGATTGTTCCATGTGATGGATTTGTGGGTGTGGGGGCAAGATCTTGAACTTTCAACTGAGTTGGAAAACTGGGAAGACTTCAGATTCAGGTTTTCCCAGATGTGCCAACATGGCTCTCTTAATAAATTGGAACTTTGAACAATACTTTACCTTGGACTCTGATTTACTTTTGGATGCTATTTGGAACCCTGACATCAACAGTATCAGACAAATAACATGTATGTTAAGCATACCTTCTAAAGAGGCATATGATGGCATTTACTATTAGCAATTTTTTACGAATGACAAGTCTTGATTTGCTACAAGCCACAATTAACTGGTATATTCCTTTTAAGATTTAGGAGTCAACTGAAACATTTTCTTAGGAAAAGAACTTACATTCTTCCATCTCTGTCAGACAAGGCAAAGAACTTTTGAAGCGCTTAGCTCTTCCAGGAATGTCTTCCAGGAAAGGGATTCCCCCATCTTGGCTTAAAGCCCCGGGAGCCCAGGTCACACGCCTCTTCTTTTTATCCTTAAATTAAGAATAAAATAAAAATAAGCACACAATTTGTTGGCCAAGCTTTCCCACACTTCAAACATGGTCAGAATTTCTTAGCCAGCATGCGGACTGAGGAATTCTGGGATGTGAAGTCTTAATAACTTGTAACGATCTGAGAAAGGACTTGATATGATAGGTTACATTATACCTATGATAAATAAAAGGACTTAAACTTTGTTCTCTGTAGAGCCAGGAGCTCTAGTAGAAACCGTTAGTGGCAAAAATATAGGCAATGTTGATTTTGAAAAATCTTTCACAGGGAAGGAGTAGAGCAGCAGATGTAAATGTAACAGCACCTGACATTATGACCCACTAATTCAGTCCTAGAGATCATCAACCCTGACTGCTCTTTAGAAGGCCAGATCCTGAAGAGGAAACTTAAATACTTTGGCCACCTAATGAGAAGGAAGGACTCACTCTAGAAGAGCCTAATTCTGGGAAAGATTGAGGGCAAAAGAAGAAGGGGACAACAGAGAATGAGGGGGCTGGATGGAGTCACTGAAGCAGTGTGAGCTTTAATGGGCCTGGGGGGTGGTAGAGGACAGAAAAGCCTGGAGGAATGTTGTCCATGAGATTGCGATGGATTGGACACAACTTCGCAATAACAACAACAGTCTTAATACAGAGCAGCCTGACAAGCAATGCTAAAGCTTTGTGATATAAGCTATTAGTATAAGCTTGAGAAACAGATAAGAGTTCTGACAAACAAGAATTGTCGACTGAAGATTGTTTTTATGAAGACAGCAGAAGACAAGTCTTTACTATTTTCTCAAACAGTTGCAAAACCACTGAAAATACCATTTCATACAACTGCAACTACTCAATCTATCACCAAGATGAGAAAGGGATGTCAAACTCAAGGCTCGCGGGCCGAATCCAAACTCCCCCGAGCTCCATTTGTGCTGGCAGAGGGCTAACAAAACAAACGAAAAGCAACCCCCCCCCAAAAAGTCAAACACAACCCTGATGCGGCCCTCAATGAAATTGAGTTTGACACACCTGGTCTAAATCAATTGTGCTTCAAAAATATATCTCATATTTATGTATCAATTTTTGATTTACCGTGAACTTACATTTTTAGAATTTAAAAGATCTAGAATGTAAGACATGCTATTGGTTTTAAGATTTATCATATTTCTTGTATCATCACAAGAATAAAAGCCATTACTACTAAAATCTAAACAAAACCTGGCTTCTTCATCACCCCTTGGGATGCTCAACAACTTACTCCAGACATACTGCATTCCAGTGTCTGGGTAAAAATCTAAATCTTAATGGCCTTTTGAAAGGCTAAGACAGTGGTCGGCAACCTTAAGTACTCAAATAGCCATAAAGGTCCTAACCGGAAGCCCCCCCGTTCAATTCTGAAGCTGACCGGAGGTCCGGTACCCCCACCATAGTCTCCTCCTAGCGTGGTGTCCTTTTTCCTCTACCTGTCCTAACCGAAAGCCCTATCAATTGTGGAGCCAACTGGCGACAGGGAGCCGCAGCAGAAGGATGAAAGAGCCACATGCGGCTCCAGAGCCGCAAGTTGCTGACCTCTGGGCTAGGAGAATGAGGGTTCTTTATGTTTACATAAATGTTTCCCATCCTCCCAAACATAACAATTCCAAAACAAACAAACAATGCTTTCTAACTTTCTGCAAGATTTAATCTTTATACTTACCTTTCGCTCCTGTTCTCGCAAAAAAGAGGATGAAGTCACCAACATCTCTGTGAGTGCCCTTATCCTGTCTTGCTGCTCTTTCTGAACGGAATTCTTCTCTTCCAAGAGTTGTGCTAACTGATTTTTGGTTTGAGAATAAGACGAAACCTAAAACAGAAGATACCAAGGCTGCTTATCAAATAGAAATTTTGGTTCTGCAAGGAAATAAACATGAAGAATTTGAACTTTTACATTTACATTACAGGATGCAACATCATATTTTTCGGAGTATAAGACTTAACTCACCCCAAAAAAGAGGGAGAAAATTTGGGTGTGTCTTATACACCGAATGTAGCCCCCCCCCAAAAAAATCTGAGGCATGGAGGCAGCGATGGTCCGTGGCAATCCCTGCAACCTGGAACAGGTGATTGGGGGTATTTTGGCAGTCTGATCTGTGCTGAATCAGGCTCCAATAAGTACTAAAGCTGACCTGGCTGGTCAGTTTGCAGCAGCAATCACATTCAGAAAGTACACACAAGTAACTGATTCAGCAGGATTCAAAATATTAATAAAATATAATATAATAGCAAAAGCAGGTTTTCCAAGGCAGCAGTAAATACAAGCAAAACACAAGCAGTTTCACTTTCAGTTCTCAGCTAAGCCAGGCTCCTTCCTGTCTCCTTGTTGCTCACACAGCAAGTACTGTTTCAGAGTCCAAATAGCCCTCATTGGCTGACTTAGTTGCTGTGCCTATTCATTGGCTGACCAAGTTATGAACTCTCACACACTGGCAGGAAGTTAGCCAGCTGAATACCACGGATGCTGGTAGGCAGAGGCAGGATTTTCCTTCTTCTCATTTTCCTCCCCAAAAACTAAGGTGTGTCTTATACGCTGAAAAATACGGTAATCATACAATCTGTGGAAAGGTAGACTAGCAAACATTATCTATGGCAGGATGTCCAAGGAAAAAGAGAATATTTTTGACTTCTTCAGATGGAGATCATAGAAAGATCAGTCACTTAGTAAGTCAAGACAAATGTTCAGTGGATCAATACTTTCCTACTTCCCAGTGTCCACAACAAAGAGTAAAAACTACAAGTGATTTTAAATAAAAAAATAAAATTAAAGTCACTAGAGGAGAAATAAGAGTTAGCTACAGATTACTAAAATGTAATAAGAAGCTTCCCTTGTGGCTGTCAGGAGTCCATACGTTTTGGAGTTCTCCTAAGTAACTGTCCAGCTTCTTCATCTGAAATTTCTGTTCAGATTTTATTCCTGCTCCTATCCTAGATGCATTTTTTTCCCAGTTTTTCAATTTGTCCTAACACTTTTGCCAGATTCAGCTGAAATGTAGGTAGCATCTAAACATACATAATGAATCATTGATTCTCTTGGAAGGCAATGTTCAAAGTTTGTGATATGCAGCATTCAAGAAACTGGGCAGACAATTAATGAGTTTTTAGAACAGTGCATGCTCTCTGATGGATTTGGCCTGTTGGGCTGGAAAATGACCCACCCAATCCACTTAGGCTAGGCAACTTACTTCTTCCAGCTGGCGTTTCAAATCTTCTATTTCATTACGGTATCTCTTTAGAAGAGCATCATCATCAAGAACTTCATTGACTTTCGGGGTATTCTTCATCTTTTTAGCTGTACTGGCAAACTAGAAGAGACAAAATATGTAGAGAAGGCCAATAATATAATAAAAATCAGTATATATATATTTTAAAAAATCTTGTTTGATTACATTCATAAACTGAAAACATACTATTCTTATTGGATATCCCTGTATATTTCTTTCTTTATGAAGAGTGTTTTCCTTCTCTCTGATAGCACTTTGTGTAAACAAAATTGAGAAATAGATCAGCCAATAATTCATTATCGTGTTTCCCCAAAAATAAGACAGAGTTTCATTTTCTTTTGACCCCCGAAATAAGCACTTGGCCTTATTTTCAGGGAGGTCTTATTATTTTTGAGGTGCAGGAGGCGGCGAGCGTGGTCACCTCATGGCTGTTGCTATGTTGCAATATTTTCGGGGAGGGCTTATTTTAGTGCATGCGTTCAAAAGCCCGATTGGGCTTATTATCCGGGGAGGTCTTATTTTCAGGGAAACAGGGTAGACTAATTCATAGACTGGCCTGGAAGGCCACAAATTCCTTCTCGGTACCACTCTTAGGTCTACCTGTGAATAAATCCTTTACACAGAGCTCTGATACCCCAACTAATACTTTTTAGCTATCTGTCTCTAAGGAGTAGCACTATACTTTGACAAAGTTTCAAAAACGACTTGTACTGAGGCCGATGTTGGAAGATAAACAAAAATGCAACAAATCAACAAAATAAAAGTAGAATATACTCATACTTTTCCACATAGTACAATAGTCGGGGAGAATATATATATATATAAAAAAATAATCATATGAAGAGTAACTACGGTATATCGTTTTGAAGTGACAACTGCTGTTTGCACTCTTCTGCTTGTGCATATCCATAGCCTTTTAGCAAGAACATTAGAAATTACCTGGAGTGTGCTAAGAGTCTCTTCCAACGATGCTGGTGTAATTGTACATATAATAACAGTCTTGGCATTTCCACCCAAGGAGTTCTGGAGAATTCTTGTTAGCTTACTGTCCCTGTAGTTGATAAAGCCCCTGGTGCAAAGGGATGAGAAAAACAACAAAATATTATGGATGAGGCTGAGGGGAAATTGGTTCAACAGCCCACTCATTATCTTTAGACAAAGTGAGAACACTAATTAGTGCAATAATAAAACTATCCATATTAAACATGTGAAAAGATGCACGTTAAAAATTGAAGTGGGAAAAAGGGAGATTCAGAATTCATCCAACGTTTCGATGCTCCAATTGAAACAGGAATGATTTATTTCTTACCCAGACTGATCATCACAAAGTTTCTTGATAACTTGGCCCAAGATGAAGAGGCTCCGGTTAATATTACACCCTTCTTTAAGTCGAATCCCTAAGCACATACGTAAAACACATCATTTCAGTTATTGCTGTATAGATTTACGGCATCATAAATCAGTTCTCATTTTAAGGTCATAGGAAGACGTACTGAATCAAATACACAGTCTACACACTCCAGCATTTAAAAAAAAACCAAAACAAGTAACTGAATGGATCCTTTTGAAAGCCTACAAGGTAAGGGCGAATGCAATTCTCCATTCAGATTCTTCTACAACTGGAACTGGGAAGTATAGACCTCAACAATAAAGATGACACAGCCACGACAACTGAAAGTCATTCACAGCCCTACACGCCATGAATTTGTCTAGTTTCCTTTTAAAATTGTTTATTCTGATAGCAGGGCATTAATACATTGCTTCCCCGAAAATAAGACAGGGTCTTATTTTCTTTTGACCCCTGAAATAAGCGCTTGGCCTTATTTTAGGTGGGGTCTTATTATTTTTGAGGTGCAAGAGGCGGCAAGCGTGGTCACACCATGGCTGCTGTTGTGTTGCAATATTTTTGGGGAGGGCTTATTTTCAGGGGAGAGTTTATTTTAGCGCATGCACTCAAAAGTCCGATAGGGTTTATTATTCGGGGAGGTCTTATTTTGGGGGAAAAAGGGTAGTTTGGGATATCTAACCTTTAATGATTACAGAAGTAAAAACACAATCTAGCACAGGTTAAAAATAGCTGTATTGTGATTTTATTCTTATATTTCTAGCCAACAATGGCTATTTAACTTTATGCAGATATAACATTACAGTTCCTAATGATCAGTATGAGCCCTTTATTACTTACTGTTCATTTAGGAGCGGGCAATTATGTGTTATCTCCATATTCCCACATTACTACATTTATAAGTACTCCTTGACATACGACAATTGAGCCCAAAATTTCTGGTGCTGTGAGACATTTGCTTAAGTGAATCTTGCCCTGTTTTACAACCTTTCTTGTCACAGTTGTTAAATTAGTAACATGGTTGTCAAGTAAATATGGCTTCCCCACTGACTTTTCTTGTCAGAAGGTTGCAAAAGGTGATCACATCACCCGAGGACACTCAACCGTCATAAACATGAGACAGTTGCCAAATGTCTGAATTTTGATTACATCACCATGGGGATCCTGCAATGGTCGTAAGTAAGAAATGGTCACAAGTGACTTTTTTTCAGTGCCATTGTAACTTCGAACAGTCACTAAATAAACTATTGTAAGTTGAGGACTACCTGTAATTTAAAACAGGAGTTTCTTTGGAAGAATCTTTGGCTGGGGAATTCTGGGAGTTGAAATCTACAAGTTTTAAAGTTCCCAAGTTTGGACACCCCTGCTTTAGAGAGTGCGGAGAAGATAAAGGGAGAACTGCAATGTATGCCAGTCTGAGGAGGGCCTTTGAAAATGGCAGGATATGAATGCAGTCTATTTAAGGCAATAAATTAGGAACAAGTTACTACAGAATTACAGACAGAAAGTTTCACTGAGGAGTAAACACATACCTTCAGCCCCTGTTTGACTGGCTCTTTCACTTCCTGCCAGATCTACAAAATTCTGAAAAATTGAGACGGAATTTGTTAAGCTTAGTTTTATTTGAACGATTTTGCCTTCAGTGGAACTTGCTGAAGAGCACAATCAAACATTAGAACTGATGAGTCAAACTCACTGAAATTCAGAAAGCACCAATATAAAAAAAGCAAGTGTTACACACATGCTCCCAAGTTCAGCTTATGGTCCCTCGCTCACACATTCACAGCGCTGGAAAAGAGCCACCCTCAAATCACTTTCGAGCGAACACCAAAGAACAAACTGGTGTTTAGAATACACTCAATTTAAAATAATACCAAGCTTTTACTGGCTGCAATGTATATATTTGCTGTTTCACCCATGTGCACTTAACCACATCCTCAACTAGGCTGGAGGGCACCAGCGAGAGGGACAGAAGTCGCAAAGTCTGGGTCCAAAGATGATAAAGAGTGGGTGAGCTTCAGGACCCTTTTATCCCCCTTGCTTTGTTCTGGTAGCTGTTGATGGGACTTAGGGAGGGGTTTCCCATGTACTCCGGCCCAATTTCTTTTGTCTGATTCAGGTGAAATTTATTAGATTATTAGTATAAACCAAAACATAACTGTTACTTAATGTTTATAAAGTTACACCAGTGTACTATCATATCCCACTTATTATAACCCGTGCAATCTTACAAATAACTCACCAAATGGGAAACCATTACAGCTCCTTCATAGCTCGAGCCAGAAGTATGCTTTTCTTTACTTTCAATGATCTTTAAAAAAAGGTAATATCATGAACCAGATTTAAAAACACTTTCATACATTACAAAACAGAGCTAGACAAACATTTAAACGGAATCACATATCACATTAATTTTAGTGCAGCATGTGTACCAGGTTAATTTCCCCTACCTTAAGGGACAGGAGCAGAGATGGGTTGCTGACGGTTCGGCTGAACCAGTAGTGGAATTCAGGCCTGGGTCGCAGAATCGGCATTGACCCAGGCCTGACACACCCCTGAACCGGTTCTTCGGTGTTTTCTGCCGTCGCTGGCATGGTTCTGCGCACAAATGTGCATGCACAAGCAAAGCGTGCCCACATGTGTAGCAAAGCGGTACTAACTAGTTCAAGAACCCACTCCTGGACAGGAGGCAACCTTTCCTAGCCTGACACCAAAGCCGTGTTGTCTAAGAATTCACTCCCACCACAACTGGATGAAGCTATTTGCAACATATTCTTCCCCATAAGAGATTACTTTATTCATCAGTTCCTGAATATTGTTAGAAGATAAAGCCCAATTCAAAGTCTGAAGGAGGAGGCTAAGGGGAGATATGATAGAAATAGTATCAGCAGGAATGTGGATTGATTCTTCAGAGTGATAGGAATGGATGAGAGCTTTACACAGAGAGAATCAAACTCAAAGTAACTTTCTGATCTTGAGAGCTATCAATCAATTGAACAAGCTTGTTTCCTAGAATTAAGGTTGTTCTGTCAGTGTAGTTTTCAAACAAAACTGAACAGCCATTTGTCTGGGAACAGGATTTATGGTTTGGCCAAATAAAAATAAAGAACATGCCCTCAAAATCACCAAGGGAGCATTATATTTATCACCATAAACTCCCAAACCTTGAGGTCAGGATTTTCTTCATCAGACCTGTGGCCTCATTTGTCCTACAGGAGTCACTAAGAACTGAAGTGCCTCAATTGATATGATTCTCTACATGGTGGAAGTTATGTCCCATTCAATCTTTTGTATTAATGTGGTTATTTAGTAGCTGCATGGCCGATGCTGCTGTACACTGTGGCACGAACTAAATGAAGGTAGGAATCCAAAAATTAGCACTTACCATTCTAAAAATTGTATGAGAACGGCTGCTTCTTTCATTCATTTTTGTCTCACCGTAGTGCCTATTTTCTGTTTAGAAGAAACATTAGATACAGATCATTCTTATATTGGATTTTCTCTTCTGACTTATTCTCGTTTCCCATAAAATAGACTTCAGCAGATGGTGCCTATAAACACACCTGGCTTCCTTTTCCCACTGAACGCCTTCACAGCCTCCAACTTCCCTTCCAACTCTTTGTTATTTTGCGCCTCTTTTCTGGGAACTCTTACAGCAGCCCTTTCTTTCCCCTCCAAACAACAGAAGATCACCCCCACTCCAGCTGTGAACAGGGGTAGCAGCACAGCAAGCTCTTCATCTTTTATTTTCAACAAAAGGGCTAACATGTACTGTACCACAAATGTCCAATTCAGCATAGTGGTTTCATTGCTATGTTCTTGCACATGTTTGCATGTGTGCTTGAGGCACGGAGAAAGAAAGTTATATATGAGCCCTGATGGTGCAGTAGTTAGAATGCAGGCAAACTCCGACCACACTCTGGAGTTCGATCCTGACGGGCTCAAGATTAATTCAGACTTCCATCTTTCCGAGGTTGGTAAAATGAGGATCCAGATTGTTGGGGGCAATATGCTAACTCTGTAAACCGCCTAGAGAGTGCTCTAAAGCACTATGGAGCAATATATAAATGTAATGCTATAACTGTATATGTGAGCATACGTGAGCATGTTGCCCACGTGGACAAGAAAGACAAGTTGTGTGAATGGGGGAGTATTCATCTGCAGGGAAGAGACAATAAAGAAAAGTGTTTTGAAGCTAGTATGTATTCATTTGCAGATATGGAGGGGTGACTTTTAACGGATTTAGAACTCTTGAGGTTTGTCTATAATGCTCAATGAGTTTAAACCATTATTGGATAGCAAATCTTACTTTCTCCTTTCTTCAGCCAGCTCATAACCTCTTCTGGAGAAACCACTACTTCTTCATTCAGATCTTCAACATATATTGTCCTCTAGAAGAGAAACATTCAATTATTATTATATCAATCAACATTCTTTATCAGTTGTGAGTATTGTGCCTTGTTCTTGATATATAGTTGGGCCAATGTTTGACTTTGACTTAACCATGAATAAAACCTTCAAAAAACCCTGGTCAGCCCGGGAACAATCCAGAATAATTGAGACTAGTGAAGGAATGGCTGTAATGGGGAGGCTTGCTGGAGAGGTAGCACTAGAGGTGCGTATTTCTCCAGCCTCATGTACTTACATTGATGTCTTCACGAACAACCAGTGACTTCTTTTTCCTAATGTTGCTGCATAGCAAGTCTTGTATAGTTTCATTATGAATTTCCATGTAGGATATACGGAGCAGGAATTCCCTATCTGGAATCTAAAAATTAGGAGAGATTACATTCATCAATACTTCTGAAGACACCTTGTTCCACAGATACATTTATATTATCAATGCCATTAATCATAAATCTTTCCTATGTGCATTCCCAGACATGCTTTATTTGTTAGACTACCACTTTAATTACATCAAGTCATCTGTCAGTGCTGATGACAGTCCAACAGCAGAGGACTCATGGCTAAAGAAAGATTAATGTATACATTGATAACAGGGTCTTCTTCATAAGTGGTCAAAAAGACTTTTAACTCAACTTGTGACAGTCCCAAGAATGTGCTCCCCTAGATAGTGAACTTAAACTCTACACTTTTTATGCGACTAAAAATCCTGGTGAAAGAGGCTTTTTTAGCTGTTATTTTGAATTTTAAAAACATGCAGATAGTCCTGTATTTCTGGACTGTATAACTGGATTTCTTTTGAAGCTTGGCTCAAGGCTCATGATTTAATTAGGGTATCCGTCGGAACCCTGACACCTTAATTTATGACCTTTCAAAATTACCTTAACAAAATGACTTATGACTATTCTCACACTTACAACCATCGCAGCATCCCCAGGGTCATCTTTATCTCGCTGCTTGGCAATTGGCAGTTTAAAATGGGGTCAGATGATCACTATCTGTGACTTTCCCAGCAAGCAAAGTCAATGAGGGAAGCCATATTTGCTTACCGACTGCAGCAAAAACCGGTCACAAAATCATAGGCAGCTCACTTAACTGCCTTGCTTAGCAATGGAAGTTCCAGTCCCAATTATGGTTGTAAGTCAAGGACAACTTGTATTGTGGGCACGCATGCAAAATTATTTTCCAGGTATGGCTAATTACATCTGAAAGCAAGCCAATGATTTTACTCCAAATTTCTTTAGCCTTCCAATATGTTCACTATATATAAGCCTTGGTGGCATAGTGTAAAGTGCAGTACTGTAGGCTACTTCTACTGACTGCTGGCTGTCAAAGTTCAAATCTCACCAGGCTCAAGATTGACTCAGTTGTTCATCCTTCGGTAAAAGAGGTCAGTAAAATGAGGACCCAGAATGTTGGAGGCAACGTGCTGACTCTGTAAATCGCTTAGAAAGGGCTGTAAAGCACTGTGAAGTGGTATGCACCATATTTTCCAGAGTATAAGACGCACCTTTTCCCCCCAAAAGAGGGTGAAAATCTGGGTGCGTCTTATACACGGAATACAACATTTTTGGCCTACCAAAACCCCGCTCTCTTTGCAAAAATGGATGTGCAGAGGGCCTTTTTTGCCCCCTGGAGCACTCTACAAGCCTCCCAAAGCCTCTGCATGCCCCTACCTTTTGTGAAAAATGGGCTGTTTTTCGCTCCCTCCCAGGCTCCCAAAGCTCTGCATGCCCCTCCCCCTCCTTTTTTTTTTTTTTTTGCAAAAAAACGATGTCTGTAGAGTGCAAAATCATGGTGCGTCTTATAGTCCGAAAAATACGGTAAGTCTGCTATTGCTACTATGACACCAACTTTTTGTGAGCAGACGAGCACACTTCCCAATAAGTGTTCTGAGCATATTGTAGTTGGCTTTTGGCCCTGGCAGCCCCCTTGATATACCCCAGCCTCTCTTCTCTTCCCCAGTAATCTTCTGTGCACACTGCGGATTGGGTCAAATAGCCAGACCTTTACACAGAAGCCTCCCAGATTATGCCTTTAAAAGATAGTGTTAAATCGAAAGAACATTCACATCTTCTACAAGGGGCTCTGGAAAGCTGCTTTGAACTCAGCATATTTTTGCATGGAGATGGAAAACCAGAGGGAGGGGGGGGGGACTCTCTGATAACCCTCCATTCATTTTCTTGTAGCCTCTGGAATGGGAATCATGACATACAGCCTGAAAAATGCTGGCACGAGAAGCTAGGAACTCTGCTGCAGTTTCAATGCCAGTCATCTCCATTTCTGCAAAAGCCTTGGGTAGCTGAAATATAAACACTCAGTAGAATCACTTACTCTACAGATCGTATTGAAGACATCATTAATTGCCATGGTTAAGATACCTGGACCATCTTTGGTACCCAATATTGTGTACGTTTTGCCTGAAGCGGTCTGACCGTAAGCAAAAATAGTCCCTAAAAATAAGCAGAATGATTAGTTCAAATTAATAGCCACATGCACAAATATGCACAAGGATTATTATTTAAAGTACCATTATATCCTTGAACGGCCGACTTGATAATCGGAGCAGTTACACCTTCGTAGACTTCCTTTGTGCTGTTGTTAGAGTGGAAAACACGATCTTCAAAAAAAAGCAAAAAAATTAATTTGTAGACACTGTGCCCAGTCCCTGAAAAACCATCAGGCCAATACAGGCATTCTTCTATTTACAACCATTCATTTAGTGACTATTTGAAGTTACAGTGACACTGGAAAAAAAATGATAGGACCATTTTTCACACTTACGACTGTTGCAGCATGCCCCCGTCACAAGATCAAAAATTTGACAACTGACTTGACAACTGACTCATATTTATGACAGTGTTATGGCCTGCCAGTGGCCTGCAGAGCTGGCAGCAGATTCAGACAGTGAGGAGGTTGGGGAGGAACATGGGCCAGTCCTGGAGTCTGGGGAAGACTTTGATGAGGGCTCTGTGTTGGAGGCAGAGAGGGGGCCAGAGCCATATGCCAGTTATCAGCTCCCTTCAGAGTCAGACATCAGTGAGGCAGATGAACAGCTGGAGTCTGTTCACAGTGTGCGCATGGGCAGAGTTGCCAGACGAAGGGAACAGCTAAAGTACAGGGGTCGACTTGGGAGTAAGGCCACAGGTGGACGATGAATGGCCCTCCCAGAGGAAATAAAAGAGGAGCTAAAGGGGAGTGGAGTTTGCAGGAGACAATTAGTTTGCTTAATTGGTTCATGACTCTCCGAGACTCCTTGCCAGGTTTTGCAGTTATCGGCCTGTCAGCTCTCCAAGCCAGATAAGGTCTGTGACTATAAATCCTCCCTTGACACTTTGCTGGATATGAATGAGCAGAATTCACGGGAAATTAATAAAAGGTTTTTTTTTCCCTCGGGGGAAAAAGTTTGCTTCATGCTCTTGAGAAGCCTAGGTCAGAATAGAGAGTTGTGGTGTCCTGGGGTCATGTGATCCCTTTTTGTGATTTTCTAACAAGCAAAGTCAATGGGAAGCCAGATTCACCTAACTGTGTTACTAACTTAACAACTGCAATGATTTACTCAACTGTTGTAAGGAACATCATAAAATGGAGCAAAACTCACTTAATTGTTTTCCTTAAAAACAAATTTTGGGCTCAACTATAGTAAGTCAAGTTCCAGTTCCATCAGTACTTTGTAAGCCGAAGCAGCTTTTGCACATTCATCCTTTTGAAACCAATTGCTTGAGGATGTATTATGCCAATATTGAACAACAATTGTGAATGACCTGTATGATAGGTATTAACATTCATATAGTTTATTTGATTTATGCTAAATCACAAGTATTATTCTTCATAGAGTATCATGTTTAATGATTGTACATTCAGTTTTTTAATCTGAATATAACCTAGGAAGTGCACTGTATTCATCTTTCTGGGGACAAAGGGAGATGTAAGAAAATTCACCAGACAGAACAACAAAAATGATCCGAAAATTTCCAGAAAAGGAACTACTGAAAAATGAAATCAGTTTCAGAGCAGAAAATCCAAGAGATAAAAACTTAAAGAACAAACAGGAAAATCTCATTTGTAATTTTAAAAATTTGCTGAAAAGAGAACAGAACAATGATCATAGCAAGTTATGATGTTAACTGGCAAAACTCAAGAGACAACTAGGTTGCCCAGCAAGGAGAAAAGTAATATATGTATTACCAAAATCAGGGGTCCCCAAACGTGGCAACTTTAAGACTTGTGAACTTCAACTCCCAAAGTTCTCTGGCTGGAGAATTCTGGGAATTGAAGTTCACAAGTCTTAAAGTTTCCAAGTTTGAAGACCTCTGACCAAAATGGTGGTCTCTGTAAAAATCTACCATTTTCCAAGAAGGGCTCTTCTGATGTTTAAGCATCAAGAAAGAAAATTACTCATCTTTTTGATTAATTAGCTTTTTGTCTCGCCATCAGTAGGCAATCCTATCTTATCAACCATTCTTTTCTCCACACTGACAACACTGTGAGATGGATTAGGCTAAGAAAGGCCAGTGGCACCCAAACAACTTTTGTGCCAAAATCAAATCTAGGATTCATAGTCTCCTGGTTTTTAGAGCTAATAGATCCCCAAAAAACCAGTTACTTCTTGGAGGTAAAAATGAAAGTTAATTATCGAATGTAGCACGAACAGTAGCAGCAGAAGATATAGCAGTGCATGCCACACAACTAAACAAGTCGAAGTATTACTATTCATCCATACATTTATAAGAGTCATTGTTCTGAGCACAGAAAGAAGAGTGGCAATTTCCCATCATATATGCCACCTTTAGCCACCAGAGAAACAGATTGGGTTACAGATTACTGAAACAATGAATGATATTCAATGCTTCTGCTACAAAAAAATAATAATCAGTTTGCAACACAGGGGTGGGCTGCTGTGGGTTCGCAGGGGTTCGGGAGAACCTCTAGCTAAGATCATGTGCAGTTTGAAGAACCCCCAAATCCCACTCCTGGCTGGCCCCGCCCACCCCACCCAGGAGTCCCTATGTGGCCCGTTTTGGATGCAGGTAAGTGCAGGGTGTGCACGGAGGCTTGGGGAGGGTAAAAAAAAAGGGCCTACTGGAAGTTCGGGAAGGCTGCAAACGGGCCCATTTCCTACCTTCAGAGCCTAGGGAGACTATTTTCGCCCTCCTGGAGGCTCAAAGAAAACCTCCAAAAGTTGTGGTGCAGGAAGCCGACTACGCCACGCCCACCATAACCACACCCACCCAGCAACTATGCAGAGAACCCCTTGCTAAACTTTTTTTTGGGAAATATACTTTCAATTTTATTTGCTGCGTACATTTAGACTCTGGATGGATGCAGCATCCCTCCGATACAGTGTCCAACAGCTTGGGCAAGTTGGAGTGGAATTTGGCTCGCACTATGCCTCTGTTTCTGTAGGCACAGGTAACCTTCCCCCAGATGACTCTAGTCTGATTGGGCTCCCCCACCCCCACCCCGGAGCCACCGTGTTGTTTTTGGCCTTGTAGATGTAGGCACATTTTTTCCCCATTCGTTCCCCAACGAATTCGGTCTCGTTGCGGGAATAGACGCCTTCCACTTTCAGCAGGGCAGTGTGCTCTCTCTGGTTTCAGAGGCGTCGTGTGCAGCCAGCAAAAGTGGCCTCGAATCACAATCTGCCCGTCATGTGTTGCCTTAGAAGTCTCGTTTCCAGCAGGCCTCCACAATCAGCGGCCCAAAATGGAGGCAGCAAGAAAGAAATGCCCTTGCTAAACTGTTTGAAGCCCACCCCTGGCTATACACATAGAAAATGCACAAAGATGAAGAGGGTGGGTTATTACATTCAGTATGGCTTTTTTAATTAATCAAGACATCCCATTTGTAAATCCTCCTATTACTTTACATATACTCATGCTGAAAACCACACAAATACTCATTTCAGGAGTTATCAAGGGCTTACCAAAGACAAATGACCTGGTCCCATCTGTTTGTGATACAGTGCAGTCTTCACTTTTCCATGAAACCTGGCCTTTTTCATCCAGCTCTTCATTTTCCCTTAAAAAAATGAATCAAGGTGTTCAAGTCAGTTGATGACTTCAGGAATAAAGAGAACCGTTTCCCCTAAAACTTGATATGCCCCTTAATGAGCTTTAAAAGTAGTGGATCTCACCCAGGTGCAAGGTTTGTAATTTCTGACATCAACGCTTCTGGAAAATGCACACTACACTCTTTATTTGTTTTGTAAATTAACATGAGGAAGTGTACACAGTTTTACCCAATTATAAATGGGAGTAATTAGGAGTCTTCTGCTGCATTTTAGATTGATTAGGGCCATTCAAGTCTGTGCTGATTCTTAATAACCAGATATATTTTCTCCATAATGGGTGCATTTCAAACAGAGAAGCATGTTCAGGAAAACTAGATGGAACAGATAGGTCAGATCTGAATTCAAACCATCCAGATAATAGTTAATATTAAATATTTCACCATACTGACCTCTGGAAGGGAGATGCTCCCTCCCCCCATTTTATTCCCTCCCTATATATATTTGATAAAGTCCGTTCCTTCCTCCTCTGTCTCTCCGTTTAACTTACTTTCATAAGTTCCATATTAAAAGGGAAAATTGGAAAAGAGAATCCTACAAATGCTACATTGAATTGGAGGAAAACAGGGGCTACAAAACTGACGATCAAAGACCCCGAAACAGCAAATATAAAAAGGCAACCAGCGGCAACCCATATAAGTATAATCTTTACTGCCATTGTACTTAAATACAACGAAATTGGTTATCTAAACATATATCTAAACATAATAACAAAAATAAAACCACCTGGCAATAAGTGGCCGCACTCGCACGCAAACGGTAACGCCGCCTTCTTCCATCATCTCGCCTGGCTTCTTAGGACTTATCTTTTAAAACTGAGCTTCAGCATTTGAATTTTGTCCTAGGGCTCTTCCGATTGGTCGGTTGGCGAGGGAAGACCCATTTCCTCCCAAGGCGGACTGAACCATTATTCCAGAGAGGGTCCGTGTCGCAAAGGGCGAATGCATCCAAGCTCTTGAGGGGTGGTAAAGAAGAAAAGGGATGTAATTAATCCTTATTAGATGAGAAGTCCATGTTGCATGGATTCCGGTCGCTTTTCTTCCTGTGAGTAAAAGCGTGAAAAATGAGCGACGATATACACATTTCGTATTATTTGCCTTTTTAAAAAACAAAACAAAAGCGGCGGTGGGGATAGAGTTAAAAAGGCGGGCCTTAGAAGGAAGAAGAAACGGGAAGGCGGATGCTGATTGGTCGAAGGCGTCCTTAGGTTTAAACCCTGCAAAACGGGAGGCCTTTTGATGGTTTTCAGCGCGGGAGCCGCTTTCGTCGCTTTGACCAGAAAGCAACAAGGAAGTGCCAGGAAATCCCTGGGACTCCAGCTCGTTATCTTTCAGTCTTAATGATGCTCCAGTTTGTGGGATGGTTCAGATAGCGTCTCCGCTCCTTTCGTCAGCTGCCAATTTGCAAACAATGGCTGTGTTAATAGAATAGAATAGAGTATAGAGAATATAGAATAGAATAGTATAGAATATAGAATAGAAAATAGTATAGAATATAGAACAGAAAATAGAATAGAAAAAGTATAGAATAGAATAACAGAGTTGGAAGGGACCTTGGAGGTCTTCTAGTCCAACCCCCTGCCTAGGCAGGAAACCCTACTGTTTCAGACAAATGGCTATCCAACATCTTTTTAAAGACTTCCAGTGTTGGGGCATTCACAACTTCTGGAGGCAAGCTGTTCCACTGATTAATTGTTCTGTCAGGAAGTTTCTCCTCAGTTCTAAGTTGTTTCTCTCCTTGATTAGTCTCCATCCATTGCTTCTTGTCCTGCCCTCAGGTGCCTTGGAGAATAGCTTGACTCCCTCTTCTTTGTGGCAACCCCTGAGATATTGGAACACTGCTATCATGTCTCCCCTAGTCCTTCTTTCTATTAAACTAGACATACCCAGTTCCTGCAACCGTTCTTCATATGTTTTAGTCTCCAATCCCCTAATCATCTTCATTGCTCTTCTTTCCATTCTTTCTAGAGTCTCCACATCTTTTCTACATCATGGCGACCAAAACTGGGTGCAGTATTCCAAGTGCTCCAATTGATCATGCTTAGCCGTGGTCAGTGTAAAGCATCATGGTTTGATTTAGCATGGTTTGGGATTGTGTGATGCAGAGAAGGCCAATCAGTTACATCAGCATAACAGGTCAGACTGAAATGCTGTTGTAATTAGATGGGTAATCAGAAGTAATCATGTTAGGTAGTCAAAACATTTAACTTGATTGTGTATTGTGTTTGGAAGAAAAAAAGGAATGGCAAAGATTTATATGTTCAAGATGACGAGCTTGGAAAATAAGGCAAGGATTTGTGTAAAATATATTTTCTTTGGAATAATATGGACTATATTGTCCCAAAGGTGCTTTTTCAAGAGGCAACTGGACTTTCTGGTTTTTCTTTGAGGACGTTTTGCTTCTCATCCAAGCAGCTCTGATGTTGATATCTCATCTTTGTGGAAAAACTGGCCTATGAACATACAGTATCGCCGTTTTGTCATATTGCATCTTGTTTTAAACAAGGTTTGTGAGTTATCTAAGATTGCCATCAGTTCCATATTTAAGAAATTGTTTCCTTATTGAAATAAAATAATTAATTAGCTATTGAACATTACTCTTTTTTGTTTTGGTGATAGAGTACAACTGCTGGAAACAAATTTAATTCAAAATTGAGATTTATTGCTATTCCAAACTACTTTTAAAAAAATGCTATTAGAGTTTTATTTTTGATTTACTCATCAAAAGTACTACAAATAACCAATGTATTATACAATACAGTGTTTATCAGAATACATTTATAGAAAAGTTTATCCTTAACAAAAACTATTATAACAGTATTTTGGAGCTTAATCGTCCTCATCCTCGTCTTCCTCTTCCTCTTCCTCCATTTCTTCTGCTTCCAGTGCCTCTTCTTGTGCAGCCTTAAGTGCCATCTCTTCTTCCACAGTTGGATCAAGTCCCTCACTGATTTCAGGTCCAATAATATATTCGGTCTGCACTGTGGGTGGCAATGTAGGGTTGAAGTTTTCTGGACTGTATTTGAGACCCCAGCCTATATAAATGTTATCAAATTTCCTAAAACAGAAAGCAGACGACTCGAACATTATTAAAAATGCACATCTACTGGTAATTAGTGATGCCTCTTTCCTGCAGCCCCCGCCTTACTTTTCCCAGCAATGTATACGGTATCACTCTTTCCCAATCAAGTTGGGACTTGCAAGCTTCAGACTTTCTAGCTAACATGACCCCTGAGCCAAAAAAGGTTCGCCATCGCTGGCCTAAAGGATGCATTGTGTTATATTCATGGATAACAAATTGTGGTGCTCGATCCCAAATTTGTCGTGGAAAAGATGAACGTTTGCAGTTCTCAGTAGATCCCACTGGCTTGAGTTTAGTGAAAACTGTATAAAAACAGTGTATTGTCATTTCTCTATAAATAAAATCAACCCTTGATTAAGATGGAAAATTACGGAGCAGAGATTTTATAATTGGAAATAATCAGAACATTACATTGATCCTTACTGCCTACCTTCCAATAGCAAAGGAATATCCTCCAGGCCACAAGTTAGCTTGAAGGACAGCGAGGGCATATTGAGGAACTAAATGTGTTGAAGCGTCAGAAGACCATGGAGGGATACTTTGAATATCTGTTAAAAACAAAGTGATTTTGGGATATCAGAAATGTTTTGTACGAAATTATGCTGTCAGGATAAACTTACAGATCAGAAGCCGGTAGACCTGTATGTAGGAAAATATGTCAGTCCTGCAAGCCATCTTTTCTTTTTAGATTTCAGGCCTGCCACACTTTCTACTGTTTACTTTCTATTGTGGGAAAATGGGAGGGGGGATTATATGGAGCTGGGTGATGTGTAGCCATAATAACATTCTTCTTAGAAAGTCAAGGTCGCTTTTGTCTCTGCACCTGTCTGGATGTGAATAGGAGGAATCTGTCTTCGTGGCAGTAGAAGATTGGACCATGTGATGGACTTGTGGGTGTTGATCTTGAACTTTCAGCTGGGCGGGACAATCTGGAAGCTTTCAGATTCGGGTTTTCCCAGATGTGACGACAACACGCCATCTCTAACTTTAACTTTAACTTAACTTTATTGGATTTCTAGACCGCCCCTCTCTCAAAAGAGACTCGGGACGGTGTACAGTCATATTAAAATAGTTAAACAGTAAATATACATGTTATAAGTATACAATAAATAAATTAAACATAGGGCTGGAGGAGGTAGTAGAAGTTCCCTGTACAAATAAATTGGAACTTTGAGGAACCACAAGCCTTGGAGTTTTGTTTTGTTGGGGGTGTTTTTTGGAAACCTGAGAAAATACACCTTCTATTTAAAAAGTTTAATTATGCACCATGTGATAAGTTGATTTAACAAAATCACTCATCACCATTGTCTGCTTTCTCACTGCCCAAACAATCCATGTTCCTAGAACTTAAGAAACAAAAAGAATCGGCCAGGTGAGATTTTTGCTGTAGTACCTGCATCTTCAGAGAGTGGTGTGAGAAGAGGCGGTCCTGTTTCCTGTAACTCTTCAGGCTCCTCTTGTTTCTCTTCTTCATCTTCCTCTTCCTCCTCTTCCTCTGATTTTTGGTAGGGATTAACCCAGGTACAGCGCCCCTGCACCCAAACAAACCAGAATCAGCAAGGTCAATGACTTTTTTCATTTGCCTACGAGGACACATATATGCCACCTTTTTCTCCACTGGATGTCTCCAGCGCCATTATCTTAGCTCTCCTCTATCAGGCTTTTTCCCCTTCAGTGAGCTGCCTGGTATTTTAAAATCATCCCATACCTGAGTGGGTGGAACATTGTTTGGTCATATATATGTATGACAAATGTAATTGGGAATGTTTTGGTAAGCATACGAGATTTATGAAATCGCTTCACTCACACATCCTATTTCAAAGTGTACACGTTTTTGTTGTCCAGTGCCTACTGCTGGCTGGGCGACTTTGGGCTCTCTCAGCCCACTTCACCTCACAGGGTGGTGACTGGGGGGCGGATAAGAGGCAAGGTATGTTCACCGCTTTCAGTTATATGGGTAGTCCCCACTTAACAATGGAGGGTGTGATAAACTTGATTTCATTGAGGGCCGCATCAGGGTTGTGTTCAACCTCAGTGGGCCGGGGTGGGCATTGGCAGCTTGACATTACTCCTATCGGGGGGCACCTGTGGTGGCCTGAGTGCTCCACCAGAGAAAACAGGCTCCCGAGTTCCATTTTGGGCTGGCACGGCCTCCTGCAACCCTCTGCCAAACAAAACTGAGCTCGGTAGGGCCATTTTCACTGGCAGAGGGTTGGAGGAGGCCGCGCCAGCCCAAAACGGAACTTGGGAGCCCATTTTTGCTGGCAGAAGCACTGTGGGCTGGTCCTTTGCTGTTTCCAGGGTGGTCCTGCGGGCCAGAGCTAAGTACCCTGCGGGCCTGATCCAGCCCCCTGGCCTTGAGTTTGACACCCCTGACTTAACGACTTCAAAGTTACAACAGGAGCCCCCTCAAGCCATTAAGAACTAGTTCTGAAGTTTTAATGGCTGCACACGTGCGGTCCTTTGACCATATTTCGGTCATATAGCAACAGGCTCACTATTGTGGCTGGTTGCAGCATACTTCAGTAACATGACTGTGATTTATAATTTTTTAAAAAATGATTTCTATCCTTTTTGGCTGATTTCTGCCGAAAAGCACTCATAGGAATGCATTGATTCCCTTAATGATCCTAATGCTCATGTAATGATTGCTGCAAAAAAGTCAGATCTGGTAATGTGGGTGCTTAGATTTATGACCTTCTTGCCTAACTCTGAATACTACAAAAACCTAATTGCATACTTTGTCATCTACCTTAAGGATAATTATATAAAACCATTATACGGATGTATAATTATTATCCCAATGTATAATTATTATCCCATTGCCATCATTCTGATAATATTTTCATTGATTTAATATAGAGCAGAAATTAGTCAATTTCCAGGAACATTAAATTATTTAAAAGAAATAGACCAAATAAAAGAGGAGGTGGAGTTGCACTATATATAAGCAATAACTACATCTCTACAGAAACAGAGCACAACAATGATGAGATCTATCTTGAATGCATTTGGGTCAATATTAAAGGTTGGGGGGGAAATGACATTGCCATAGGTCTATACTACAGGCCACCCAACCAAGCAGAGGAAGTAGATGAACTTTTTGCTAGTCAGCTAACTAAGGTATGTAGGAAACACATCACAATAGTAATGGGGGATTTTAACTACCCTGACATCAACTGGGAAACAAACTCTCCACCAACTCTGCTAGGTTCCTAACGAACCTAGCAGACAACTTTGTTTCCCAAAAAGTAGAGAAGGGAACAAGGGGATCAGCCATATTAGACTTAATTCTCACTAACAGAGAGGAAATGATAGAAGGTGTTGAAGCCATAGGAACCCTGGGGGCAAGTGATCATGCAATATTGGAATTCAACATTATGGAAACACAAGTAGTAGAACAAAGTCAAACTAGTGTCTTGGATTTTAAGAGAGCCAATTTCAATAAACTTAGAGAAAGCTTGGGAAGAATTCCATGGATGAGAATCCTCAAGGGGAAAACTCAAGAAGCTTGGGAAATTTTGAAAAATGAGATTACAAAAGCTCAGTCTAGCACAATACCAATGAAGAAGAAAAATAACAGCTTCCAAAAGAAACCAGCATGGCTGCATAAATAACTCTGACAAATTGAAAGACAAAAAAGTTAAGTATAAAAAGTTTAAAGAGGGGGACATCACTAAGGCAGAATATCAGCAAATAGCCCCGAGCCTGTAAAGATGAAGTAAGGAAAGCTAAGGCTCACAATGAAGAAAGGCTTGCCACAAAAAAACAAAAAAAGCTTCTTCCAACATATTAAAAACAAGAAAAAGGTTAAGGAAACAATTGGTCCATTGCTGGGAGAAAGTGGCAAGAAGGTGACAAGCAACAGGGAGAAAGCAGAACTATTTAACTCATTTTTTGCATCTGTCTTTACACAAAAGGATAAAACAGTCCAACTTATCAAAAACAGCACCACAAAAATCAGATTAAGAACACAAATTGAAATAGGGAAGAAAATGGTAAGTGAGCACCTATCTACCCTAGACGAGTTCAAGTCACCAGGACCGGACGGATTACACCCCAAGGTTCTGAAGAAATTGGCAGACGAGATCTCAGAACCACTGAACTATATCTTTCAGAGATCCTGGAGGACTGGAAAAGAGCTGATGTGGTTCCCATTTTCAAAAAAGGAAAAAAAAATAGATCCAGGAAACTATAGACCTATCAGCCTGACCTCAATACAAGGAAAGATTCTGGAAAAGATAATCAAGCAACAAATTAGCGAACACCTAGAAGTAAACAAAGTAAAAGCCAAAAGCCAACATGGGTTTGTCAAAAACAGATCATGCCAGACTAATCTTATTGCATTCTTTGACAAAGTGACAAAATTAGTGGACCAGAGGAATGCCATCAATATAGATTACTTGGACTTCAGTAAGGCATTTGATAAGGTAGACCATAACCTACTACTAGATAAAGTAGAAGAATGTGGGTTGGACAGCATCACCACCAGATGGATTCATAACTAGCTGACCAACCGCACTCAACGTGTAGTCCTCAATGGAACTGCATCTACATGGAGGGAGGTATGCAATGGAGTTCCCCAAGGCTCTGTTTTGGGCCCAGTACTCTTCAACATCTTCATCAATGATTTGGATGAGGGAATAAATGGGGAACTCATCAAATTTGCAGATGAGACCAAGCTGGCAGGAATAGCCAACACTCCAGAAGACAGGCTTAAGATACAGAAGGATCTTGACAAACTTGAACATTGGGCACTATCTAATAAAATGAAATTCAATGGTGAAAAAAGTAAGGTTCTACATTTAGGCAAGGAAAACGAAATGCACAGGTACAGTATAGATGGTACCTTCCTCAATAGTAGTAACTGTGAGAGGGATCTTGGAGTCCTAGTGGACAACCATTTAAATAAGAGCCAGCGGTGTGCAGCAGCTGCCAAAAAAGCCAACACAGTTCTAGGCTACATAAACAGAGGGATAGAATCAAGATCATGTGAAGTGTTAATACCACTTTATAATGCCTTGGTAAGGCCACACTTGGAATACTGCGTTCTGTTTTGGTCGCCACGATGTAGAAAAGATATGGAGACTCTAGAAAGAGTGCAGAGAAGAGCAACAAAGATGATCAGGGGGACTGGAGACTAAAACATATGAAGAACAGTTGCAGGAACTGGGTATGTCTAGTTTAATGAAAAGAAGGACTAGGGGAGACATGATAGCAGTGTTCCAATATCTCAGGGGTTGCCACAAAGAAGAGGGAGTCAAGCTATTCTCCAAAGCACCTGAGGGCAGGACAAGAAGCAGTGGGTGGAAACTAATCAAGGAGAGAAGCAACTTAGAACTGAGGAGAAATTTCCTGACAGACCTAGCAATTAATCAATGGAACAGCTTGCCTCCAGAAGTTGTGAATGCCCCAACACTGGAAGTCTTTAAGAAGATGTTGGATAGCCATTTGTCTGAAACAGTAGGGTTTCCTGCCTAGGTATGGGGTTGGACTAGAAGACCTCCAAGGTCCCTTCCAACTCTGCTAATGTATTGTATTGTATTGTGATATTTATCTAATCCCTGAATTTAAATAAGCTACATAGCATAGTTAAATTAAATAAAAACTGATTGTCCTGGCCTTATTCCCTAGTAGAGTCTTACACCTGTTCCATATTATTAACACTGTAATGCAAGTAACAGGTGAGATGCAGATCATATCAGTAGAAGGATCTACAGTATATACATACATACTGAGAGATTAGGGAACTGGTGGCTTTTGGACGAAAATGGAATATTTCCAGCACTATAACATCTCTGATGCTTTTTAGTATGAATGCTTGAAAAACATAAGCAGAAAAGAGGTTATTTGGGATTGGTTTTCTTATGTTTCTATTGATCATGTAAAGAACTTATATCAGGGGTGTCCAAACTTGGCAACTTTAAGACTTGTGGACTTCAACTCTCCAGAAATTCCCCAGCCAGCAGAGCTGGCTGGGGAATTCTGGGAGTTGAAGTCCACAAGTCTTAAAGTTGCCAAGTTTGGACACCCCTGACTTATATCAACAGGGAGGCCACCACCAATAAAACTTTCCACCCTTGTTCATTAATTTCAATGCTGGAAAAAATTTACCGCAGAAGTCTTTTTTCCCCCTGGAACGTGTTAAGGAAATAAAAATTACTAAAGCTGCAATTGACAGGCACTAAAGCTGTACAGTGGTTTTGGTATTTTTTTGGCATCACAAGTGCAGATTTTGCTTAGCATACCTGTTTTAAAATATTCTGTACATGATGCACCCAGTTCGAAAGGGTGTCCAACAACTCTGGCACAGGAATGGGTTCGAAGTCAGGATTTTCTTCATAACTGTCTCTCCCAGCTCCGCCTTCTTCCTCTTCATCCCCTTCTTCTTCTCCAAACTGATAAAAGCCAAGGGGACTGACCTGTGTTGCTGCTGAAATGCGGGCAATCTGGACCCTGAGGTAATTTGCCTCATTGCCTGGGAAAGGTGGATAACACACAATGGGAGCATCTAACTTCCCCACTAAGAACTTCTTAATTTTCCTGGCATTCACGATCTGAGTAGGGGTCACCTGGGGTAATTTCACCCACGGTTTGCCTGGTTCGTTGCAAACAAAGTAAGTGTATTTATTAGCACCGGTCCGATAATCTTCTTTTGGTGTTACTGGTGGCGGCTTGTAGTTGGGTTTTGGTGGCTCATCTTTTTCTTCTTCATCTTCATCTTCTTCATCCCTGGCCTCTATTCCCTCTTTTAGTCCTTCCTCGGCAGTTTCTTCTTCCTCTGCTTCTTCCTCCTCTTCTCCTTCACGGAATTCAACTTCAGCTACAATATAATTGGCTTCAATACCTAAAAGTTTGCCCCAGAAGCGACACGTCTGGATTGGATGAGTGGCAATCAGTTGCTTGAGGGCAAGGAATATGTGGTAGTATTCTTCTGAGCTCAAACCAACCCCAGCCTGTTCAAAATAGTAAGCTGTCTCCATTACATTGGGTAGAGGAGTTTCTGGCTAAAGAGGAAAACCTTCAATTAGGGAGCATAATAAAGGAATTGTCTTTCACTATATGTAAGCATTTATTCTTACTGGAGCAAATCCTCAACACATTTATAATTTAACACTGAATTTAATAGGATTCACTCACAAGCAATACGTGGCCTTGATATTTTCCTCCCATGTAATGTTTGTTGCAGTGAATAGTTCTGAAAAATTACTGTGTGCAAGACTACATTGCTGAATATTTTATTGTGTTAATTGGATAATCTGCTTTCGATCAAGCTGACCAGCATGGTACAAACATACCAAATAGTTTATGAAACTATTAGTGCAAACCCCATCAAATGGTTGATGAAAATTATGGAGAAAATCCCACATTTATCTCCGTCCCTAATGTAATGTATCTGTGAGTGAATATGTATCTGCTTGAGATATACAGATACGTTTTCGATTTACAATTGTTCATTTAGTGACTGTCTGAAGTTATAACAGCACTGAAAAAAGTGACTTATGACCATTCTTCACACTTATGGCCATTGTAGCATCCCTGTAGGCACATGATCAAAATCTGGATGCTTGGGCAATTGGTTCATATGCTTGATTTATGATGGTTGCAACCCTAACCATCTTCTGCAATCCTCTGACAAAGTCAATGGGGAAGCCAGATTGTCTTAACAACTGCGTTACTAATTTAACAATTCCAATGATTCCCTTAACCACTGTGGCAATAAAGGTCGTAAAATGGGGCAAAACAAATTTTGGGCTCCATTCAGTGGTGAAATTCAATTTTTACTACTGGTTCTGTGGGAGTGGCTTGGTGGGCGTGGTGTGGCTTGGTGGGTACGGCTTGAGCTTGCAGGGGGAGGATACTGCAAAATCTCCATTCCCACCCCACTCTGGGGCCAGCCAGAGGTGGAATTTGCCGGTTCTCTGAACTACTCAAAATTTCCGCTACCAGTTTCCCAGAACCTGTCAAAACCTGCTGGATTTCACCCCGGCTCAATTGTGTTTCTAAATCGAGGAATACCTGTAGAAACTTTGTCTTTTGTCTATTTATCTATCTCCTTTCTACAACACTGTAGCATGTACCATGCCCCATAAAACAGGGCAACAATGGGGCAAAATTCACTTAACAAATGTTTTACTTAGCAATGTACATTTTGGGCTCCATTATGGTTGTAAATGAAGGACTATTTGTATTGGACTGACTTACCAATTCCTCTTCTGGTTCTTGATCTGCGCCATCTCCACCACCAGCCCTTTGGAAGAGAGTTTTGTATATTTCAGCCAATTCAAATGTTGGGTGTTTTTCAAATTCATCCCGGAGGGTGTCCAATTTCTTTTGGAATCGAGCACACTTTATATCCTTACTGATGTTCTCGATGATATCTGCTGGATTTTCAGGCCGCTCTTCCAGAATCTTTGACAACATGTCAGAAAGATGGTCATACCTATGCAATTATGAAAAAGGATTGCTATTAGCCAACTACTACCACTCATCACTGGCTCATTTCTCTCCCATGCTACTTCGTTAGCTTTTAAAACCAACCATTTGTCAAAGAAGAAAATCTATGACAACTTGGAGATATAATGAACTTTATTAAGTTTAAGTTAAGATGCTGGGCTCAGAGCATGGACCAGTTTTAGTTCATCCTCCATCACAGAAACATGGATTGACTTTTGGACAGAAATTTTGTGCCAACTGATCTCAAAGGGAGAAAAAAAAATAAGTGGGAGCATTATGTACACTGCATTGACCTCCCATACAAAACATACAATATATGTGTAATTGTAAATAAATGTTACAAGCCTTTATGGCAGTGGTGAAATGCATTTTTTTTTACTACCGGTACTGTGGGCGTGGCCTGGTGGGCGTGGCAGGGGAAGGATACTGCAAAATCTTACTGCAAAAGGATACTACAAAAAACAGACAGAGGTGGTATTTGCCAGTTCTCCGAACTACTCAAAATTTCCGCTACTGGTTCTCCAGAACCTATCAGAACCTGCTGAATTTCACCCCTGCTTTATGGTCTGTGATCCAATTCTTAAGGTAATAGTTGATGCATCCAATAAAATGAACTGAATTTCTTATGGCACAATCCTCATATACACCATAATAAATTTAGGATATCAAAAATCTAAATATCAGTAAAAGAATATTGAAAATTCTTTGCTGTCATTTAGCAGTGATGCAAATATTTGCCACCAAGATTAATAGACTTATAAAATGCATCTATTTTTAAAACAGGCCACACATCTTTGGATTGGTTTTACTCAAGCAAACCAATCCAAAGACAGTCTCTGGAAACTATTATTCAGCTTGTAAGTATTCAAAAGCTCAGTGCTCCTTTATCATTTTTAAAGCTGGGAGGGAGCAATATTTTTTTTAAAATAAAGGGCTTGGGAATAAAACGAGAACAACTTCTGTAACTTTTGGAGTTACAGGTTTTTGCAAATTTATCAGATTGCAAATATCAGGTCTCAACAGAAAAGGCTGAAGTTTCCTCCAGCTCTTTACTGCCATCTAGTGTCCTATCAGGCTTTCTGCAGCACACAACTCTAGATTTCTTATACGTTTTTGGGTGGCTTCCCGTTAGTTCATACGTTAAAACCA
Organism: Natrix helvetica; assembly: GCF_964273705.1. Classification (NCBI taxonomy): domain Eukaryota; kingdom Metazoa; phylum Chordata; class Lepidosauria; order Squamata; family Natricidae; genus Natrix; species Natrix helvetica. The sequence continues at coordinate 22,047,313 of NC_138558.1, forward strand.
GGGGGTCTCCAAATTTGGCAACTTTAAGACTTGTGGACTTCATCTCCCAGAATTCTCCAGCCAGCTATCCCTATCCCTAACCCTATCTCTATCTCTATCTCTATCTCTATCCCTAACCCTATCCCTATCTCTATCCCTATCCCTATCCCTATTCCTATCCCTATAGCTATGCTGGCTGGAGAATTCTGGGAGTTGAAGTCCACAAGTCTTAAAGTTGGCAAGTTTGAAGACCTCTGCTTTAAACTCTGGTTTAAGTACTGCTGTTTGCAGGAAAGCTCACAATGGCTGGCTTCCCACAACCACCAAACTTAAACGGAGCATAGTAGGGGAACCCAACACTGCCTGCAATTTTTATTTCTTATCTCCCCACGACCCCGACCCCGCGAACCAACTGGTGCCTGCGGGTGCAGGTTTCCTTAGCCGAGGGTTTTGTTTTGTTGTTGCTCCTATCCCTCTGCTAACTCACAAGCTGACGCCCGTTTTGACGCTGGTCCGCAACAGGTAGGCTTTTGCATTCTTGATGGCCAGTATCCGAGGACCCGGATCTGAAACCTGGTCTTCGTACAAATTCATCATCCTCAGCTGGGAGAGGAAGCCCGGTTCGTGGGGCTGGTAAGGGCCGTGGGGGTCCGACTGCAGCATTTGGCTGCTCCTGGACGTCGTGGCTTGGAAACTGCTCCCTGCCCTCTGATCCACGTAGCTGGTAGGCTGCTGAAGGTTCGCCCTCCCCGGCGGCTGCTGCCAAGACACGCCGCCCTTCGAATCCGGCGTGGCGCCCCTCGCTTGAAAGAGGGCGCCTCTGGCTTGCTGGGGCTGGTAGACGTTGCCTTTGCCTTCCTGCTGCTGGTCGTAGACGCTCAGCCGAGGCTGCTCTGGCTGGTAGACGGTGCTTCGCTGGGGCTGAACCGGACCGTGGTCCGGCCACAGCGGCCGACCCTCTTCGGGGACGCCCTCTGCATCGGGCACGTTGGCGTCTCCGGGCGTTTCATCTTGGGGCTCCGGCTGCTCTTCGGGGGGTTCGGCCATTGGGTAAAGCGGGCGAGCGCGGAGTTTGCCGTCGCTTCGCCTTTGCAGGGACGCTTCACCACTTTGCGAGAAGCGTTGCTAATGTCAACTGGGCGCCGTTGCTAGGGAAAGCGGATTGGCTGCGACGCTCCTAACTGAGGAGGCGAGGAGAAGGGCGCCGCTAGTGGTCGGATCGGGAAACTGTTGGCCAGGTCTGACAGGCATCTTTCTTTCTTTCTTTCTTTCTTTCTTTCTTTCTTTCTTTCTTTCTTTCTTTCTTTCTTTCTTTCTTTCTTTCTTTCTTTCTTTCTTTCTTTCTTTCTTTCTTTCTTTCTTCCTTCCTTCCTTCCTTCCTTCCTTCCTTCCTTCCTTCCTTCCTTCCTTGATTGCTTTATTTATTGATTTGTCAACAAGTACAAGGAAACAAGTATCAGTATAGACATAAGACATGGACCCATGAAAAAAAATGGCACAAATAAATGGATATAAAATAAGCAAAACATAGCCATAAACACATAGAAAGTGTTCACCCACTGTGTTGAAATTCAGTTGCTAGGCTTATCCAAGGCGTGAAGCCAGATAGGGTTTTTTATATTTATTTATTTATTTAATTTGTCAGTGGTTTACAAGATAATAGGTATAAGAATAAACATAAATATGAATGAAATGGGGATGGATAAATGGGGACAGGAGGACAGGGACAGGAGCACGATGGTGCGCTTATGCACGCCCCCTTTTAAAGACCTCTTCGGAATGGGGCGAAGTTCACGGTAGATAGTTTAAGGTTAAAAATTATGGGGATTTGAAGATGTTAACAACAGAATCAGGTAGTGCATTCCAGGTGTTGACCACTCTTGCTGAAGTCGTATTTTCTGCAATCAAGTTTGGAGCAGTTTACATTGAGTTTGTATCTGTTGTGTGCTCTTGTATTATTGCGATTGAAGCTGAAGTAGTCATTGACCGCTAGGATATTGTAGCAGATAATTTTGTGTACTACACTCAAGTCTGACTGTAGCGGCATAGCTCTAGGTTGTGCAAGCCCCCATGATCCCCCATGATCATCGAGTTTGTTTTGTGAGCATGGCCTGTTGCCTGCCTCCCCCCCCCCCAAGACTCAGAGCGACAGATAGAGGTGCTCTGGATAAGCCAGATGGCTTCGTTAACTGGGCATCCAACTCTTTTTTTAATATATGTTTTAAAGAAAACATAAAAACAACACTAATATAAAATATAACAAAGAGAGAAGGAAAAATTTAAAAAGTGCAGAGAGAAACAATAAAAAGATAGAAATAAGCTTCTGATTTCTTCTGCAGCAAATATAGCAAAATTATCTCATAGACTCTGGTTACAAAAAGCCCCTCTCACTGTTTTCTATTGTCCATTTTTTAATCATCAAAGCCATCAGTTACAAGGGCATTTTCCCCATTTCATGCAAAAACCCTGCAAGGAGTTTCTAGTCAACTATGAATCGACTGATGATACTGAATTAGGCGCTATAGGTACAATAATGATGAGTTTTGTTATTGCTAAAATGTATGAACTTTTGTTGACATACGAGAGACGAAAACAAATAGAATAATGCATGATAAAAGGGCCCAAAACTTTGCTTACAATATGCAAATGGAACAATGAGAAAATACCTGGCTAAACGGATTGAACTTTATGTTGTGCTCTAAACTTAAGAGAATTTTTATAAAATGATGTATTAAGTTACCTGCCAGATCTAAGTATGTTAGAAAAGACTAATCTATTTTCTATTATAACACACAGCACTTTCATTTCCTCTTTTGCTCGAAAGTCCGGAGCAGGAAGGAAATATTCTACAACAGGGGTGCCCGATCTTGACAATTTTAAGACTTGTTGAAGTCAACTCCCAGAACCTTAGACTGTTTATTGTTGACCTCACCCCATTCCTAAAAGGTCTTTAAGGGGTGGGCATAAACACACCAGAGTGCCTACCGTCCCTGTCCTAATATCCCCTTTTATTTGTATCCATTTCATGTATTCATAATCATGTTTATACATATATCTGTTATCTAATTCATGCTTGATGAAATAAATAAATAAATATTTCCCAGCCAATGGTGATAAGTCTAACCATTTGACACGGGACCAATGCACTCCAAGTTCAAGGAGGACAATGTACATGAAGATAGGTTGGCATAATATACAGTTGATGTGGCCACCAGGTTGATTTGAGAACATTCTCAGAAGCCGATAGGAAAATATAGCAAGATGTATCCAGCAGATGGCAGCTGTATTCCAATGATGTTTTATGGTATGAAATTCAAACAAGTATCAAAATAATGTAACTGCTACCATGGACAAAAGGTTGAATGTGGCAGGATAGCTTTAAATTGAAAATAGTGTGTTCTGTTATAGAGGTACAGACAATTGCAAGGGGTATCCTTCCATTTGCCACCATCCAGTCTAAGCTGAAGAAGCTTCTTGGCTGAGAAGCGAAACATCTCCAGAATAAAACCAGAAAGTCCAGTTGCCTCTTGAAAAAGCATCTTTGGGACAACCATGACCTGAATGACTGAGAATCTCCATAGACATTCAAAGATGGAGTCTGCATATCTGAAGGCAAAGTTCCTACCTTTTCACACATGATCAGAGCGCATTTCACACATGATCAGAGCTCAAACCAGGGGCATCTAGAACTGCATAGAAAGGACGCGTCTCAATGGTCCAAGCTCTGGACCTGGCCAAAACAGAAGCTCAATTGCTCTGGAACTGTTAAACAGAAACAAGGTTTATTTAGGCCTGAGACTCAGCACTCATTGAGTCCTTTGGCTGAAAGTTTGTTGCAAAGTCAGTGCTGGCAGCTTTTGCCTTCCAGCGTCTTATGTAGGCAGGGTCCATGCCCTCTTTCTGCCTAGACACGTCTCCAGCCACTCAACCACCATCCGGTAGTCGATCGGACAGCCCAGTCAACTTGGAATCCCATGATGTAGCTCTGTTTGATTGAGCTGCTGCTGATAAAGCTGCTGCCAGTCAGCTGTTTGACAGCCAGATCATGGCCTCCCGGCCCACTGCCAATCATCTGGTCGAAGGGGAAGAAACAAAGGAGAAGTGCTGCCATTGCCTTCAGCCACCACTGGAGAAATGCTGAAGCATGCACCACTGGCTAGCTGTTCGGTGGCTGGGAACCCTGCCGTCATTCGCTGCTGATTCTCACTGCCATTGCTGCTTTCCCCCACACCCAGGTATGGCAAACCCCTGCAGGAGTTTGACACAGGGGTGAAATATTACCGGTTCTGACTGGTTCACCCAAACCGGTAGTAAAAATGCTACCTGTTTGCCTAAACTGCTATTTCAGGCTATCAGTTGTGACACATGATTTATATTAGCTACAATGGTCAGATTTTCTGCTTTCTAGCTAATCTAAATCACCTGGCACAGCGGATTCCCCCCTTGCTGTTCTACTTAACTTTGCAGATGTGCTCAGTAGCCGGCACATCCCATTTTGACCCTCTGAGTGCGCTCACATTGCTACCAAACTGGTAGCAAAGGTAAGTTGATTTCACCCGGGTTTGAAAAACACATTGAGACCAACATATACACAAACCATACCCCAAGTTCACACAAAGGACCAGTCCCCCTATAAAACCAAGTCCATGCAGCCCATTTTCTCCATAGTCTACCCTTAAGAGTAGAACTTTTGTTCTTGAGAATAAAATCTCCTTTTTGCATCATATGTCTGGATTTCAATTTTCTTTTATTTGTTCTTGGTTCACCCCGGCTTGTGAAAAGCCCAAATTATTCTCTCAAGAAACTGAATTAAGATATTTAGAACTGACATCAATCCATTCGATTTGGGTTCTTCCTGTTGGAATATTTATAATTGCTGAAGAACATGGTATAGGTTGAAAGGCTTTGGACATTTAAAAAAAAGCATAAAAGCAAAGTTTCTTTTTCTTGTTTTTTAAGATAGTCCTAGTTAGGGGCTGAAGTGCTTAACATTTGTGGGGAATTTTTTTTAAAAAATGTGACAAATAAAAAAGTAACTTGAACCAGAGACAGATGCAAATATTATTTTGGAGGCCAAAGCTTTAGTTTTCCATTTTAGGCCTGCTGGGGGGAGCACAAAGTGAGTAGGATATACAAGACAGTTTTTTTAAAAAAAAATAGGACTTGTGTTAGTTTTCATCTATTCTCCACTTTCCATGAAGGGAAATAATGATGTCAGTTATGTTCCCGAGATCCTAGGAAAAAAAACCCCACCTTAGAGCTACTCATGCCAACACAGTTCTAGGCTGCATCAACAGAGGGATAGAATCAAGATCACGTGAAGTGTTAATACCACTTTATAATGCCTTGGTAAGGCCACACTTGGAATACTGCATTCAGTTCTGGTCGCCACGATGTAAAAAAGATGTGGAGACCCTAGAAAGAGTGTGAGAAGACCAACAAAGATGATTAGAGGACTGGAGACTAAAACATATGAAGAACGGTTGCAGGAACTAGGTATGTCTAGCTTAAGAGAAAGAAGGACTAGGGGAGACATGATAGCAGTGTTCCAATATCTCAGGGGTTGCCACAAAGAAGAGGGAGTCAAACTATTCTCCAAAGCACCTGAGGGTAGAACAAGAAGCAATGGGTAGAAACTAATCAAGGAGAGAAGCAACTTAGAACTGAGGAGAAACTTCCTGACAGTTAGAACAATTAATCAGTGGAACAGCTTGCCTCCAGAAGTTGTGAATGCCCCAACACTGGAAGTCTTTAAGAAGATGTTGGATAGCATCTGTCTGAAACGGTATAGGGTTTCCTGCCTAGGCAGGGGGTTCGACTAGAAGACCTCCAAGGTCCCTTCCAACTCTACTATTGTATTGTATTGCATGAGTCCCTACGGGGAGAGGGGGCGGTCTATAAATTAAATAAACCTTAAACCTTAACCGTATTGTATTGCTGTAGAAACAATGTGTAGCTAAAGAAAGATACACTTAAATGCAATTAGAATCTTAAACTTTAATGAAAATGAATTGCTATGATCCATAAGTTACCTATTGTAAGAATAGCGATGCAGGCTCAGCCTTACATATACACACCTTGCAATGGCTGATGAAATTAAATGGCAACTGTGGTGCAGCTGAACATAGAAAAAACTAATGCAGCCACTCAAAATCCTTTCCCCATGTGGAAAGGCTATTAGGACTAAGGGAGGAAGCCATTCTTCCCCAGGGGGCTGATAGTCAGCATTGCTGTTGCTTAGAACAAAAGAGCGCATTTAGGATAGAATCTGGATTGATTCTGAGTGGAGGATAGAAGCTTCACATCAATTTGGGATACTAAAAGAGATTATGCACCAGCAAGCTGTCTACTTTTTAATACATTTTTAGATGCATAGATTTGCATCTCATCAGGATTATATGTTTAGAAAATGCTATTCCTTTAACAATTTTTGACGATTTACAAGATGCAATAAAACATCACTGATCTCCATGAAATGTCGAATAAGAGGAATAATGAGAATGGATATTAAACACAAATACTAAAATGGTGGCATTAAAAGGCCTGGGAAAAAATAAATATATTTTGAGCCCTCCTAAATTATCAAAAGGAGGGAGGTTGCTTCTAGCCTAATAACATTAATATTGCGGAACAGAAAACTCTTTAGAAATACTACCAATTGTGTCTACACAAATTAAAACATGATTTCCTAATGAGCTTAAATGGAGAATTAAACACAAATCAAATTCTGACCCACTTAATAGGAACAATAGGACTCTTTGAGATGGGGTTCTGATTGTAGATCAATAAGATAGAAGTGGGTGTTAATAAAGCTACCCTTTCCACATCTATGTCATTAATGGAAAAAATTATACCTATAGACTTAAAAGATGCCACAACTAATCTTAGCTCTGCCTTCATCCATTTGGGTTTTATTCAGTGCCTCTAAAAGTGTATTAAGTATATTGCACCCAAATCCTTATTAGGAGGGGGTCATATCAGGGATGGGATTCTACTGGTTCAGCCCACTTCTGGCGAACCGGTAGCTCCGTAAATCGCTTTGGAGCGAACAAGTGGGCCCGCCCTCCCGCCAGCCCCTGCGCTTTACCTACCTTTATCTTCTCAGTTGAATTGCAAGGCAGCTGCCGCACCTCAGCTGTTTTCCTTCCCAAGCAGCAATCTGGAAGGTAAGTATTCTGTAAACTGCACATGCGTGCGAAGCACACGCTCAGTGAACCGGTCAGTGAACTGGTTGTTAAACCAGTAGGATCACGCCACAGCATATCACTAACACCCCGGGTGTCCATTTCATCAGACAGCTGGAATCTAGCAATGTGTAAAACTATTAGAAAAATATTTCCCCTGTCTGGTAAGCTATCTTTTTCACACATTGTCTTCTTAAGGTTAAAAAAAAAAAGGAGAATAAGATTCATAGAACAGGAAGAAGGTTGTTTAAGGTAAAATAAGATAATTCATTTGAAGGATGACTGAAGGAATGAGAAGAATGAGATGGGAATGAGAAGAACAGATAGAAGGGAGGTATGATGGTTCCTGGAAGGACATCACGTTGAAGAAAGTAAAAGAAGAAAGTTCTTCACCATTCTACAGTACAGGAGGCAAAATAATGGACAAAGGAAGCTGAATGTAAAATTTATTTATTTGTTTGTTTGTCAAGCTTTTTTCAAGATAACAAGTATAGGTATGAACATAAACATGAACAAAGGAAGTAAAAATAGAGAAATGGGGACAGTAAGAGAGGGATGGTAGGCACACTGGTGCACTTATGCACGCTCCCTTTACAGACCTCTTAAGAATGGGGTAAGGTCTACGGTAGACAGTTTGAGATTAAAGTAATGAGGGTTTGAGGTTGTAACAACGGAGTTGGGTAGAGCATTCCAGGAATTGACCACTCTGTTGCTGAAGTCGTATTTTCTGCAATCGAGTTTGAAGCGGTTTATCGATTGCTTGCCCATGTATTATTGTGGTTGAAGCTGAAGAAGTTGTTGACATTAATTAATGAAATTAACGAAATTAATGTAAATAAACCAACCAAACCAACCCCATTCGAACAGTAAGAGTACTGTACTTCAACAGCGGCCCACTTAAAAAAAGAAATGGATAGATGCTGACTATTGCCTTTAAAACCCTTCAACTCATGGAGTCTGACTATCTGATAGGCTGCTTATTTCCTTTTGTTTCTGATATGATCAGGCAGAATACTGCATCTCAGTTCTGTCAGTGTCATCTTGGTGGAACGGGAAGCATGCCTTTTCTATTGCCACATCTGCCTTCTGAAATGATGTCCCCCAGAGATTTGTGTAGCTCCCACTCTTGTGACATTTAGCATCATTAAAGAATCAGGCGGCCTCTAAAATTGGATAAATAAATAAATAAAATAAAGGGCATACTATTTATATGCAAAATTATTTGCACAGTAAAGAAATCATGTCTGTTGAGAGTAAGATTTCCTTGACAGACTATGCAAACATTGACAAAAGGGGCTGAAATATTCTTGAAACATGGAAAACAATAAGGTGACCAACTTTTTTACAATGAAAAGGAGGACAAATAAATTGGAAAAAAAATTATCGTAAATAAAAGAAATATTTCATTCATTGCAACAATAATACACTAAAATATGATATATGCATAATAAAAACCTTTGCAACATTTTATATTGTAATTATGCTTACATGCCTGTTAATTATTATTTAAATGAGTACTTTTCCATTGAATTAATATTTTTTGTCAATGTATCATCTTCTAAGAATATATTGGAAATATCTGAACAAGAAATATCCTTCATATTGAATTTTACGGCAAGTGCTGCAGCTAGAGTATCAACATTCAATCTCAATTTCTCACTTGTCCAAAAATCATTGGCAATTGAAAAAAAAACTCTTTCAACTGCTGCATTAGTTCCAGGGCAGCACAACATAAATTGAACAAGTATAAATAAATGTTCACATGGAATATGTTCATTTTTGAAATGGCTGAAAATATCCACCCATCTTTTATCAATTTCAACGTGTTGATTTTCCCATTGTATTAATTTTTCAGAATTTAAATATGCATTCAGTCTTCTAATTTCTTCAAAGAGACAATTGTCATCTATTTTAATGTCTAGCATTTCTTTAGATAAAAATTCAACACAAGATTCAATATCTGTTCAATATACTTGCGATGAAGTAAAAAAAACACTATTAAAAACTGTTTAATAAAATACGTCACATAACGCGCAACAGATTAGCCTTCAAATATCAAAAAGGAGGACATGTAGGAGGACACTTTTCAAGGGAGGACAGAACTTAAAAAAGAAGGACTGTCCTCCCTAAAGGAGGACGGTTGGTCACCTTAAAAACAATAATGCATTGGACTGTGAGAATAGCCTTGAGAACAGGAGGAAGACGAAAAGCAGGAAGTAATCAGTTCTCTTGTAGATTAAAGCAGAGATGAGGGAGTCACTTGTAGACTTGCAATATTCTATTACTGTAAGCTTATAATAAAAAGTAGTATAAATATATATAAAGTATATATCTCTATCTCTATATCCTATATCCTATATCCTATATCCTATATCCTATTTCCTCTGTCTGTCTGTTGTGAATACATTACAGTTGCAGTAGTTTGGTTCAGGCTTTGCTGAAGCTGAAACGCAAGTAGGCCGTGTCTGTCTGTCTGTCTGTCTGTCTGTCTGTCTGTCTGTCTGTCTATCTATCTATCTATCTATCTATCTATCTATCTATCTATCTATCTATCTATCTATCTATCTATCTTCTATACAGATTACTTTATTTTTCACTGGAATATGAGGAGGGCTGAGGTATGGCACACTCAGACTTGAAAAATTATTATAGCCTATCTCAATAAAATATATTTCTTATTTTCTATGGAGATAATTTCCTGATCTGTCTACCTAGTAGGACTGATATCTCTAGGTAGGGTCAACCTTGCTATGGCCATAGCCTAATTTTTATGAAATGAAATTTTGGAATAGAGTTCCAGAGATATAGACACAGCTTTTATTTGAACTCAACTTAATTTCAATAGAAAAGAATTCCATATTGATTTTTGTTAGATAGAATTATGCAGAACCTATTTCAATCATGGCTAGATGTGACTGGGTAGATATTTTTTTTTTAAGTCATTCATTATTATATTTAATTACTGTCTTTTTCCAAGATCACAAGGCAGTATACATGGAATTTTCTTAATATTTTGTCCCTGGCTGATTGGCCTGAAGAAAAATTACTGGCATAGGTCATCCAATAGCGTTCTGATTATATGTACTTCAGAGGTGGTATTCAGCAGGTTCTGGCCGGTTCTGGAGAACTGGTAGCAGAAATTTTGAGTAGTTCATGGAACCGGTTAATACACTTCTGACTGCCCCTGCCCCCATCTATTCTCTGCCTCAAGAGTCAGGAGGAAATGGAGATTTTGCAGTAACCTTTCCCTATCATGCCCACCAAACCACGCCCACCAAACCACGCCCACAGAACCGGTAGTAAAAAAAATTGAATCCCACCACTAATGTACTTGTACCTAGTTCTTCCTGATTTAGTCCAGCACCTAGTCCAAATGCTTCATTGGCACTAATGGAAGCTTTCTTCTATAAATAACAATTTAGTTGTGTTAGTTTTTAACAGTCCTGCTATAGGCTTAACTCATCCTTTTCATGCTATAGCCCCAATTTTGCAATTGGTAATAATAATTAAGTTCTAATCTAATGTATTTAGTATTTCATCTAGTTTGGCTCTGGTATTTATTTAACTATACTCTGAAAATATGGTCACACTCCAGCTCAAAATTTCTACAGCTGAGCTTTAGTATTAGGAAGCAAAACTTCTATAACTGAATCTTGGCATCTTCTGCTTCCCACCAAACCTATCAATTTCAGTGGAATTAAGGCTCAGAATAATAATTATAATGGGATGGCCTAGGCCTAGCTGTATTAATTACAGTATATCTACACTGTTTCACATTATATCCGTCAGGGGTGTCAAACTCGATTTCATTAGGAGCCGCATCAGGATTGTGTTTTACCTTCGGGTGTGTGTGTGTGAGTGAGCATGGCTAGGATGGGTGTAGCCAGGGTGGGCACGGCCAGCTCGACATCCTGCAGCTCTCTGCCAGTGAAAATGGAGGCCGGGAGGGCTGGGATTGACCCTCGCAAGCTCCATTTTTGCTGGCAGAGGCCCTGCAGGCCGGTCCTTCGCTGTTTCCAGGATGGCCCCGCAGGCCAGATTTAAGCATCCTGCAGGCCATAGCCAGCTCGCAAACCTTGAGTATGACACCCCTGATATAGGTTCAAAAAATAATATTTTGCAGAGTGGTCTTATGATACTTGTCCCTAAGAGTACTGATAGCAATCAGTGGCAGGTAGGATGAGCCTGGTGCTGAGGTTCTTCAGACTGAAACCATCCTGCACAATTAGAAATAGTGTAGGAACAATGTAATTGATATTAACATGTGTTTATTTGCCCGTAACATGTTAGGTCCATGCAGTGACGGGTTTCAAAAATGTTTAGAACCTCTTCACTAGGTGTGGCCTGCTTTGTGGGAGTGGCTTGCCGGCCATGTGACCGGGTGGGAGTGGCTTGCCGGCCATGTGACTGGGTGGGTGTGGCCAACTTGTAAAATGTGGTAAAACTCACTTAACAATGCTCCTGCTTAGCAACAAAAATGTTGGCTCAGAAACTCTGGCATTTGAAGCAAGCAGGTCTTAAAGCTGTCAAGTTACAAGACCCTTGCAACCCTAACCCTTCAGAAAAAAACCCCCAGGGGTGTTCAGACTTGACAGCTTTAAGACTTGTGGACTTCAACTCCCAGAATTCCTCCTCTCGCTCTTCATCTTGATGATGTGCGGAAGGGTGGGGGGAGGGAGCTGGAACCGGTTCTAAACGGCACTGTAGATTTGTGGAACCTCTTCCTGGCAGAACTTGCAGGAACCCACCCCTGGGTCCATGAACCATAGTTGAGATTTGTCTGCCTAGATAGCCAGCAGTCAACTATGCGGATTTTAGCTATGCTCACCTCATTTGCTATGTGTATCATATCCAGCACTCTGATTGTTTATGATGAAAGATTAGTGAAGGATGTAAGGATGCTGAGAAATTCTAAATGAAGAACAAAGCGTTTTTGGGTAAAATGTCATCAGTGGATCTTGAAAATAAAGGGCAAGGCAGGACAGGATAGGAAAGGAGATCTAAATAGAAAATGGAATGACTTTAAGAAGACAGAGTATAAGTCTTGTATGAACAAGTACTGCAAGGTAGATTAATCTCACAACCAAATGGGAATTGGGAAAAGGAATGAGGATATGAAAGCTATTTCAAGAAAAAAAGGCTAATCCATAAAACACAGTTAAAAACATACCCTTCCCTCCCAAGTGCCAAACCAAACATCCTTACAGTTCAAATACAAAAATACAAATAAATACTAAATTTATGACACTGTCTAAATTAGCGGATGCACTGGTAATTTCTTTGATTTACTACTTATTGTATTTCTGCTGTTTGCATAACTTCCTCATCTAAATTGAACAGTCTGATGTATATATTTTTATGTATATGTTTTAAGCATACAATATCTAAGTTTAATTATCTATTCACATTTTTCCTGTCTAGCAAATATTATCATGATTCTTTCCATCTATAAAGATTATTGTCTCAAGCAAGTTATCAGTTGCTTAGGACAGTTTCCATAATACATGCTTATGTGTTATGATTATAAACTCCAATTTTTAATTGATTGTTAGTCACCTAGAATCATGCATTAAGGGTGACTATATAAATTTAATAGATGGATATATGAAGATATAGCTATAGATGGCTATCATTTGGGCAACCTAGATTAGGCTGTATTTATCTCTATTTGTTCTAGAAAATGCAGTAAAAAATTGAAAATTTCCTACAACTCTATAGAATGAAGTTGAGATTCTGCAGATTCTTGCGTTCTTTATTAAATTATGAATGGGCTCTAGAAGCAGTAGGAACTGCTTCCAACAGATGCTAGCAACATAAGCTGTTCCCAAGGCAACGTTTTATGGCTCTGAAACATAAAACAGTGCTTTTTTGAGGGTGAATGAAGAAACTGTTTTCTTTGTTGAAGAAAAACTGCCAGACAAATCAGCAACCCAAATACTGCCTATTTTATTAAGATGCCTAATCATTAATATTAACATAAATACTTTGTTCAATGTGCAAAGCAAAAGAAGAACCAGTTCTTATCCTCCACCATCTCATAATCCTACCACTGCCTCCTGCATATAAGGTCTACCAATGGGACTTATTCCTGGGAATTAGGGAAAATCATTGCCTCCCCTTGCTATTCTTTTACTGTAAAATAAGAAGATGGAAAGAAAAAGAAAAAGTCAATGGAAAGAATACAGTTGAATGTGGCGGTATTTCTCCTAATTAAACCTACAAAAACAAATAACACATTAGCAGGCATGGATGCTACGGATCGCTTCCCAAAATGATTGGGGAAGCATCATTTTAAATAGTTCGCAAGCACATCATATCTTTGTTATTCATTAAACAACCCAACTTCTCTTTAGTTTACTTTATTGTCATTGCACCTTGTACAATGAAATTAAATGCAATCTTCAGTGTACAATGGAAGTTCAGGTTGTGGTTGTTAAGGAATCATGTGCAGTCATTAAGCACATCAGGTGGTGACTTATTGGAAGCTGGCAGTGAAGATCACAAGTGGTGATGATATGACTGTGGGAAGCTGTGACCATTGTAACTGTGTGCCGGTTGCCAAGTGCCCCAATCATGATCCTGTGACTGTGGGGACACTGCGACAGCCACAACTTCAAGGACCAGTGAAAAGTCTTCTTATTGAACACTGTTGTAACTTCGAATGGTTGCTGAACAAGAAGTCAGTAAGTGAGGACTACCTGTATAGTCAAAAGCCCTTCCCTGTCTTTCATGGTTGACAAAGCATAGCGATACCCCTAACTACAACAATTGTACTGACCACTTGGTGGGCTCTGTAGTACCGCAGTACTCTGGTTCTCTGGCCTGCTGGCAAGAGATGAGAGAGACTCAGAAGGGACTCTGGAAGTCTTCTGGTTCAACCACCTGCTGAAGGAAGGACTCCTTGTATTATCATGGGAAAATGGTTGTCTAACATTTTCTGGAAAATCTCCAGTGATGAAGCACCCACAACTTGAGTTGAACCATGCACATCTCTAAAGTATCCCAGGAAACATTCTTCTGTGCTTTAATGACTTGAGGACAGCTGGAAAAATGTCACTTCCTGCTTTTTCTTTTATTTTGGGGAATAAAAATTAAAAATAATAAAGCCCAAGCAGGATATGCATCCTTGTGGGCAAGGTTGGTGAAGTTATCTTCCCCTTTCTTCCTTTTTTCCAGATTGACTATGTTTTTGTAAAACTACTCTAGCACTTCTTCTCTCTACTTGGCAGCAGGAAGAGAAGGTTAATGTTCTTGCTCACCCTTTAATCCTTATTTGGATGACAGAAGTGGCCAGGAGGCATAATTTTGGCTCTACATAATTGCAGAACGGTTCTGAGCTAAAACGATTCTCTTTTCAGTCTATCACACAGTACTTCTTGTTTAGCCCAGTTAAGTCTGTAACATGAACGCAGCCTGTGAAGATGTGGGTGTGTTTAGGAAAGACATTTATTTTTATTAACCATTTAACTTTATTGCAAATCTAATGGAACACAAAGGACGCTTTGCAAGGAGATAGATCTGAATGCTGCCTTTTTGCATCGGTTCTCTAGGCAACATTGGCATTCACAGTGTCCTTGATTTAGTCCTCATCTCTCTGAGTTGGGTTGACTGGATGGGAGAATAATACGAGGCAGTTAAAAATAGAAGAATACAAAGATCCTAAAAAATAGATACCCTGGAAAACAATAAATCAACATTATCAGAACTAACGTTCCACAAAAACTCCACCAATTTCTCTAGCCCAAGACCTAGAGAAATAGTTGGGTTCAATGGTGGGATTCCAATTTTTTTACTACAGGTTCTGTGGGCATGGCTTGGTGGGCGTGGTATGGCTTGGTAGGAGTGGCTTGGTGGGCGTGGCAGGGGAAGGATACTGTAAAATCTCCATTCCCTCCCCACTCCAGGGAAAGGTTACTGCAAAATCCCCATTTCTTCCCAATCAACTGGGACTCGGGAGGCAGAGAATAGATGGGGGGTGGGCTCCCGAGCTCTGGTTTTGGCTGTGATGGCCTCCTGCAAACGTCTGTCAGCTGCCCTCCCAAGCTCTGTTTTTGCTGGCAGAGGCACTGTGGGCTGGTCCTTCGCTGTTTCCAGGATAGTCCCACAGACCAGCTCTAAGCACCCTGTGGGCCGGATCTGGCCCCCAGACCTTGAGTTTGACACCCTTGTTCTACAAGGTTGACGCTCTTGGTAATCTAATCACTTCTGAGATTTGCCTAGTTCCCATCATCCACTTTCAGCTGCTATAGGCATGCCCCTTCCTCTTCAGTCAATGGATGCTACTATCTACGGTAGCCAGTTTGTCCTGGGCTCAAGGCAGATAAGATGCCAACTTCCACTGAGGCATTTGCCTACGTAACACCTAAATGGCACTAAACACTCTTGGCACAATTGAGCCTAGCATTCTTTTGGAAGACCAGAAGGCCTATTTTTAATACAAAATTAATGGTCCTTTCAAAAAATGGCAGATCTTCGTTTAAAAAAGATGGCTAGTATTTTTCCACTGAAAATTTAAGAAAATCACATTCTGTGTTGTTGATATTGTCCCCAATGAACATATTGGAGTTTTCTGTAGGTCAGACACAAGATGTTATGCCTAGCATAAGATTATTATTAAAGCTATTTAGGGATGCACTTTGGAAGGGGAAAAAACAGTGATTTGGAATATGCTTGGGAAACCATTTTATTAGAGATGTCATATTGGCACATCCGGGAAAACCTGAATCTGAAAGCTTTTAGGTTTTCCCCACCCAAATGAAAGTTCAAGTCCCTGCCAGCACCCACATGTCCATCACATGATCCAATCAGGCACCGTCCCAACTGGAGATGCCTTCAAGTCACACCACTCCATATGCAGGTCAATGTGTCTTTGACTCTCTGAGAAAAGAATGTTATTTTGACTATATATCTCCCATACTCCATATAATCCCTCTTCCCAATTCCCCACAACAGAAAGCCCAATGCAAAAGATGGCTTCCAGGTCTGACAGCTAAATTACTCCAAAACTTTGTTCCTTTGTCCCATCCAAATAGAATTAATGTTTTTATCAATGCCTGATACATGAATCTTAATTTGGGAAAATATTAAAAAAACTCCCTTTCAAAGGGCTCTAAACAAAATTAGGATATTTGGTCTTCATTTATTAAATTTAATGCATTTTTAAAGCAAGGCTGAATGGAGAATTCTGAGAGATGAAGTCCATACATCTTAAAGTTGCCAAAGGTAAAAACACCGTTTTATACTATATTTTCTTTTATTCTTTGCCAAAGAAAAGTGCAGCCAGTTTTCTGCAACTGAGGTCAGGGAGACTACAGAGAGAATGACAGGTGAATTTGTGGGATGCAGACACTGCTGAGATCCAGGTTAACCAGCTGTTTTAGGCTGAAAACCAATCAGCAACATTCACTGGATTTCAGCATTTTAGCATTTTCAGAGAGTCAGCTATCTGAGTTCCTCTATGAAATAGGTATAAAATTGCAGTGCTACTGTCTTCATTTATTAGAACGGAGGTCACTCTCCTGTATAAAATACTATGACGCATTACCACCTCTTGTTTTTCTCTCATCAGCTGTGGAGACAAAGCATATGAAATGCAATACCTCCAGATGGGAACCTTTGATTACTAACTTATTTATCAAAGATAATTTTAATGATTTGCATCTGATGTGAAATTTGGTTGCGGAACTGCAGATCAGTTTTTCACAATCTGGATGCATTTAGAATAAGAACAGAATAGAATAGCAGAATTGGATGGGACCTTGGAGGTCTTCTAGTCCAACCCCCTGCTTAGGCAGGAAACCCTACACCACTTCAGACAAATGGTTATCCAACATCTTCTTAAAAACTTCCAGTGTTGTAATGTAATATACTATAAGTAAAGGTAAAGGTTTCCTTTGCACATATGTGCTAGTTGTTCTCAACTCTAGGGGGTGGTGCTCATCTCCATTTCAAAGCTGAAGAGCAAGCGCTCTCCAAAGAGGTCTCCGTGGTCATGTGGCCAGCATGACTAGACACCAAAGGCGCATGGAATGCTGTTACCTTCCCACCAAAGGTGGTACCTATTTTTCTACTTGCATTTTTACATCCTTTTGAACTGCTAGGTTGGCAGAAGCTGGGACAAGTAACAGGAGCTCACTCTGTTACATAGTGCTAGGGATTCGAACCGCTGAACTGCCGACCTTTCTGATGGACAAGTTCAGCATCTTAGCCACTGAGCCACCACGTTGTCCGACATAACATAACATAGCATGGCATGGCATGGCATGGCATGGCATGGCATGGCATGGCATAGCAATGCAATGCAATGCAATGCAATGCAATGCAATGCAATGCAATGCAATGCAATGCAATGCAATGCAATGCAATGCAATGCAATGCAATACAATACAATACAATAAATAATAAATATAAGGATACTCTGAGTTTTTTTTATCATGCAGTTACTCTACTCTCATTTATGGAATTGTAGAAGAGATCCAGATGATGTTCTTTTTGACTGAAACCTCCTTATGTTTTTCTGTAATTCTTATCAGAATAAGAAGCCATTTTATCAAAAGAATGTGAGAGCTTAACAATATCTTTTGATTGCAGAGCAAGGAGTCCTCCATTGGAAATATTATTCTCCAATTCTGTAAATTCACAGCCTCTCAGCTCATCAGTATTACATAGAACAATCATCCTCAACTTAGATGCTTTCAGATATGTGGGACATGACTTTTACTTAGAAGAGTTCCGAGAGCTGGGTCTTAACACATTTAGAGGACACCAGGACTCCAGAAAATGCTGAAAGAGAAACCATACTAACTGCTTGTATGAAATATGCTTTACTCTGGAACTGAGTAGCCAACAAATATAAGAGGCCTGCAGTCCTTGATGTTCTCTGAATTTGGTTATTTTCTTGCAGACATTTCATTACCCAACTAGATAATATATCAGAGTATGTATGCAAAATTTCTCCTGGTAGCAGTGATTTTTGTTACCTAGTTGGGTAATGAAACATTTGAAGAAAACAACCAAGCTCAGAAAGCATCAAAGACCCCACAGTTGAACCCTAAGCTACAAATATTCTCTTCTTTAAGTATGAGAAGCATTCTGGTTGAAGAGAAGGCAGAGGAAGAGGTCAACTCTCTTCCCTTGAAAACATCTAGGTATGATTCTTTTATTCTTTTTAGTTACAGTGTCAAGTCAAATCATCAGGTAATTAGGTAGCATGCAATAGGGAGCAAGGAACCTTAATCCTTTTATATGTGGGATAGGCCATCACGGTTGTCCATATGTGAGAAAATGGCAATACTAAAAGATAATACTATCAGGATCCCAAGGCTAAAAGTGTCTATCAGACTGTCTGCCGGAAAGCGGAAAATGTTTTTCATTTCTCGACAGAACCTACTGAAGTTCTGCTGAGAAGTTTAATATGAAGTTTAATAGATAGCACCAGAGTATAAGATGCACCAAGATTTTGAAGAGACAAATTAAGAAAAAAACGTTTTTGCACTCTGCATACCTCTCAAAAATGGCCCATTTTTCACGAAAACTGGTTCGTTTTTTTCAAGAAAAGGGCATTTATTCGAGGCTAGACCTGCTCCGCCTGCGGGAGTCCCCCCTCTCGCAGGCATGGCCCTTGACGCTCGTAAGGGCCCGCCTTGATGACGGGTTTATAGACCCCGAGAGGTGGAGGAAACGGAAGCTTAGGGGGTTTTTAACCAAGTGTTTTTTATCCTTTTTAGGGGGTTCCAGGGAGGGTTTTAGGGTGGGGGGGGATCTGTCCAGGAGGGGGGCCAGTGCCAGGCGAACAGGTGAGTCTAGGAGGGAAGTGAGTGTGGTGGAGGGGGGGAGGGGAAAGAACATTCCAATAGAGGGTTGTTTTATTACATCGGTCGCGGGGAGGAGGGGATGCGAGGACAGGAGAAGACCACAACGTCGGTTGGGAGACCGTGGTTGTTGGTTACACCCGGTCATTTGTACCAACCCCCGCAATCTAGGTGGTCAGGAACTACAGAGCCAGGGCCTGAGGCTGATGCTCTGCAATGCAAGGTCCGTGACCAACAAGACCCCCCTCATTAATGAGTTGATCTCAGAGGGGGAGCTGGACCTTGCAGGGATAACGGAGACCTGGTTGGGCCACGAGGGTGGTTTACCCCTCGTGGAGATGTGCCCACCGGGTTTCTGTGCATTCCATCAGCCTCGGGCCCTGGGTAAGGGTGGTGGAGTGGCGGTAGTTATGCGGGAATGTCTAGAGCCGAGGGAGTTCACTGTACCTCAGATACCCGAGTGTGAGTGCCTTGGTGTGAAATGGGCCCAGGGAGGCAGTGGGGCTTGCTGATTGTATACTTGGCTCCTCGCTATGCATCAGCAGCCCTGCCCGAGCTCCTCGAGCTGATCTCAGAGACGGCAGTTGAGACCCCCAAGCTTATGGTCATGGGGGATTTCAACTTGCCGTCGATGGGGGAAGCATCCGAGGTAGCTCGGGAGTTCATGGCTTCCATGACAGCCATGGACCTGACCCAATTAATTCAGGGCCCCACACACGAAGGTGGCCACACTCTGGGACCTTGTTTTCGTATCTGAACAGTGGACGAGTGATCTGGGAAGAGGGGATGTAGTCATCACTCCCCTGTCATGGTCAGATCACTCATGTCTCCGGCTGGACTTCCCTGGCGCTACCCCCACCGCGAGGAGGCGGAACCAAACTGTCCAAGTTGGTACCGCCCCAGGCGCCTGATGGAACCGGATAGGTTCCAGACGGAGCTTGGGCCATTCCCTGTAGCCCTGACCCGCTCTCGCTCCGAGAACCTAGTGGCCGCCTTGTGAGACCATTCTGGGAGGAGTTTGATTCTGTTGCCCCCGAGGATTTGGATAGGTTGCGTGGACGGCTGCGACCGACCACATGTTTAATGGACCCGTGTCCTTCCTGGTTGGTACTGGCATCCTGGGAAGTGACACGAGGCTGGCTACTGGGCTTGGTGAACGCCTCTTTGGGTGAGGGGTCCTTACCTGCCGCCTTGAAAGAGGTGGTGGTGAGGCCCTTACTCAAGAGGCCTTCCCTTGACCCGATGGAGCTAGCTAATTATCGTCCAGTCTCCAACCTTCCCTTTTTAGCGAAGGCTGTAGAGAATGTGGTGGCACAGCAGTTTCCACGGCACCTTGAGGAATCCGAATATCTAGACCCACGCCAGTCCGGCTTCCGGCCCGGACACAGCACGGAGACGGCCTTGGTCGCGTTGGTTGATGATCTCTGGAGGGCCAGAGATAGGGGTTGTTCCTCTATCCTGGTCCTATTAGATCTGTCAGCGGCTTTCGATACCATCGACCATGGTATCCTATTGCGCCGGCTGGGGGGGATGGGAGTTGGAGGCACCGTTCTGTGGTGGTTCGGCTCCTACCTCTCCGACCGGAAGCAATGTGTGTTGGCAGGGGGGCAGAGGTCGACCCTGAGGCCACTCACTTGTGGGGTGCCTCAGGGGTCGGTCCTCTCGCCCCTTCTGTTCAACGCATATGTGAAGCCGCTGGGGGAGATCATCCGTGGTTTTGGGGTGGAGTATCATCTGTACGCTGATGATACCCAGCTGTACATTTCCACCCCAGGCCACCCCAACGAGGCTGTCGAGGTGATGTCCCGGTGTTTGGAAGCCATCGGGGTCTGGATGTGGGACAACAGACTCAAGCTCAACCCCTCCAAGACTGAGTGGCTGTGGCTACCGGCACCCCGGTTCAGTCAGTTGATTCCATCAGTGACCATAGGGGGCGAGCAATTGCCCCCTGTGGAACGGGCGCGCAATTTGGGCATCCTCCTAGATGCCCGGCTCTCAATGGATGACCATGTGGCAGCCGTGGCAAGGGGGGCGTTCCACCAGGTTCGCCTGGTGTGCCAATTGCGCCCCCTACTGGACCGGGATGCCTTACGCACGGTCACTCATGCACTGGTGACGTCTCGGCTGGACTACTGCAATGCCCTCTACATGGGGCTTCCCTTGGGACGCGCTCGAAGGCTGCAGCTAGTCCAGAACGCAGCCGCGCGGGCTATTATGGGGAGTACTAGGTACTCCCACGTAACACCGCTCCTGCGCGAGCTGCACTGGCTGCCTGTGGTCTTTCGGGTGCGTTTCAAGGTGTTAATTACCATCTTTAAAGCGCTCCATGGCTCAGGACCTAGTTACTTGCGGGATTGCATCCTACCACACACTTCCCTGCGACCAATTCGCTCTCACAGGGAGGGACTCCTCCGGGTGCCGTCCACTAAGCAATGCCAACAGGCGGCGCCTAGGAGTAGAGCCTTCTCTGTGATGGGCCCAACCCTCTGGAATGACCTCCCCCCCGATATTAGAACCACCACCGACTTCCGCTCCTTCCGACAAAAACTGAAGACTCACCTGTTCCGTTTAGCCGGCTTGGCCCATTCATAGTCTTATTCTACCTCCTGGCAGATATTTTTAATCGGGTATTTTTTAGGGGTTATTTTAAATATTGTTTTTAAATGCTTTGCTTTATGTACAGTTTCTTATAGCCTCCTCTTTTAGGTACTGAGTATGTAATTATGTTTGTACTTTCGATTTATTTATGTGTTTTATCTGACTGTACACCACCCCGAGTCCCTTTGGGGAGAGGGGGCGGTATAAAAGTCCAAATAAAGTAAAGTAAAGTAAAGCATGAATAGCCTTTAGGAGGCTTGTAGAGTGCTCCTGGAGGGTGTGTGTATGTGTGGGGGAAACGAGCAAAAAAGACCCATTTTTTTGCTCATTTCTGCACTCCCCAGCCCCTAGGAGCACTCTATAAGCCTCCTAAAGGCAATGCACGGCCATTTTGGTGAAGGGGTGGGGTTGGGAGGCAAAAAAATGCTGTATTCAGTGTATAAGACGTACCCAGATTTTCAGCCTCTTTTTTGAGGGAAAAATGTGCATCTTATACTCTAAAAAATACGGTAGTTTAATATGCTATGTAGTTAAACTCCAAGCTCATCTTTATTCTCTGTACTTTTTGTAAAAAAGTTGCTGAGGCACAAATATCTACTTATGGCATAAAAGTGACAAAATGGTCTATAATAAATCACAGTCATGAATAAATTAGATCTATATTTTTTTGGAAAGATGGTAAATTTTTTCCTCTGCATCTCTTTTGCAATGTTTTGAAATATTGCCATGGTGTACCACATTAGAGTGTCAGCAAGTTTAGCATTCTTAACTATCATTTTTATTTTGTCTTTTATTAGACAGTTTATTAGATTTGCATGCTGCTGAATCTATCTGACATGAAAAGAAGAATAAAATCACAATATAAATTAAAATGTCCATGGTGCAAAATAGGGAATAATGGAGAGCAACAATTACAAATAAATAAAAACAGATCAATGCCTCATTGATCTCCAGATGTCTTGTGGAAAATTTTGAACCATTAGCAGCATAGCTGAGTCTGACGGGATGCAATTATTCTTAATTTGCTAATGTATTCACCCATTCAACATAGTTGAATAACTGACATATTTATTTGTTTAATCCCTCGGCCAAGAAATGGAGGTGAGCACCATGCCCTAGAGTGAGACACAACTCATAGGGAAAACTTTACCTTTTTATTTATTTAGTGATGGCACAGTAGTTGGAATGCAGTATTGCAGGCTGACTCTGCTTACTGTCAGGAGTTCAATCCTGACCAGTTCAAAGTTGACTGCGCCTTCCATCCTTCTGAGGTCAGAAGATGAGGACCTAAATTGTTGGAGGCAATATGCTGATATTGTCAAGTGCTCTGAGAGTGCTATAAAGCACTTTGGAACAGTATATAAGTCTAAAGGCTATTGCTAAATACTGATATCTACTCTTAAGGGATGTGGTGGCTCAGTGGCTAAGATGCTGAGCTTGTCGATCAGAAGGTCGGAAGTTCAGCAGTTTGAATCACTAGCGCTGCGTAACAGAGTGAGGTCCAGTTACTTGTTCCAGCTTCTGCTAACCTAGCAGTTTCAAAGAATGTAAAAATGCAAGTAGAAAAATAGGAACCACCTTTGGTGGGAAGGTAACAGCATTCCATGCACCTTGAGTGTTTACTCAGGCTGGCCACATGACCACGGAGACGTCTTCAGACAGTGTTGGATTTTCAGCTTAGAAACGGAGATGAGCACTGCCCTCTAGAGTCAGGAACAATTAGCACACACTGTATGTGCCAGGGGAACCTTTACCTTTACTTAATATCTACTCTTAAACAGTATATATTCTGGTTTTATATGTTACTTTCATGGTTTCCTTAAGCTTGCAAATGATGAATTATTAATAGAATAATTGAATTATTTTTTTTAAAGAAAAAGTAAATACAGGAGGGATGGAATATAAATTGGGATTCTAGCAGAATATACCATCCTGCTATAAAAGTAGTATTCATTCTTAGATTCCCTAATGTTGTAGGGATACAGCTCCAAACATTAGCAGTGGATATGGCTAATCACGGGCTAATGAGATTTATATGTCAACAGTCTGTTTCTTAAATGGGTCATACTTAGTGAAAAATAAGTTTTACCCAAATGACATTCCTTGTTCAAACCTGAACCATTATATTGCATCACTGAAAAGCAGAGTAGGATTTACCTAGGTACACTTTACAGAGTGTGTAAAATAAAAATCTTAAATTGTGTGGACAGTTTTCAAATACTGGCCAAGTCAATAATAGGCTCGAGTGGGATAGAGCAGATTCTTTTTTAAGCAATGCATCTTAGTATATTCTAAATGTAAAAAAAGGAACAGATCAGCCCCCAGCCCAGTATTGGACTGTTGTAGAAGGAGTGGCAGAACTTAGGGGCAGAGTTAAAAGAGGGATCAGCCTAGAATTCCCGACTTAATCTACTTGTAGCTACTTACAGTAGAATTCTAGACTAATCTCTCTTTAAACTCTGCCCCCCTCCACTACAGCTGCTCTGCAAAATACTTTTTTTTCTTATGAAAACCTTTGCTATAACATACTGACCCTTTCAATAGAGATGGTAGGATGGTAGATTTGGGCAAACTCTGAAGAAGTAATCTACAACAAAGCTCTCTCTGAGCCTTTTGCTCTTCACTGCCAGTGATTCTGAATAGAGACAAATTATCACTACTGGTTTTTCTGCTCCCCCTTCTGCGTTTGACTTCTGATTCCAGACTGAACATCCCTCCCCTTCCCTGATACATAGCAAGGGTTCTACATAAGTAGAACAGCTGTTGGACCATCTGTTAGCAAGGCCAGCTGATTAACACTCAAGGGAAGATTCAAAGTGTTGGCCAAGAAAATGAGCAGACAAAATGTTGTTTGGATTCTCCCCATACTATTTAACACCTACATGCAGTGCTGGGAGAGGCTGCCTGCTGGTTCAGGTGAGGTGTTGCCAATATGCTGATGACACGCAATTATATGTTGCTGCCCCAGGCTAAGATGCTGCTGCGGGTGTCCTAAATTGGTGCCTGGATGAGAATCAGAATCTGGATGTGAAGAAACAAGCAAGGCAACAAAGCTGTGCCAAGACTGAGCTACTTGTTGCCCGTAAGCATTGGAAAACTTCTTTAAACTTGGTCCAAATAAGATGCCCTTGATGGGATAGTGCTCCTTCTGAAGGAGTGCATGATCTAGTGGTCCTTTAGGATTCATGGCTCCTGCTGAAACAGCAGATAAAAGCCATGACTCAAAGAGGACCTTTCTTCACCTTAGTCTGTAGATGGACATCTGACAGATTTCAGTGAAGGTCCACCTTGTTCTCAGAAGTTTCATCTTCATCATTCACTTTCATCTTCCATCTCTTTCACTTTCATCTTTTTCATCACTTTCATCTTGTCAACTGACACGGGCTTGGGAAACTCTTTGTCACCCTATGATCTGGAGGGATGGCCCCCTCTCATTCCAGAAGGGGATGGCATGAAAAGTGGCCCAAGGGATTCAGTCTTATAAAATCTAAATCCTTGCAAGGTTTCAGATAAAATAAGGATTGAAGAATGCTAACATCTTGCGGGTTTCATGGAAGAAATCCAGAATGGTCTCTAAAGCTGTAAGATGGCAATATTAGAAGAATTTGTCTCTCTACTTCCATCTTTGCTCTCATTGTTTTTTGTCATTTTAATGTCTTCTATAATGTTTTAAATACACCTAGAGTACTGCATACAGTTTGAGTCACCACACTATAAAAAAGATGTTGAGACTCTAGAAAGACTGCAGAGAAGAGCAACCAGGATGATTAGGGGACTGGAGGCTAAAGCATACGATGAAAGTTTGTGGGAACTGGGCATGGCTAATCTAATGAAGAGAAGGACCAGGGGAGATATGATAGCAGTGTTCCAATATTTGCGGGGCTGCCACAGAGAGGAAGGGGTCAAGCTATTTTCCAAAGCACCTGTTCTGTCCCATGATTCCAAATGAATATGCAGACCCAGGCTTGGTTGTCTGCCACAACTAATTACATAGATAAAGCCACCCCTTGGCTGGGAGCCTAGAAAGTTCTCTTCACAAACACAAGATAACCCTTACAGAAGGCTTTCAGAACGGCTCGAATATGGACTGTTGTCTCCTGCAAAGATTCCCCTCCCTTCGCTCCACTTATAAACTCTTTGGGAGGGGCCACACCCTTAACCAGCTGTCCCTACTACCTTCTATCACATCTTCTCCACACCTGTTCTTGTCTCCTACCAATTCGACATCTACGCACATCAGGGACAACCTCCCTCTGTTCCTCCTCACTGCTCCCTGACTCAAACGCCATCTAGTGGCCAATAGGCCTCTCTAGTTCCTGCTCTGACTCCAAACACCCTCCAGAGTCTTCCTCATCCTCCAGAGCAGTCCCATAATGCTCTGAGCTGTTAGAGTCCACCAGCAACTCAGCCGGCTGCTGCTGGACCACAACAGCACCTGAAGGCCAGACGAGGAATAATAGATGGAAACTGAACAAGGAGAGATACAACCTGGAAATAAGGAGAAATTTTCTGACAGTGAGAACAACCAACCAACAGAACAGCTTGTTTTCCGAAGTTGTGGGAGCTTCATTACTGGAAGCTTTCAAGAAGAGAATGGACTGCTATTTGTCAGAAATGGTGTAGGGTCTCCTGCTTGGGTGGGGGGTTGGACTAGATGACCTACAAGGTTCTTTCCAATTCCATTAACCTAATCTAATGTGACAATAGTGGGTCTCTCTTCTTGAATTGAAAAGGCAAAATAAAACAATATTTGTTATCTTATTTTCACAGGAGAAAAAAATGCTACGAGGGAGCAATAAAACCATCCTGCCTGAAGACTAAAGAGAGCCAACGTACAATCGTAAGAGGGTAAACAATGGAGTCAAAGCAGGAATAATTTGCTGTTTTCACTGAAAGCTGTGAAAGAAATAGGTGGCGATTTGAAAATGTTCCTCAATTTAAAGTTAGCAGACTGTATCATAATATTCTCCATCTGTTCATCTACACATTCTTCTGTATTTGGAAATTGAATATCCAGCTCAGTCCTGGTTATCAAAGGATGGTTACTAAAAGGATGAAGGAAGCTTTAGCAAAGTGGACAATATAAATTGGGTGTATAAGTGAAGATATTCTGTAAAGATTTCTGTATCTTAATCCCCTCCCCCCTGTAATCAATCTGGTTAGAGAATCCTCTATACAAGTCTTTTCTTTGGGCACACTTGACTGCCAAGAATTTGACATTTTCTCAGCTAATCAGAAAAAGAGTTTCTCCTTTTAATATCAGGCAGAGGTTACTGGCTGATGGCTCCAAGTTGCTTCTGTTTAACAGATCTATCATCCTGGCATGTACATACTCAGTACTTGCATTGTCCTTTATAGTTTCTCTGTGGGAGAGCCTTGCCAGATGCTACATTTGAAAGAGCTCTATATTTTTATCTCCTTTCCCAATGAATGTTTTACAGTAAGTTGAAATTGAAAAATTTTACATGCTTGCATTTTTTTTCAGGGAAATGCCCTTTCAAGTATATGCCTCTCCCTGTGAGGTAGGTGAAGGCAACATTAATTAAAAGGCAGGACATAGAGATGGGACATGCACAAAGGAGTGGGGTGGAAAAGGACATTGAACCCTTCAACCTTTGATCCTATAGACCAGTGATGGCTAACCTTTTCCAGATCGGTACCCAAATCATGCCCAAACCCCCAAAATGCAATGCGCGTGCACCCCCTGCACATGTTCCCCCACGCATGCATGCGGGGGGCCCTGAATGCATCCACCTCCTGCATGCACATGTGGTCTCCCAGACATGCCTTCCCTCTACACATTCGTGTACCCCTGCATATTCATGTGCCCCCCACATGTGCCCTGCCCCAGTGCATGCACGCACCCCCCGCATGCACCCCACCCTCCTGCATGCACAGCAGAGACCTGAAGACCAGTTGGCCAAGGGGGGATACTAAGGTGACCAACTTTTTTACAATGAAAAGGAGGACAAATAAATTGGAAAAAAATATATCGTAAATAAAAGAAATATTTTATTCATTGCAACAATAATACACTAAAATATGATATATGCATAATAAAAACATTTGCAACATTTTATATTGTAATTATGCTTACATGCCTGTTAATTATTATTTAAATGAGTACTTTTCCATTGAATTAATATTTTTTGTCAATGTATCATCTTCTAACAATATATTGGAAATATCTGAACAAGAAATATCCTTCATATTGAATTTTACGGCAAGTGCTGCAGCTAGAGTATCAACATTCAATCTTGATTTCTCACTTGTCGAAAAATCATTGGCAATTGAAAAAAACTCTTTCAACTGCTGCATTAGTTCCAGGGCAGCACAACGTAAATTGAACAAGTATAAATAAATGTTCACATGGAATATGTTCATTTTTGAAATGGCTGAAAATATCCACCCATCTTTTATCAATTTCAACATATTGATTTTCCCATTGTATTAATTTTTCAGAATTTAAATATACATTCAGTCTTCTAATTTCTTCAAAGAGACAATTGTCGTCTATTTTAATGTCTAGCATTTCTTTAGATAAAAATTCAACACAAGATTCAATATCTGTTCAATATACTTGCGATGAAGTAAAAAAACCACCATTAAAAACTGTTTAATAAAATGCGTCACATAACGCGCAACAGATTAGCCTTCAAATATCAAAAAGGAGGACATGTAGGAGGACACTTTTCGAGGGAGGACAGAACTTACAAAAGAAGGACTGTCCTCCCTAAAGAAGGATGGTTGGTCACCTTAGGGATACACACGTATGTGCAGTGGAGCTAATCTGGGGTGATGGCTCATATGCCCACCGAGAGGGAGCTGCGTGTCTCCTCTGGCATGCGTGCCATAGGTTCTCCATCACGGCTATAGGCTCAGGTATCCTGTTAGAGACCCTCTCTCCCTTCACTATTCCTTATCATCTACTTCAGAACAGCTGGTGTAAATTTCTTGAGAGCAAAATCTGTAGCACCTTCTATTTGAAAGCATACCATGTATAGCAATGGCATGGTCTAATAAATTAATGTAGCAAGAGAACAATTGGAAAATGAACTGTTTTTAATTGAAAAGAATACAACATTACTTGTGGCTATGAAAAGAGTGAGATTGAGTGAAATTTATAATTCACCGTGGAACCTTAAAAAAAAACAATAATGGATACAGGGAGTCCTAGAGAATGACTTGAACCATATTCTCCTTGAAATTATTTACTGAAAAGAATTTGGCTGCATTATTGCACATAATTATGCAGGGTTTTTTTGTTAGCAAATAAATGAAATCCAGGTCACTTGAGATTTTAACATGGATTTGTGAGAAGAGAACTGAAATGCCTTCCTATCTACAATGGCCAGTAAACAAAATGAATTTCATGCTGAAATATTGAGTATATTGATGTGATTTAAAACACAGACTGTTGTGTTGCATGATATTCCAGTGGGACTAAGTGTTGCTGCCTTCTCTGAATGCCTTTCACACGTGGGAATTCCCTTCTCAACAGGATTTATATACCTCCCCGTATAGGGTGTCTTTTTCCCATTTCAAAATTATTGAATCTGGAATCATGAAGAATGTCAGTCCTCAGTAGGAAAACTGAATGAAAAAGATAACTCATTCTCAGTAAACAACCTCTGTTTTATAGGACTGACATTTCCTAAAAGATATGGAGAAATGGGCTTGTATGGGAACAAAAGTTTATTTATTAAACAAATGTATATAGCTGACCAACTCACAAGTGACTGTGAGCAGCTTGCAAGATTAAAGATCTTGCACTGTGAGATAAGCAGCATATAGATTTGATAAATAAGAATCCATGATATAAAAACCCAGATGTCTCTCCCCCCCCCAGCCGAACAACAAGATAAGCATTTTCCCAGTGATGCTGTATAATTAATCTTCACTGAAGCAATTAATTGGTCAATAGTGTAGAATTAAAAAAAACCCTAGAACATGGAGTATTGAAACTGGAAGAATGCAGATTTGATTTACTTTTAGTTTATATATCAGCTATTTATTTTTCTTTAATCTACAGCTATACCTATGTCAATAAAGCAAAGGCTCAAAATTACATCCTCCACTCCTTTGACCTGAAAAATCCTTGGATTCTGGTTCCAAGTGCTTCATCTTTTTTTGTTTTGTTCAGAAAAAATGATGAGTATTGAGTTTTCTGAAAATTCTCTGTATAAATAAGCAAGTTACAAGGATCATTATTTCAGAAATTTATGCTCAGAGCTTGCGGTTTCTGAAAGATATGGTGTGATCCGTATTCCATCGACCGAGAAGGCAGATACCAGCATACGGGATGAGCAATTTGACACCTTTACCGGGGTATTATAACTTAATCCAGAGATTTGCCTTTTTAATCTGTTGTCAATTTTGTTTAATAGATGGTATTTCTGTGTGCTAACTATAACCTAAAAATTGGTTGAGATTTTTTTTTAAAAAATACTTAATTTGAATATGGCCCAATCCCAAATGAAAATAAAACATTAGTATAAAACAGGAAAGGGAAACAAAAACACAAAAGAAAACTTAAACTAGGCAAAGAATAATTGTGATTCATATCTCCATTTCTAATCAAAGCATCTTTTCCTCCTATGTTATATAGAACAAGTGAGTCTGAACAGCTTTCCTAAATCTCAGGGGGGACTATCAGCCTTTCAAGTTTGTCCATATTGGAAAACAGACTCTGCAGGGAGACCTGAATACAACTTTACTGAGATAGGCTAAAAAATGAACAGCATCTTGCTATTTTGAGTGTGTTTTTCTTCCCATTCTACCTGGGTTTTTTCTGAATATTACCACTTTCCCAGGACTCAAGGGATTTTGTTTTTTGTAATAGCTTCTGAAAATAGAATAGAATAGAATAACAGAGTTGGAAGGAACGTTGGAGTTCTTCTAGTCTAACTTAGGCAGAAAACCATACACCACTTCAGACAAATGGTTATCCAACATCTTAAAAACTTCCAGTCTTGGAGCATTCACAACTTCTGAAAGCAATTTGTTCCGCTGATTAATTGTTCTAACTGTCAGGAAATTTCTCCTTAGTTTTAAGTTGTTTCTCTCCTTGATTAGTTTCCATCCGTTGCTTCTTGTCCTGCCTTTAGGTACTTTGGAGAATAGTTTGTCTCCCTCTTCTTTGTGGCAACCCTTCTTTGTGAGATATTGGAACACTGCTATCATGTTTCCCCTAGTCCTTCTTTTCATTAAACTAGACATTCCTGCAACCGTTCTTCATATCCCTAATCAGTATCCGATGGCTATTTCAGACAGATGACTATTTCAGACTGATGGCTATCCAACATTTAAGAAGATGTTGGATAGCCATCTGTCTGAAACTGTATAGGGTTTCCTGCCTAGGCAGGGGGTTGGACTAGAAGACCTCCAAGGTCCCTTCTACTATTGTATTATCCACATCCAGTCCCCTAATCATCTTTGTTGCTCTTCTCTGTACTCTTTCTAGAGTCTCTAGAGTCTAGAATATTTCCTCAAGGCCACCTCCATGGATTTCTACAGGGTTGAATCTTTATGGAAAAGGAATTCCAGAATGAGGAAAAGGCTATTGAAAACCCCTACTTCCAGACCCTGTCCAATGGCGGGACTGAAGGATGGGATCTGGCGGGTAGGCTGATGAATATGGGAGAAGACAATCCCTGAAATAACCAGTTCTAGAACCACATAGTACCTACCATAATGACAAATACTTTCATTTGCACCTGGAGGCCACCTGGCGATCAGTAGCAGTAGCTCCAAATATGTGAGGATATACACATCACTGTATAAACTGCATTCTCTTCCGGATGTAGTATCTGAATGTTCTCCAAGAACAGCCCCAAAAGCATCATAGCTGTCCAAACACAAGGTGACAAGGGTGAGTGTAAGTAAGCCTCACAATTCGGGAATGGCTATAACTTGCACACAATGTATATAACTTTGCAAAACCCCACTTAGCCACAACTGACTCCTGTTGTTGGAGTAGCAGCTGTGAGTCTAGGAGGACACCCCCCCCCCAAGTTGCAACCCCCACCCCAAATGAAACTCTGAATGGGGGAGTACAGCTCCATTTTGAAACAAAGAAAGCATTTCTCCTGAATCATAAGACTTGCAAATCCAAAGCCATTGCACACTGGAGCAATTCAATCTTGCTGTTTTTCCCCATCTGATTCTTAACAGCTGGTTAATCTGGTGGATTCACAAGAAGGAGGAAGGAAGGCAAAAAGAACAGGAAACTAATACAGTTTAACAACCACCCATTCAGTGACCATTCAGACTTATAACGGTGCTGAATGGGCCATAGTTACAATTGGTCCTAAAAGGTCTGGCCATTTAGTGTCCCCATGATCAGCTGATCACAGACCAGCCTCTCAGTGAACATCTCACAGGTGAGGTTGCAGCAAACTGTGGCCATGTAATTGTGATTTCCGACATTTCTTGCCAGCTTCCCTTAAGCAAAGTGAATGGGGAAACTGGCAGAAAGTTGAAAGTCCCAATGACGTGTGGCCTTGATTAACTATCTGCTCTGATCCACTTAACGATGGAAACTAGAGGTTAGCGGAACTGTTGTTGCTAAGCGACATGGTTGCTGTCCTTGCTCAACACTGGGTCCTGTTCAGAGGTGGGTTGCTTCCGGTTCGGCCCGGATTGGGTGAACCGGTAGTAGTGGCGGCAGGACCCACCCGAATGCTTCTGCACATGAGCAGAAGCATCATGTGCGTGCACAAGCAAACTGGTAGTAAAAATAATAGAAACCCACCACTGATTCCGTTCAGAGGTGGTATTCTACCGATAGTGGAAATCGCGGGTGGCCCACCCATCCACCCTGGCTCTATGGCATCCCATTTAGGCCATTTTTTCACCAAAAGCACATGTGTGGAAGGCTGTGCTCACGCATGGAGGTGGCGCATGTGCTCATATTTGCGAACCGGTAGGGAAGGGAAGGGAATACCACCCTGGTTCTGTTGCCAGTGTGCCCTTTGAACACAGAGAAATTGTACAATGTTTTATAGGCTGTCCTTGACCTACGACAGCTCATTTCATGGCCGTTCGAATTTACAACGGCATTGAAAAAAAGTAACTTAGGTCCATTTTTCAGACTTACAACCATTGCAGCATCCCTATGATCATGTGATCAAGAGTCAAATGCTTAGCCAGGGACTCATATTTATGACAGTTGCATTGTCCCAGAATCACATGATCCCCTTTTCTGATCTTCTGCTGAGCAAAATCAGTGTGGAAGCCCGTTTCACTTAACAACTGTGTTTCTAACTTCTAACAGCTGCCACGAGTCACTTAACAACTGTGGCAAGAAAGGTCATAAAATGGGGCAAAATTCACTTCACTGTCTCACTTAGCAACATAAATATTGGGCTCCATCGTAGTCATAAGTCAAGGATTACCTGTACATTATTCTTCGCAGAAGGACACAGGTCTCTCTTCAACCCTGTGTAATCCCACTCAATGCTTACTAGTGGGTTATGTACAGCATTTACCATGAGTTACATCACATTCAACACCACAGGCTCACAAGATATTCTTCCCTGCCACTTGCAATAATGTTTTCACAATATTAGCATCAATGTAGCACCAATGTTCCAAGCTTGTACATAAAATTAATCACAACATTTTCATAATGGTCATTTCAGCAGTGCTACAGCATAGCTCCCAATAGTACAGAGGTCTCCAACCGTGGCAACTTTAAGCCTTGGCAGACTTCAACTCCCAGAATTCCCCAGCCAGCTTTGCTTTGCTGGCTGGGGAATTCTGGGAGTTGAAGTCCGCCAGGCTTAAAGTTGCCCAGGTTGGAGACCCCTGCAATAGTATACGTTGCCATTAGACAATTCACTTCCTGTCTCAGTGGTACATTTTTAGCTGTAGGATGTGCAAATCTTTCCTGTTTATGACTTGTGCTTTGTCTTACGTTCGGGGTTACAATTTCAGAAGCTAAGGAGTTTTAGTCTTCCCCTACAGCTTGAAACTTATTTGAACTTTTATTGCACATTTTACTGAGGATCTGACCCTCTCTACCATGGTAACATCACGTGGCACTTTACAGCTGTATGACTTGGTGACAGAAATTCTGGTCCCAATTGCCATTGTCAACCTAACTAACTGCATATAAACGTTGCTCTAGAAACCAGCGGTATGGCTCTAAAAGTCCTTATAAGTTCCTGGAGTTTTAAGAGTTAGTTGTGGCCACCAAAACGTTTTTTTCCCCCAACTTAGTAAGAGGATCTTTTTCACAAATCAACCATTACAAGGAGGCTTGTTTCTCAAGGCAGGAATTCACTTGCTTAATTGTTACTAGAATTTTAACTATCTGCCATCTATGCTTCGTAGAGTTGAGCGGCATTTAGAGAGCCGGTCTGTGTTTGAAAAGAAGTTCCCTGTGGTCAGTTAGAGTAGATCTGAAGGAATCTTTATTCCACCTCAGTAGCTTGCTGCTCGCACCCAGTTGCCTAGAGGACTTTAAGTCTTTCTCTGACTCTCGGAAAAGGGAGATACATGGCAATTTAATGGGATGCAATTAAACAATACATGGTGCTCAGGGGAGACCTTAATAAAGCATTTGTGTAGGCAGTTCTATTAATTTCTTCAAACTTTTCAATCTGTACCTACCTTGATTTTCCATTTTTTTTGCTAATGTACAGTATAGTATGGACATGTATAAGCTGTGTGCATGTACAGCTTGCACCTTCACTCACAATTTTAGAGACTTCTTAGCAGCCCTCTCTTTTTATTATTATTATTTTATGAGTTGGCAATCTTTGATCAATCCAAGTGTAGAAAGTTAGCACCAGTGGTGGATTTGTACCGGTTTATACCGGTTCAGCTGAACCGTGGTGGCATGGCAGCCTGGGTGGCTGGAACCGGCAGCGACTCAGCCCTGCCACGTCCCCAAACTGATTCCCTTGTCACCATCGTTGCCATCTTGTTTTCTAGCTGTACGCATGCACAGAACAAATTTAATTGAACTGTGTATGCACACGCAGCACGCATCCAGCATGCACGCATGAAGCAGACCCGCGAGCGGACCGGCAGTAAAGCCAGGCAGAACCCACCCCTGGTTAGCACCCACCCCTCCTAAAAGAATGCAACATTTTAGGAAATATTTTTTAAAATATTAGGAAATATTAAAAAGTCAGTATACTTCATTTCCCTTAAAAGAGAAATAGAAATCTTAAAGGAGACAGAAACTCAGAGCTTCAGCTCCCTGCCCCCTGCAGATATTTGATGCCCATTGAGAAGAACTGGGCCAGCCTATCTACAAGACAAAATACCTTCAGCTCCAGGGTGATAGGATTAAGACATGACCGTATAGGACATCATAGGATTATCTCTGCATTACAAAATCACCTGAGAACATTGCATCTCCCTCCAGGCTTCAACCAAACTTGATTCAGACAAACATGACTCCACATGGGAGTCTGACTACAGCCAATAGAATGCATTTCTTGCATAGGAACAGGAAGCTCAAGGGCAAAGCCCAAGAGAGGGTATAAATAACCCTCACTCTCCACTCCACGGGGTCAGCTGCCCAGGGCTTTAAAGCCATTTGGTCCTATCCATCAATAAACCATTTTTTCAACCAGCCTCCATGTTTCCAGTGTTTTTCTCCCTGCTTGGAACTGAACCAGATGGATATTTCTTCCAACACAAGTCAAATGGAACAGCTGGCGCTTCCTTACCTTAGTGAACAAGTTTATCAGATTCCCTCATTTTTAAGATTCTGATAACTTACAGTGCTGTTGGAATGTTTCCCCTCAAAACTGTATGTTGACAGGATATGTGAAAAAAACCTTTTCAAAAAATTAGGAAGATGAAAGGAAATGCATCTTTTTTTTTTTAGAATATTGACTTGCCCAGTAATGGCCTGTCTAAGTTTTCTGCAAAATTTTGGTAAGATTAAAAAGTAGCTTTTATTATTTTGAGTTCATCCTTTTCTTTAAAGATTGGAATCAGTGGAACCATTTTGCAACCTGTTGTTCTGACAGCTTTCTTGAGCTATTAATGGGTAAATTGTTGCAAAATGATGTATTATAAAATCTCTGTCTAAATAACCTAGCATTTCAAATTATTTAGTTCTGAACAGATTACAACAATTAATACAATAATTAATCTGATGATCTAAGACAGGAAGTCTATGGCCCTGAAGACACCTATAGATTTCAGTCACTGTCTCTGTGAACTGACTGAATTGTTGGATAATTTTTCTTTGCTGTCTAACTAATCTATTTCCTCTCCACCAGGGGTGGGTTCTGGCAGCCACTACTGCTGGTTCGCTCATAGTCATGCAGCACATGCTTGATGCGTGCTATGCGTGCATGCGCAGTACTATAAAATGCTTCTGTGCAGACGCAGAAGCCAAAACCAAGATGGTGGCACTTATGGCGCTGCTGGGGAAACTGGTTCAGGGGTGTGGCAAGCCTGGGTCACTGCCGGTTCCAGTGACCCAGGCCGCCAACCCACTACCAGTTCGGTCGAACCAGTCAGAACCGGTAGGAACCCACCACTGCTCTCCACCCAGCAAGGATGCTCTGGCAAAACAGCAATCCAGTTAAGGATCATCCATCTGGAGTGGGGAACACATTTAACATGGGTTAGATAGAACATTAACACTGTTCTGTTACTCCATGCAAAGTTTAGAAAAGATACTGGGAAAACATTAATTTTTCTGAGAATGAACCTTGCATTCCCTCCTAATCTTTTTTTTTTTTTTACTATTGGAAGAAAATAAAATACAGTAGAATCTCTGCTCATGAACACTTCTGACCACGACCAAATCGGGTTCCTACCAAAAAATGCACATTTTTTTTCCACGGCCGATTTCCCCTTCCACACCATTTTTTTTTGTAAGTGCCAAATTTCCAAATTTAGGTTCGGGTCACGACCAAATTGGTTTGTGGCCAAAGTTATGGAATGAATTATGGTTGTGGCCAAAGGTTCTACTTTATCCTATATATCAGGGATGTCAAACTCACAGCCCGGGGGCCAGATGCATTATGCGCTGGCCATGCCCACACTCAGTTTAGTGAAGGGGAAAAAAGTAATGATATGGCATGTGATGATGTCATGATGGCGCGAGTTTGACAGCCCTGCTCTATATTGAGGTTGACTCTTGATACAGAGACATCCATGGAATTTCATGATATACGTAGAAGACATTTGGCATGGACTTATGTTTTTTCTATTTTGCCTTCTAGCCTATGATCCTTCCTACAGGGTCATTCATTCAAGTACTAACTCGGGCCAAGCCTTCTAGCTAAACTCGCTTTGGACAGTTGCTGTTACCTAGTTCAGCAAATTCAGTGTTGGTATCAGCAGTGACATAATGCTAATTTGGAGGAAAATAATTGTAATGCTAACAGAAATGGAAAAATGGGAATGTTGCAATGATCACTGGACATGAGAAAGGAAAAATCTTTAAATTTACCCTTCTCTTAAGGGTGATTTGTGTCAGTTGGTGAGAATAAGTGTGTTAGATACTTGTTCTAACTACAGTGGTTTCCACTAAGGTCCTCTGTTCCGGCGGGAACAGAGGTTTGATCCTATTGGTCGAAGGGTCTGACAACTCCCTATAAAAGGGCTGCTGTCAGACTCAACCTTCGCTGGATTGTTCTCACTTGTTGTACTTAATAAAGAGCTATTGTTACTGTTAAGCCTGTGTGTGCCTATCCATTACCCAATCTAACAAAGTGAATGGGTGATGCGTACTGTTGTGAAAGTAATATGGTTATACAAGTATATGAGCTGTGATGGCACAGTGGTTAGAGTGCAGTACTTCTGCTGACTGCTGGCTGCCTGCAATTTGGCAGTTCAAATCTCACCAGGCTCAAGGTTGACTCAGTCTTCCATCCTTCAGAGATTGGTAAAATGTGGACCCAGATTGTTGGGGGCAATATGCTGACTGTAAACTGCTTAGAAAGGGCTATAAAGCACTGTAAAGTGGTATATAAGTCTAAGTGCTATTGCTATTGGTATGCCATGATTTGATTCTATCAATCATTGTCTATAGGCCCTCAAGATCTCTCTATCTATACCTCAGGCAAACCTTGTTACTATGATGAAAGGGCAGAGCTCTGTTGTGTGTGTATTATACTGTACTTTGCTAATATATTAGATCGGTCTTTCACAAAGAACTCAAGGTAATGCTGCTTGCAAGGCCAATCATGCCATACCATAATTAGGAAATAAATCATTCCCCTCCCACACAGAACAAATATAACAAGGCATAGAGAGCTTAGGCATAAAGTGTACATGTATGTATGTTAAGGTGACCAACTTTTTTACAATGAAAAGGAGGACAAATAAATTGGAAAAAATATATCGTAAAGAAAAGAAATATTTTATTCATTGCAACAATAATACACTAAAATATGATATATGCATAATAAAACATTTGCAACATTTTATATTGTAATTATGCTTACATGCCTGTTAATTATTATTTAAATGAGTACTTTTCCATTGAATTAATATTTTTTGTCAATGTATCATCTTCTAACAATATATTGGAAATATCTGAACAAGAAATATCCTTCATATTGAATTTTACGGCAAGTGCTGCAGCTAGAGTATCAACATTCAATCTCGATTTATCACTTGTCGAAAAATCATTGGCGACTTCCGGTTCCGGCGGCTACGGCGACAGGCAAGCCTTTGCCTGCTCCCGCTCTCCCGGTGGGCTTCCCCCGCTTCTGGGGGGGCACAGGACGCCCCGGAGAGGCGTCCTGCCGAGGGAACGGCTCGCGGAGGGTCCTGGCGTCGGCGTCGGCTGGCGGGGGCTTCTCCGCTTCGTTCTAGGCACCGGGGAGCAGTTTCGGAGGGCGCCCGTGTGCGCGCGTCTCGCTCCATGCCGATCGGAGAACGCACTCTTGAACGAAGCAGCGGCAGCATGGTGAGAGGCTTCCCTTCTTCATTCCCTCTTTTTTGAATTGATGGACTTTTCAGCACTTTTAAAAAAGTTAAACTTTCGGATTCCTGCTAGAGGTGCGGCTAGAGGGAGGGGGATTTCCCCCCCTCCCTTGGACAAGCGGCTTGAGAAGATTTTGCTTTCACCCCCAGGGGAAGGAGGAGGGGGGAGAGCCAACTAATGATGCCTCACCCTCATAAAAGTGACTTTCATTGGACTTAGCTCCAGAACTTATGGGTGAACTGAGAACTTTCTGAACTTTTAAAATTTTATTATGCCTCTGAGCCCAAAGCTGGCAGGGCAAGATGGCACACTTCCGTTGTCTTCATGAACTGTGAAACCTGACTCCACCTTTAAAATTCAGGCTTCCGGTCTTTGTCTCCGAGTCACCCAGAGGAATCTCTTGTGGATTGTTTTTTTTCTGAACTCTTTGGAGAAAAAACTTTCATCTATTGCTAGAGTGACTAAAGAAACCCCCATCTGTTTGGATCCTCTGCCTCCTGAATTCGCCTGCCTGCTCTACTCCTCCAGCTGCCCAGTTTCTACTCTGACTGATCTCCTTGCTTTATAAACCATGTCTCCAAAAAGACCACCTCCTGGAAAGCCTGGTTTTGCTACTTCTGCCCCAACGTCTGCAACGTCTAGTCCAGCTACACAGTCAAAGATAACAGAACTGATGCAACCCAAGACTACAGAGATAGACTTTCAACAAATGCTTCAACAAATTTTACAGGGCCAGGAGGAAATTAAGAAACAGTTAAGGGAAATGAAAGATGAAATTAAAGAGAATCAAGCCCAAATCTTTAAGAACTCACAGAGACTGGACCTTGTGGAGGGTGGGGTGGCGGAGGCGAGGGGGGGGGTAGAGGCTTTACAGAAGGGGAACAAAGAACTCGACATCCAACAAATGAAAACAGAGTTTGAGAGAATGTCCTTTTATCTTAGATTTCAAAATGTAATAGAAGCAGATGGGGAAAACATAAGGGACATTATGACTAATATTTTAGCTGAATACATACACAAAGATAAACAGCAGATGGAATGGGAGATAGACCTAGCCTATAGAGTGAATTCAGCATATGCCAGAACACATAATGTACCCAGGGAGGTTCACATTAAATTCCTTAGGAAAACCACAAGAGATGAAATTCTGGGTGTACAAAGGGGGCAAACACTGACATACCACGACAGGGAGATAACCATTCTAAAGCAGATTCCCAAAAAAATTAGGGAAAAAAGGAAAAGCTATTCGCAATTGGCGAATAAATTATACCAGAAGGGGGTGTGGTTTAGATGGTTGATGCCTGAAGGTATGCTGATATTCTGGGAGGAGACAAGAATTAGAATTAACACACCCATAGAGGCACAGGCCTTTATGGAAAAAAATAAAGCGAACCTAGAAAAAACAGAAGACACTACAACGGTCATACAGGACACGGGAGGGGCCGGAGCTCTGCCAGCGGGGGGTGAAGGGTCAACACCAAGAAAGCTCAGATCACAAAAATAAATAAGAAAACCACAATGTTATAAACAGACCGAAAGTAATAATGAATTTATAACTAGACTATATATTATAACTATATAAATTGATTGAAAATTATCTTTTCTAGAATTAATATGCTGATTCTTTATGATTATGTATTAAGGCTTGATATTTTGATGTAACCTAGGAGTCTGGAGGGAGGGGGCGTCTGCCACACCTGCAACTGCCAAAATTTGTAACCATTCCACTTACCCTTTTCCGCATAAATGTTTTTAAAAAAACCAATAAAACTTTTTGAAAAAAAAAAAAAAAAAGAAAAATCATTGGCAATTGAAAAAAACTCTTTCAACTGCTGCATTAGTTCCAGGGCAGCACAACGTAAATTGAACAAGTATAAATAAATGTTCACATGGAATATGTTCATTTTTGAAATGGCTGAAAATATCCACCCATCTTTTATCAATTTCAACATGTTGAATTTCCCATTATATTAATTTTTCAGAATTTAAATATACATTCAGTCTTCTAATTTCTTCAAAGACACTATTGCCGTCTATTTTAATGTCTAGCATTTCTTTAGATAAAAATTCAACACAAGATTCAATATCTGTTCAATATACTTGCAATGAAGTAAAAAAAACACCATTAAAAACTGTTTAATAAAATACATCACATAACGCGCAACAGATTAGCCTTCAAATATCAAAAAGGAGGACATGTAGGAGGACACTTTTCAAGGGAGGACAGAACTTACAAAAGGAGGACTGTCCTCCCTAAAGGAGGACGGTTGGTCACCTTAATGTATGTATGTATATATATATGTATGTATGTATGTATGTATGTATATGTATATGTATATGTATATGTATATGTATATCAGTGACGTGCAGTCAGGTGAGGCAGGTGAGGCACAGCCTCACCACTCTCATCATGAAAAAAAAAGTAAAAGGAAAAAGCTGAGCTAGTTGCTGCCTCACCGTGGATGACTCTGCTTAACCTCACTGGTGCTCTCCCTCCCCAAGTGTAGTGACTTCCTCCCCAGGCCCCCATTCATTTCTCTCTCTCACACACACAGCTGGATAAAACTATATAAAAATCTAGCCCAGCTTCACTGATTACAAGTTTGAAAAGGCAACGTAGCTCCACCTGCAATCAACTCTGCTGAACCTCACTGGTGCTCTCCCTCCCCAAGTGTAGTGACTTCCTCCCCAGGCCCCCATTCATTTCTCTCTCTCACACACACAGCTGGATAAAACTATATAAAAATCTAGCCCAGCTTCACTGATTACAAGTTTGAAAAGGCAACGTGGCTCCACCTGCAATCAAACTACACTTGGGTAGGGAGAGCACAAGCGAGCACTGAGGAGACCACAGGAGGAGGCAGGAAGCCAGGCAAAGAGCCAGGCTGTAGTACACACACTTCCCCCCAGCCTCTTTCTTTTGGAAGGCTCGGCTCTGGCTTCTCTGCCACTCCTCTCACCCCAGCCTGCCAGCAGGAGGTGGTGGGTGGGCTTTATTGTGTTCCAGGCATTTCCCACCCAGACAGCAGGCTGCATTTGCAATGGTGGAGGTGTTTGGGAAAGGCAGCAGGGGAATGGGGGGGGGGAATGGCAGAGGAGCTGCTTTCAAGCCATTGGAAAAGATATCCAATCCAACTTTTGTGTGTGTGGGGGGGTTTGTTTGAGAGTGAGTGAGAGAGGGAAGGGGTAGGAGAGATAGTCCAATCCAACTTGTGTGTGTGTGTGTGTGTGTGTGTTTGAGAGAGGGGGGGGAAGGGAGAGAGGGAGGAAGGAGGGGAAGGAGAAGAAAAAGAAAAAGAAAGAAGGAGCAAAGGAGAAAAACAAATGCTGTCGATTTAAATTGGAACTGAGCATGCCTGGCTGTGGAATTCTGGGAGTTGAAGTCCACAAGTCTAAAAATATTTGAAACTCAGCACTGTGTCAGTGCCTCACCAGTCATAAACCTCACTGCACGTCACTGTATATGTATGTATGCGTATGCGTATGCGTATGCGTATGTATGTATGTATTGTGTCACAACCTCTGGTATGCCCAAATATGGGAGGGAACATACTGCTTCCCTTTTCTGTCTATCGGCCCACCCTAGGGGCCATCCAGGCAGAAAGCCATTTTTCTATGTTGCCTTGTTACATTTGTGTTGCATTTGTGTTGATAAATAAATAAAGGGAGACCAGTATAGAGCTATTTCAAGCTATTTAGCTCTCATCAGCTAGCTCATCAGTTCAATTCCCAGTAAGGGTATGGCTAGCTGATGAGAGCTAAATAGCTTGAAATAGATCTATACTAGTCTCCCTTTATTTATTTATCAGCACAAATGCAATATAGTGATCTCCATGATCAGTGATCTCTATATTGACGTAAATCTTCTCTAAACTGTTGCTAGGCAACTTCAAGGCCTCAAATCCATTCCCTTCCATGGCACTTTAAACCTTAAATCTTGGATTGTGAATTTCTTAATATGGGGAAAACTCCTTTAGATAGACAATTATCCTCTGACAGTTTTTCTTTTCAATAGCTGGCTATCTTCTGTAAGTAGGATATATACTGTAGTTATCCATAGCTGGAACAGCCCATTAGTGGTGTGAAAAATACCCCCACTAGTAGTGTTTTGGGGGCATGGGTTGTTGGAACCGTCAGCAACCCAGGCCTGCCACGCTTCCAAACTGGTTCTCCGGGCGGCGCCACTGCCATCTTATTTTTTGCTTCTGCGCATGTGCAGAGCAATTTTTATTGTACTGTGCATGCACACGCAGCGCGCATCAAACACACATCCAAAGCACATGCACAGTGCGGCCATGAGCGAACTGGCAGTAGTGACTGCTGGAATCCAACCCTGCCCACTAGGCAAATTTGAAAAGCTACTGCTAGACCGAATAGATAAGATGGATTGGAACCTTAAAACACAAACTATATTGCTACTTTTATATAGTTTTCTGCTCATACCATAATTAGGACTGGCAACTCCATTGCAGCCTGGTTGTTAAGCAAAATATCAGGTGAGGGTGCCAGACTTAAAACATCACTTCTGCTGTGGTCATTAAGAAAATCACCTGTTTATTTAGTGAGACATCAAGTGACCATAAATTATGATTTTACTGCTGGCTTGCCCATTGACAGAAGCCAACTGTGAATAATGCAAATAGAAATCACATAACTGTGGAACTCTTCGATCATTTTAAATGCCCACCAGTTTTAAAGTGCCCAAATCTCAATCACATGACTTCAGGGATGCATCATTGATCATAAGTTCAAGGGCTACTGGTCAGATAATTACTTTTGCTATGCCATCACAACTCTTAACCATCACTAAACAGGGCAATTGTTAAGTGAGGACTGTTAGCATGCAATGCCTGCCATGTTTGGAGAGAAAGTAAGGTTTAAGTTTTTGGTAGTACTCTTCTGATGGGCTGGGAAAATGCCCTCTCATTTCAGGTATGCCCTTTCTCAACAGCTGTAACCTGTGAACTGACTGCTTTCAGATATGGGTTTAGCACTGTTTCAAAAAGGCAGGACTTCTCTTCAGAGATAATCTGAATGATTGGTCACAAGCACCTCTCTGACTTGTCACCTGGGTAACCTGCAGAGAGGCTAAACCAGTGATGGCTAACCTTTTTGTCATCGCATGCTGAAAGCAATCCACACGCAACCACCACCCCCGCGCGTCCCTGCACATGTACACGCGACACTACCATCCCATGCCCTGTTTTGGGCCTAGTAGGTCTCCCTGCAGCCTCCTGGGAGCAAAAACGGGCTGAGGGGAGGGCCATGCCATGCCACGCCCCTGACCCCCCGCACATACGTCTCCCACATGCACTCTGCCCCCCGCGGATGTGCGGCAGAGAACTAAAAACCAGTTGGCCAGCAGAAGGCACACACACATGTGCAGTGGAGCTGAGCTGGGGTAACGGCTAACGTGCCGGCAGAGAGGGCCACCTGTGGTATGTGTGCCATAGGTTCACCATCACGGGGCTAAACCCAGTACCCCAGGTATTTGCTCAGCTTCCCCAAGTAGGTACCATCAGGAGAACAACTGGTGGTTGTTTATCCTGTTGCAGATAATTCTTGGATGGGAGAGAGATTAAACTCAGAGGAGTCCAGAATCACTTTCTGAAACTTGTCTTAAAAA
Source organism: Natrix helvetica (assembly GCF_964273705.1). Lineage (NCBI taxonomy): Eukaryota > Metazoa > Chordata > Lepidosauria > Squamata > Natricidae > Natrix > Natrix helvetica. Next base: position 22,091,422 of record NC_138558.1, read on the forward strand.
TGTATGGATAGCACCATTTGCATCTTTATTCCTGAAACAGTTGGGTCAGTGCAATTTTACCAGTGTGTATATATTTCTGCTGACTTAGGGACTGGAGGATGAACCATTTATTTATTTGATTTATGTCAATAGGACTGTTAGTAGTTTACAATATATCTATTCATATGCCCGTGGTATAGTAAATAAAAATAAAAATGACAATACAAGAGATACAAAAACACATCCATAATACAAAATGAAGACAAGAAGTCAGCAGGTAATATATGAACAATTGCAGAAACAACATTGATAGCAAGACTTAATAGCACATGCTTTCCAGAATACTTTAGTTTATAATAGCTAATAGAAGAGCAGCAATATGCAAACTGTTCAGTGTGGGGTGTGCTGTCCCAAAGCAGGAGCTCAGCAACAGGAAAGCAGTTCTTGAATGTTTCCATGTTTCTTATTTTGTAGATGAGCAAAACCTGGGGGGTTCTGGATAGACAAGTTGAACAGGTTGAAACTAGTCAGAGAATAGTGTCCCCCAAAAGTTAAAACAACATTTTGAGTTGTACCTAGAAGCATATAGAGTGTCAATTCAAGACCCAGGGAACAGAGGTCACATTTTAAGTCATCCTGTTTATCATTTCCATCATTACAGTGACAGTAGGACACCCCCCGCCTCCGTGGCAGGGGAAAGATACTGAAAAATTCCCATTCCCTCCTGATCAGCTGGGACTCGGAAGGCAGAGAATAGATGGGGGCGGGGCACTCAGAGGTGGTATTTACCGGTTCTCCGAACTACTCAAAATTTCTCCTATCAGTTTTCCAGAACTGGTCAGAACCTGCTGAATACCACCTCTGATGAAATGGTTGATTCAGATTCCCGTTGAAAAGAGGGGAAAAACATTTTAATAGTAAGAATAGTGTGATAATGAAAAATATGGGCTTTTATTCAGACATCTCTAATGGATAATTTAGTGTGGTTTCTTGTATATAGCAGGAGGTTGGATTTGATGGTCCAAATGGCCTCTTCTGACACTCTGATCTTATTTATTTACCACTTTTATATCCCACTGTAATCATAAATATACTCTAGATAAGATAATCTCCCTACACGCCTCGGGCAGGGGATAATTGCCTTTGTTCTTTTAATAAAGACTTGATTGGGGTGGATGCACTCTGTCTTGAATGTGGTCTTATGTGAGATAGACGCTCTTCTACCCTTAAGAAGGACCTTTATTGGAGCCAATGTATGCTCTATCTGTGCATATATTATAATAGAATTTGTAAAATCCAATCCAATGGCATCCAATATTAAACTATGGAATAGAATTCTGCAAACAACCTGTTGCTGTTGAATATCAGATCCAGCAGTCCTAGCAAGGGGAATGAGGAATGCTGAAAGTTGCAGTTCAGTAACATTTGAAAGGCCACAGATTTTTCCATCTCTGGCAGAGTTATACACTAATTGGGAATGTGCAGGAATGGAATAAAAAAAGTAAAAATGATATTCTGTATTGCCAATTTACCTTCGGTAGTCAATGCAACAGAAAGGCTCACTTCACCACCTTGATATGCATTTCAAGGTTAGATTGACTGTAGGATATTAAAATTATATTTAAAGTATCATTTGATTACCTTCACATGTGCTCCTCTTTCTTCAAGAAAGATTAATTGTCTTCTTAGTCATTACTACTGGCAGGAGTTTTACAGCCCTGAAACTCTAATGACAAATACTTGCTTCATCAATGGGGACATGTTTAGCATTTAATTAGGCATTTGAATGTGAAGAAAGAAATCTGAAGTCAAAACAAACCATCAGCAGTATTCTACTGGGAAAAAGCAGCGCCACTTTAAATAATTTCAAGTAATTTTAATAACACTTTGTGGCATACGAAATGCTTTGTTACCCTTTTCACATTTATCTAGAGCAGAGAGGTTGACAGAGAATATGATTATCTAGAAATAAGGCTGGAGCTCAGGTAATAATGCAGTTGATGTCAGGTTCCTCCCTGGCTCAAACTCAGTAGTAACTCAGTTATGAAGTCTAGGGAAAACTGTATCCCAAGGCCCCTGCACAGTTGAGTTAGAAGTTTGGCATGTGGACAAATCTGGCAGAATGAAATGTAATTTCTAAATTCTGCATGGACCCGAAGCTGCCAAAAGTCAAAGAGAAGGTGGATCATTGTAAACACCTCAAAATGTCCATCAAAGTGTTCTTATAGTTTTACTTTCTCCTGCGTAAATTTCCTTCACACAAACCGGGTATAGAAATTTTGTTCTATCTAACTAATTACAGGTACAGTTAGTTTAGGAACCATTCAAAGTTACAAGGGCACTGACCATAAATGACCTATGACCATTTTTCACATTTACGACCATTGTAGCACCCCCATCATATGATCAAAATTCAGATGCTCGGCAACTGACCTATGTTTATGGCCATTGCAGTGTCCCAGGATCACGTGGTCACCTTTTGCAACCTCCTCAGAAGCAAAGTCCATGGAGAAGCCACATTCACTTCATACCCATGTTACTGACCTAACAACTGCAGTAATTCACTTAACAACTCGGGGCAAGAAAGGTTGTCAAGTGGGGCAAAATTCACTTAACAAATGTCTCACTTAGCAACATAAATTTTGGGCTCAATTGAGGACACCAGTCGAAGGCTACTTGTACTCTTTAATGGCAGAAAGTTAAGAGAAACTAAAGAGGCTTTTGATGAGAATGAAAGAGGAGAGTGCAAAAGTTGTCTTGAAACTCAACACTAAAAAAAGTAAGATCGTGGCATCTGGTGCCATCACTTCCCGGCAAATAGAAGAGGAAGAAATGGAAGCAGTGACAGATTTTATTTTCTTGAACTTCAAGATCACTGCAGATGGTGACTGCAGGCATGAATTTAAAAGATGCTCGCTCCTTGGGAGGAAAGCGATGGCAAACCTAGAAAGGATACTAAAAAGCAGAGATATCATGATGCTGACAAAGTCCATATAGTCAAAACTATGGTTTTCCCAGTAGTATTGTATGGCTGTGAGAGTTGGACCATAAGGAAAACTGAGCACTGAATAATTGATGCTTTTGTAATGTGGTTCTGAAGAAGACTTTTGAGATTCCCTTGGACTGCAACGATATCAAATCAGTCAGTCTTATTTATTTATTTTATTTTATTTATTTTGTCATGCATTTATAAGTATAAACATGATTATGAATACAGGAAATGGATATGAATAAGTGGGGACAGTAGGACAGGGACGGTAGGCACATTGGTGCACTTATGCATGCCCCTTACAGCCCTCTTAGGAATGGGGTGAGGGCAACGGTAGATAGTTTAAGGTTAAAGTTATGGAGGTCTGAGGCTATAACAACAGAGTCAGGTAGTGCATTCCAGGCACTGTCCACTCTGTTGCTGAAGTCTGCAATTTTGTATTTTCTGCAATTGAGTTTGGAGCGGTTTACTTTAAGTTTGTATTTATTGTGTGCTTGTGTATTGTTGCAGTTGAAGCTGAAGTAATCATTGACAGGACATTGTAGCAGATAATTTTGTGTACTACGCTTAGGTCAAATCACCCTGACTGTTTTCCCAAAGGAACTTTTTCAAAAGATTACTGGACTTCTTTTCCCCTTGAAGACAATTCTCATCTAAGAAGTTTCTTCAGTCCTGACTTCTTCAGTGTGGGACAACCATTACCTGGATGACTGAGAATCTCCATAGACCACACTTACTGTTCTTTGAAAGGACAGATACTGAAGCTGAAACTGAAAACTTTGGCCACCTAATGAGAAGAGAGGGCTCATTGGAAAAGGCCCTGATGTTGAGAAAGACTGAAAGCAAAAGGAGAAGGGATCAGATGGTTAGATAGTGTCATTGACACAATGAACTTGAATTTGGACAAATTCTGGGAGTTAGTGAAGCACAGGGGCCTGGCATGTTTTAGTCCATTGAGTCATGAAGAGTCACACAACACTTAGCAACTGAACAAAACTACCTTCTTTCGAAGAAATATGGTGTCCAAATAGTCCAACACAGGCAGATCAAAATGTGTATTTTTTCCAATTTATTATGTAGGCTGTTGTCACAGAGATGTTATAAAACTTTGATCTGCAAACATGTTCCATGTGGAAAATAGAGTCTTTAAGCACAACATTCTGATAAATTATTAAAATGTGTCTAGCAAATCATGAAAAAATTGATTTATGGAACTTTGGAAAACTATTGGCATCTCCAAATAACCATAGCCATTACTATGTTTCAAAGTTTAAATTACCATTCTTCATATGAATATCCCCCGAGATCTAATTTAGTGAAGAGGCATCTCCCTTATGTAACCATTCTAAGAACCATTCCATTCCTAAGAGAACAGGAAAATGCAAAAGGATGGCCAAATACAGTTGGAACATCTGATAGTGAGTTGTAAAAGATATTAGAAGGGTACCAGATGGCCAGATGGCCTGCAGCATTAGTATATGCCTTGTGTGCGATGGAACAAATTATCTTGGTAGTTGTGCATTGTTAGTGTAATTATTCAAGTCTGGCCTGGCCTAAAACAAGGTGAATGTCTACTTTGCTCCTTCATCAGTCAAGAGTCTGTGCTCTTTAGATAATAGAAAAGATAGTACTTATTAGACAACATAGCAAATTTTCGCCAATGACTTTTATGGTTGCAATGAATAATTCATGTCCTTGTCTTCAGAATAAAGTGCTCTTAGCTTATTCTACTTGTCTGCAGATGCCTCTAATAATATCTTAAAAGTAGTCCTTCAGATTCTGTTTTTAATTCTATTTAATTCTATTCCTAAGATTCTCTTCTTCTCTTCTCTTCTCTTCTCTTCTCTTCTCTTCTCTTCTCTTCTCTTCTCTTCTCTTCTCTTCTCTTCTCCCCTCCCCTTCCCTTCCCTTCCCTTCTGTTCCGTTCCGTTCCGTTCCCTACCCTTCCCTACCCTACCCTACCTTACCCTACCCTATTCCACAGAAGTCTCTATGGCAGCTAAACTTAAACTTGGAAAGACTGTCCTGCAACTAATCCCAGATGTGTGATGAATGAATTATTATGAATGGCTATTACATGAATGGATAAATATAATTTTTATTGTTACTTTTTAATTTCAAAGTTCTGTTTGTTCAGAAAAACTGTGACAATGTTGTCAATCCCACTAGGTATATCAGGCCAGGAAATCTGCTCCACAGGAAGGCTAAAACTGCTTTTCTTGAGATTGATTATAATATTATGCAATCCTCCTCCTCCTCCTTATGGTTTAATGAATTAGGCAGGTGTCTGGGTGAGCTTCTTCCAAATATTATTTGTCTGCTGTGCACTTAAGAGATGTTTCACACTTAATTGTTTTGGTAATGGACCCTGCGTATCTGTGCAAGGTCATCTATTTTCACTTTCTACAAATACTTCAGAACAGCTGAGGAAAAACTATGTGCTCTTACTACTAAGTGACATTTGAAAATTTGATCCCTTAACTGGGAACATGCACTTCATCAATTATCTAATTTAGGGTGCAGACACCATGTTCATCAATCACTAATTATGACATCAACTTTTGTACCCCTTTCCTCTCTCTTTCTAAATTTCAACCTCAGCTAAATTAGATTACATACTTGAACATAATGTTATATGAAAAGATTTTGATTTTTGTTAAAAATTGCTCAATTTGATTTTTATAGGCTGTGTGTTGCATGCAATACAAATTTTGCTTTATGAGGTTATTGGATTTCAGCTAGTTTTCTAGCACAAAGTGATGCTTTTCAGTGCAATAATTTGATACCCTTATTCAGATGAAGAATTGTGTGTGAGTGACATCAAGCTGGCCACACCCACCTTGCCCGCCCCCTGAGGTCAAACACAACCCTGATGCGGCCCCCAATGAAATCTAATTTGATACTCCTGATCTAGACCATCTTCAATTCTCTTACTAACATTGAGACTCATTTGAGCCTACTTATTTTATTTAAATGTTTATATTAATTCCCAAACAAGTACATAAGTTTCTTTTTAGTTTTCAGTAAATTGTTTTTCTTTTATGTAATTTTTTATTCCTCTTTTTTCTTTTGTCTTTGAATTCTCTTACTAGAAGAGAAAGGAACTACTCTGCCTTGTTTATCAGTCTTTGAACTGGCAGGTGATTTTGTTGTTGTTGTCATGATCACAACATCTTTCATGATTTAAGCTCTTGTTAAAGTACTGTCATTGAAAAGCATTGGAAATTAAGTTTGTTTCCAGCATGCTTCATCTCAGATAAAAGAAGAAACACAGATTTCCACTGCATTTAATTCCTTATCCCCAATTTTATTCTCCATTCAAGGTTTTTTATTTTTTGATACAAATTATTCATATTATAGAAACAAGGAGTTGTCCCGGTCTTTTCTTTTACATCCTCTCAATTACATAGTCCTCTTCACATCATAGTTTTGTTTTCACTTTCAGCCAAATTATTCATCTTTCTAGTTTTTTTTCTTAATACATAAACAATGTCTTTAATTGCCCCTTCAAAATTACACCAATTTTTCATTTCTTATTTTCTCCATTGGTATATTTTGCTATAAACAGCATACATCTTCTAATTCAATGTAAGCATAGAGAGCATTTCTTTCAATTTTTTTCTACCATTAACAATATACTATCATTTCTTTATTTCTTAATTAGTAATGTAATAGTAACAATCTTACTACTATTCTCTTTAGTCTACTAATATAACCATTTCCCCCCTTCTTCCTCTTTTAACCATTTTCTCTTATCCCCAATTTTACATAGCCAAGAAATCAAGTTGAGCAAAAACTGAGAAAGTCCTTTCTTAAACTTTTATGATTCCCTATCATAGGTATTATCCCCAAGGAAATAGAAGAAACAGGATCAACAACATGGATATGAATGGGGTGTCCAAGATCTCTCCTCCTTAATTTTTTCCCTTTGACACCTTCCCCGCACCCCTTCATTAATACAATAATACAATAATAGAGTTGGAAGGGACCTTGGAGGTCTTCTAGTCCAACCCCCTGCCTAGGCAGGAAACCCTATACCGTTTCAGACAGATGGCTATCCAACATCTTCTTAAAGACTTCCAGTGTTGGGGCATTCACAACTTCTGGAGGCAAGCTGTTCCACTGATTAATTGTTCTAACTGTCAGGAAGTTTCTCCTCAGTTCTAAGTTGCTTCTCTCCTTGATTAGTTTCCACCCATTGCTTTTTGTTCTACCCTCAGGTGCCTTGGATAATAGTTTGACTCCCTCTTCTTTGTGGCAACCCCTGAGATATTGGAACACTGCTATCATGTCTCCCCTAGTCCTTCTTTCTCTTAAGCTAGACATACCTAGTTCCTGCAACCGTTGCATTCTTTGATACCCTTTTCTTTCACACCCTAACTCTTCTAAACAGCAAAAATCAGAGAACTGAATCGTTTCCCAAGTGATGTAGAATATTTTTCTTCAGATGACTTTTGAAGTCAGGGCAAATATGATGGAATTCTCTGACTCATCCTGATAATGAAATTGAATGTTTCCAAAATACTGAGAACAAGAGCAGTTAGAAATGGTCTAAAGGGGAAGTTTGGATTTTTATGGGTTGCTTGATCTGTGAAACTATAGTTGCTATTCCCCCCCCCCCCGATGTTTTCTTTTATATGATGTGGACTGCATTGCTTTAAATTTTATATACTACACAGTGTACAGAGTTGCAGTTACCTGGGAGTAGTCCTGTAAATTTGGTACCAAACAGGTGATTAACTTCTTCTCCATTAAACCTAAAACTAGGTTAGAAAGATCACAGGTAATTGGGAGGCTTGAACTTAATGTGTCCACTGATAAATGAGGGTCACATTACCTTTATCCAATTACCAAGATTCTGTAACCTGACCTACAATGAAACTACTTTCAATCTGTGAGAATCTTGTTCTTTGGTTGGAAACATCTCAGTGGGGCATGACAGCAAGGACAGTAGAGCTGCAGGTTGCCTACCCATTTCAGATAATGCATATTTTTTTTTAGCGGTAGGGACTCTTTCCCTTACCTCCCATTGCTTTACCACTCTTTCAGCAATCTGAGTGGCACTCAACACAGCTGAATAAATTGCAGCAATTCTCAGAAGCAAGAATGAGAAAAAAAGATGTGCACGTTGAATCTCCTGATTTCCATGCACACAAAATCCTCAGTTCGCAAAAGAGAAACAATGAAAATGTCCCAGAATGGGTTGAAGATCACAGGTAATTGACAGAATGCTAAGCAACATATGAATGATATGAAGTCCCATCATTCCAAGAAGGGATGACTCACCTTGATTTTTGCTCATAAATAAATGAAGGGAGACTAGTATAGATCTATTTCAAGCTATTTAGCTCTCATCAGCTAGCCATACCCTTAGTGGGATTCGAACTTGGGCTGTTTTTACATATTAGGCAGTTGTATTAGCCTCTAAACCACAAGCTCTTCTTGTTGGGGAGATGCAACGAACCATGAGTTGGCTGGTAAGAAAACTCTAAATTAGAAATCCTAGTATACATAGAATAGTATGAGGATACTTGAAGTTAGATTTTGATTATACATGGGGCATAATGTTCAAAACATACCCAAAGGAATCAATACTATTACTGTTAGCAGGAAATGTGGCATGATTAAGATTGAATGTTGTAAGTATAAATTTATTATACTGGTGTAGGTGTGCACAGTATATATAAGGCCATGGGTTTAGTAACCAGGGTGTAGACAACAGATTTCCTGAAGTTTCAGAGAATTTTGGCTGGCATCTTCAGCCACAACATCTGAAGATGTGAGACGAGAAGATTATAGGAAGCTTGCTTCCTGTTATTCAGGATACTGCTTATAAGCATTATGTGCTTAGAGCTCAAAGCATTGTTAGAGACACACACACTTTTCAGTCTGATTTTGTTACTCCCCTCTGGGACAGAAGTGGGTTCCTACCAGTTTGGACCGGTTGGCCAAACCGGTAGTAATTTGGCAGCCTGGGTCCCTGGAACCGGCAGCAACCCAGGCCTGCCACACGCCTGAACTGGTTCTCCTACAGTGCTGCCATCTTGATTTTTGGTTCTGTGGATGCGCAGAACAATTTTCATGGCACAAATTTAATCCCTCCCCTTTTAAATGTTTTGCGCATGTGGAAACCTATTTATGTGTAAATGCGCCTGTGCGCGGAGCACAAAAATATTTTTGGTGCACCAAACCAGCAGTAATGCCAGCAGCAAACCACCTCTGCTCTGGATGGAGGTTTCGAAGTTATTTTTAGCAGGATTACCAGATTCTGTAACCGCTTTGTTCCCTATGCCATTTGTCTGATAAACTCAAAAGATTCATTTTTCTCATCATGTACATATATACATCCGAACTAGACTGTGATGTTTCTCTCTGTCGTATAATATATGTGGGTATATGCATAATTTTGTACCGTGTTTCCCCAAAAATAAGGTAAGGGGTTATTTTCTTTTGACCCCCAAAATAAGTGCTTGGCTTTATTTTTGGGGAGGTCTTATTATTTTTGAGGTGCAGGAGGCGGTGAGCATGGTGACCTCATGGCTGCTGCTGTGTTGCAATATTTTTGGGGAGGGCTTATTATTGGGGGAGATCTTATTTTCAGAGAAACAGGGTATTTATTTAGTTATTTAGTCATATTTATGTAGTGTATATTGGAGGTGGTGACCCTTTGAGAGCTGTATGCAACGGAATTTCATTTTAACGCCTGCCGATTAGTGTTACATTCAAAGTAACAATAAAGTTATTCTAAAGCGATTTTTTTTCAATGCTGTTGTAACTTCAAACAGTCACCAAACAAATTGCTGTAAATCTAGGACTATCTCCGTGTACTATCAGCATATTTTGATTGGAGAACTGTATCTCAAATTTTATCGAAGTGTGATTATTAACTGCATTGCAGTTTCTGCAGTAATTTGGCAACTATAAATTCAGTTTAGTGGCATGGTCAATTTCCATCCCTCTGTTTTTAACAGGGAAGAGGAAAGCTACTGTGATGGAGGGCTTTTCATAATCTGTGTCCAAATGTCAACCAAATAGGAGAGATTTGGTATCCCACTGGACAGTAATGTTGGAACAGCGCTACGAAAGAATAAGATAATAGTTGAGTAGGGTCTGTAAAAGAAAGCTGGAAGCATTTTCCTTTGTCCTTGCTGTAATATTTATAGCATCTCCAAAAGCTGGAAGCAAGAGAGAAAGCAGCCTTTCCCTGGCAGATCATGATACTTTGGATATAAAATTCATTGGACACAGAAAGTGACATTATGAATGTTCTGTGGGAACAGAACCCATACTATCGCACAAGAAAAGAGCTGCCCGCTAGGACCAATATTTAACTGATGCTGCAGGTTGTGCAGGCAGCCGGTATTGTTATAATTGATAGCTCCATGGTATTTGTATGTTTTGCCCTTTCCTTTAGATATTTTCATGCTGGTTTGCCATGTGTTGACACAGATTTCATTTTCAGAATATTTCCTCCAAATTGGCAGGTGCTGTATTGATTTGTTATTATTACCGCAGCAGCAGCTATGACCCCAATAATCTTAGCCTGGTATGTGGGAGATAATTTTCTCCAGCTACACAATTGGTCTAGTATATTCTTTAAGCTCAGAAATAATGGTGTTTAGTGCCACGTGGCATTTTATTTGATGATCGATTAGGTGCCTACCAGTCAATGTCAATTCTTACCAAGCAGATATACAGGTCTTCCGCCATTGATCTTTCCCCCAGTCTGCCCCTTCAGGTTTCACAATGGTGAACCCATCACCCTGGTAATTGAATTCATCTACCTTGCCGAGTTTGTCCCCTTCTGTTTCTTTCAACTTTTCCCACGTTAAAGATTTCTGAAGGGAACTGGATCTTCCCATAAAATATCCAAAACATGATAATATTCATTTTAATTCCATGATCATTGGAAACGCGTTTATTTCAAAAGATTGCATCGACTTCCATTTTGAAACAGCTCTTTAATGAGTCACAGCAATAAAACTATAAAAACCATGAAATGTGTTAAAACTAAAAAAGTGTGTTGAGCAGCCTCCCATGATGTCTCAATAACTCTCCAGAGATTCCATCACACTGTCCCAATGCCTAGGTAAAGAGCCAAGTTTTAATGGTCTTCTGAAAGACTAATTGGTTGGTAGCCTGCCAGATTGCTAGGTAGTAGGGGTAGGCAGGGGTGGGTTCTCGCAGTCACTACTGCTAGTTCGCTTGTGGCAGTGCCGCACATGTATGGGCAGGGCAATAAAAATTGCTCTGCACATGCGCAGAAGCAAGAAACAAGATGGCACTGCTGTGAGAACTGGTTTGGGGACATGGCAGGCCTGGGTCGCTGCCGGTTCCAGCAACCTAGGCTGCCAAACCACTACCGATTCGGCTGAACTGGTCCAAACCGGTAGGAACCCATCTCTGGTGGTAGGTTTTTTAAAGATACGTATTCTAGTGTCAATAGACAGCAAAGTAATCCAAGTAACCCAAGGCCCTAACATACAATGAAATAAATAAAAGAATATTTATGAATAGAACTGGAGATTTTAATACTTTTCAAATATATGATGTTCTGACTCAGTTTCAATATGCAATATTTATGATATGAAATGTTTAATTTTAGAGTTTTCTTTTGACAATTCCCCTTATGATAAAGACATGCACACGCACATGCGCACACAAATTAAATAAAACTTGATGAATTAAAAATGCATGTTTAGCTCTTTTTTTCTTGTATATTAAGGCTTGGATATTTTCATTTACCTTATTATTGTACTTTTTTTGTTACAGGAAGATGTTTGCTATGTTTCATAACAATTAGTCATCTCTCAGAAGTATGAAAAAATTGCAGTGCCCAGAATTCCCACTCAAAGGTCCTATTTGTTGGTAACAGATTGGAGAAAACTGCAATGTTTTCCTACATTCACAGTAATTTTTAGTAATGTTCAACAACCAAAGAACCAAGATACAGAATTTAGAATTTCATTTCAAGGACCTAAGGCTTGACATGGCAAGCACGGTTAATATCAAAAATATTTAGCGTGCAAAGATTTATAATTTAAAGAGGGTAAATTTACTCAGGGGATATCAAGAATGAATTACTTTATGAATTATTTTTGTCAGGTAATTGTCTCATACACCACAAAATACCAAACACTGTCCTTTCACCCTAATCTCCTGCATTCATCTTAATCCTCTTTTGGATCCCTAGATAGACGAGAGAGATTATTTTGAAACAGAAAGAAAGCAATGCAGGAAAATACTTGAAATTCACCAAATTTCCTCTCTTTCTGTGAAAGGATTCTGTAAGCTATGGCACAGGATGTCTTCTAGCTGTGTGAAGCTTTTTAGCTACCGGTATTAATCTTTGTCGGGAGTGGGGGGGGTATGTGGTCAACCACAAATCATTATTCTTTGAAGACCAGAGCTTTCCCTGAGCTTAATGATTTTTCATGAAATTACTGGTAATGCAGCTCTGAAAATATTCATCCACAGAGGAGGCTGCCTGGGTGGCTTATATCCTAAATACAGAAAGGCAACATGAGGAAACGAATTATGCAGAACACCTCTGATATGCAGGAAATCCTAATTAACAATGAATTCGAGCTGGGGAAATTGTCTCCTCCTGGCTTAGGCCAACAAAGTGATTGAAAATGTTCTTCCACATACATCCCAGATACAAAAAGGGAACAGTCTTTGGTTACCTGATAAGAAAAATGGGTTTAATCAGACTGCGTGATAGCCTGGCTGCATTTGAAAAGGATTTCTGTGTATCTATTTGATGAGAAGAATATCAGAGTTTTGCCAAAAGTTGTGAATTGTCTACTGGAATTTATCTGGGTTGTACAGGAAATGTTATAATATTATTAATTTAGGCATGGAATATATTATATTTTTCTGGTAAGTGTACTGTTATTGTGTAGTGCTTTCCATTGGGAAATATAACATTTTCTAAATGGGAGCAGACAGAGATGTCTGCACAGGGAGACTAAACATGTCAAAAAGGCAGGTGGAATGGATACTCCTCCCTTTTTAAAAATGAGTGTTGCGATGCAAGCAAAAGGAGATGGAGTTTCAGTCACAAGTGTGTGGACACAAACTTGACTTTTTTGAGCCCCCACAATTCACACACACACCATCCCCACTAGGAGTGGGTTGCTGCCAGCATTACTGCCGGTTCAGTGCGAGCATGCTTTGAGTGTGCAATCTGCACATGTGCGCAGTAGCCTGTACATAGGTCTGTGCATGCACAGAACATTAAAAATGCCAAAAAAACATGCTGTGGTGACCGGGGAACTGGTTCGGGGGCATGGCAAGCCTGCCATTCCTACTGGTTCGGCGATCCAGTCATCATTTCCACTACCGATTCGCCCAAACGGGTGCAAACCGGTAGCAACCCGCCTCTGATCCCCACCCACAAGACCAGGAAAATTGACTTTATGGTAAATCATTAATTCATCTAGTTCAGTAATGTCTACATTTGAATTGCAGTTACTCTCTGGTTTTAAAATCATTCATAAACTAAGGCTATAAAGAAAATAAGAATGTGTTAGTGGGTTATCATATATTTGTGTGATAAATAAGCATTAACAATACAAATACTAAATACCATTGATCAGGATTCTGATAACTCTGATGCTTGGCCTAAAGATTCTTACGTTGAAATGATAGAAATAAAATTCAGGCCTTAGCATGCCTTCAGGGTTGTGGAAAATCATGATAAGAAGTTCCAAGCTTAAAGCTGAACACGGGTCGAAATAGTACCTGATATTTATTTTGAAGGAAAGCATATTAATACATAATCCTGATGAGACTGAAGTGCTCCTGAGGAGTCAAAACACAGTTCAAGGGATTTCTAGTGGCTCTGAATGACATTTTGGAGGGAAATCTAGGATATGCATCTAATAAATAAATGAATAAATACTATCTCTGACATCCTTCAGCGATGCCTCTTTGTCTAGTTTACAGCCCTGGTTGAGTTTTGTGCTCTCTGGGTAATCTATGAGAGAATCATCCATCTTCACAGTAGAGGTCTTCATATACATGAGAAAATGCTGAATATCAAAACATTCCCTAAGGCAGAGAAGGAAGGGGAAAAAAAGAAAGGAAAACTAGAAACCGCATTTAATATTTCCATACATAAATTATGGCCCTGGTCACTAATTAACTGCACTGCTATTATAATTAACTTCATTCTCCATCCCAATATAGTTCCCTAAAGAATGAATCTATTGACTGATAAGAAACTTGGATTATTTGTCTATTATGCTAAGCCTGTCTCCTTCATCTGATGAGTATATTAATCCTGAATTACTTTATGTGGCTAATAATATAGTGTTTATTGTCATTGTACATCATGTATACAATGAAATTGGTTTTAGTCTCACTGGTGCAATCCATGACAACAAATACAAACAACATAAATAGTATAAAGAATAATCCCTATGCAAGTAATTAGGGGGGAAAAAAGAAAGAAAGGGAAAGAAAAGCTAGTCATACGTTTCCGGTTGTACGTGGAGTGGTTGTGTTTAAGAGTCTGACAGCCCAAGGATAGAAACTATTTTTAAACCTATTTGTTCTCCTCGCTATGCTTTGATGTCTTCTGCCCAATGCTAGAAGTGCGTAGACACTGACCAGAGTGTGAATCATCTCTAGGTATCTTCCTTACCCTGCTAAAGCAGCGAGACCTGGCGATGTCATCCAGTGGTGTTAGAGGGCAACCAATGGTTTCTTGTGCCGAATTGATCACTCTCTGTAGTGTCTTCCTGTCCGCAGCAGTTAAATCAGTGTACCGCACTGTAATGCAGTATATGAGGGTACTTTCTATAATGGACCGTTGTTCCACCTGATTTTTTCGCAGGACTCTAAGGAAATGAAGTCTCTGTTGGGCCTTGCCAATCACCAGGGACATGTTGTTTTTCCAGGTGAGATCTTGACTAATAACCACTCTCAAGAATTTAAAAGAGGAAACCCTCTCCACACAGCCCCCCCACAATAATACAGTGGGGCAAGTTTCTCTCTGTGTTCCCAGAAATGTAGCATTATACAACTCTGTCTCAGCCACTGTTCCTTTCTTTTCAGGATTTATTTTTAAAGTTCAGAAGCTTTAGAAATCACATTGTTTCCATGATTTCCATTAGAAATAATGGAAAATTATCTTTTTTTTCCTATATTTTGCATATGTTACATTATCAGTTACATTACATTTGGTGTAATATCAGAAATACACCAAAAGCCCAAGATTATTTGTCATGTTATTTTTCAAAAAACAAAGTTAACATAGTTTGCAGCCAGAGAAGATGAAAATGAACTCTATTCTCCAGACAGCTACTGCTAGCATTATACATTCATCTTCTAAAAAGTTGGAAAAAGAGGAACAGGTCTTAAAAATTAGGAGAATAATAATACATATTGAGTGACTAAGGGTGGGTCTCCAGTGCAGGGCACATCTGAGCTAGATGGATTTTTCTTCCTCCCCTGCTTTTCCTCCTTCCATGCCAGTGGTGGGTTTCTACCGGTTCGGCCTGGCTCGGCCAAACCAGTAGCAGCTTGGTGGCCTGGGTCGCTGGAACTGGCAGCAACCCAGGCCTACCATGTCCCCAAACCAGTTCTCTCGGCATTGTCGTAGGCGTCGCCATCTTGTTTTTTGCTTCAGCGCATGCACAGAGCAATTTTAATTGTATTGTGCATGCACGCATGTGCTGGCGCATCCCTGAGAAAGCTGGCAGTAGTGTCTGCTGGAACTCACTTCTGTTCCATGCCTAAATTCTGTGATCATTCCTGTCCCAAATATGCTTTTTCCAAAGGCAACTGGACTTGGTTTTTCCTCGATGAAGCTTCTTCGATGAGGAACGATACATCTTCAAGGAAAAACAAAGTCCAGTTGCCTTTTGAAAAGCACCTTTAGGATAGCCATGTCCTGAAGGACCGAGAATAGATATGTAAACATTCTTGATTTCATCCTGCCCATAGCTGTCACTATGATGCTACTGGAAAACAACAGCATTTCATTGAGGAATTATTTGTGCTGAAGTTTGAAGGCATAGCTGTTGGAAACAAATTGGAAATAGTACAAGTAGCTTTCATAGTCTCTGATGACATCTTTTACTATATTTATAGCCCTAATAATACCATGTTTCCCCGAAAATAAGACAGGGTCTTATTTTCTTTTAACCCTCTTATTTTCGGGGAGGTCTTATTATTTTTGAGGCGCAGGAGGTGGTGAGCATGGTCACCTCATGGCTGCTGCTGTGTTGCAATATTTTCAGGGAGGGCTTATTTTTGAGGGAGGGCTTATTTATAGCGCATGCACTCAAAAGCTTGATTGGGCTTATTATCTGGGCAGATCTTATTTTCGGGGAAACAGGGTAGTAATAAACAAATATTATGTTGTGAGGTTTTTCTTTGCTTTTATTTCATATTATACTTTTTTGTCTACTTTTTTTTAATAACTTCAAGGTTTTTGAAAAGAAAGCCAACTGATATGGCCCCCAAATCTTTGAATGGCTGGAAAGAAGGACTGAGTAAAAGAAACAATGATGGTGAGATAGAATTAACCAACCCCCTTTTTAAATAACTGCTGCTCTGAATATTTGCCTCATTAAGGAAATATGGCATTGGAGTATATATTTTTGGTAATTTCTTTATTCGATAGACAGCAAGCTCCCTTTGAGTAGAAATCTTGGGAGGATATAAATTATACAGGCTTGGAATTCACCCTTCTAGTCTTTAAAAAAATGAGAGAAATAATAAGCTGAGTTACAGTTATATAAAATAAAGTCAAAGGAACGTTTTTTCAAAATGTGGCAACCTAACCGAAAATTTTAGAAGACAATATCCCAAAGCCAGCCAAATCTATGTTAATAAAGTTAGTTGCTATGAAGTCTATTGATGTAGAATTCCAAAGTAATTTACTCTGAGAAGATACAGCAATTGATCAAATACAAGAAAATTAAAGAAACTATGTTGCGAAAAGGAAATTTGAGATGGCAGCTGAATGGGGCACTGTAGGGAGGGAATGATTTTCTACAAATTTGATAAGTCATGCTTCTAAATGTATCAGCAACTATACTCACTGGTCTGCAATAACTTTTTAAATATGTAAACCTTTAATCTTGGTTGAATAATTTTCTCAGGTCCAGGGACACATTAGGTGCAAATACAAATTACCAAAATTAAAATATTTTTTAAAATATTTTAAAATAATTAAATTGAATTGTTGAATTGCCCCTTGGCAAGTTGGCCACAGCAAGTTGGCTCATTCCACTGCAGGAGGAGTGAAGTTATTACTTTTGTCCTTCTAGTGACAACTGTGTTTCTAGATTCAACTCCTTTTGGCATGCGTGTAATGCAGATAGAAAAGGGTAAGGGTAGTCATGTACCATTCTGATCTCTTTGCCCTCCTGCAGACCCTGCTGCAACAAATTATCTATGATTTTCTGCAGCCATTATCAAATGTCTAGCAGCAGTCTAAATTCACATAGTCAACAAGATTGTGTTTTTTTTGCCATTAGTAGAAGCAGAAATTTTTTTGAAACTCACCACTGCCCAGGACCCTCTCCCCAATTACCCCAACCCAATGTCCAATCTGCAACTCCCAGAGATGTCATGTGGGGTGCATTTTCAAGAGGCCTCATTCAGTTGGTATGCAGAGACAGTTGACCTTGACCAAGCCCAAACACGAGCCATCAGCATGCGCAGAAGATGGTGAGAACAAAGCTCCCTTCATGATAACTCCTCCAGTACCAGCAATCCCCCCCCCCCTGGCAAATACCACAAGACCCCACTCTCCCTGTTTCTATGGCAGCCGATAGCAAGCAAGCAAAGTAGTGGCTGATACAGCCAAGGATTCTTATGTGATCTCCCCACCACCCTCCATCTCCCCTTATCTGGAACCTCCTTGTTATATGGAACTTTTCCTTCCTCTGCCCTCTATTCATTAACTGAGAGTTAATTATACAGATAGTAGGCAGTGTCCAACAAAGTCTGGGAAACTCAAACTCTAACCAACCAATCAAGAGTAGGAAGGTTTTCCTAAATGAGCTCCTAAAAGTTGAACCGGCAGCTCCATTTTGTCTTGCTTTCTGTCAGAGAGAGAAATGGCACCTCTTCCCAGTCTGTCTTCTATCAGGTAAGAAATGTACTCCAATCAGAATAAGATTTGGATGCTCAGAAGCTAAGTGCCACCCAGGGAAATACGATGTGAATTGGAATACTTTTGCTTATTTAGAATATGAATTGGCACAAACTGATCTTTGTATTGTTATTAGTGTTTTTTTAAAAAAATAATTGTATGGCAGGTTGAATCTGAGGTGTTTTCATTCCTGAAAAATGGCTTGTGAATTAAAAGCCCTACACTCTCATGAATATTTTGTCCCTTTTCCATTGTCTTCAATACTCAATTTTATTCTTAATATTTCATATGAATAACTTGTATCCTCTGAAATCATTTTGATAAGGGAATGTAGTCTGCCATACTATCCAGTCAATCTGTTACCTGTAGAAAGCTGAGGTCATACTTGTCACCTCTAAATCAATAGTTAGTAGAAAAACTTCTCAAATGGGTGATCACAATGGTTAGATTGACCCCCTATGTCATGATTTTGGGAATAAGCAGCAATTGGGATTGGTGGAAGGATTTAGGCATTCCACTTGAGGGTGTCAGTGGGACTAATCCACTATATCCCATTGAGCTACATTACATGGGCTTACATTACACGTGAACATGGGCACTATCTTTTTGGAGGGAATATTATCTCATTTTTATAATTGTATACCATATTTTTCAGAGTGTAAGAGGCACCTTTCCCCCCCCCAAAAAGAGGGAGAAAATCTGGGTACGTCTTATACACTGAATACAGAATTTTTGGCCTCCCGAAACTCTGCCCCTTCACAAAAACGGATGTGCAGAGGGTTTGGGAGGCCTGCAAAATGCTCCTTGGGGCTGGGGGAAGGCAAAAATGGGAGACAAATGGGCCATTTTTTGCTGAATTTCTGCCCCCCCCAACCCCCAGGAGCACTCTATAAGCCTCCTAAAAGCTATGCATGTCCTGTTGTTGGCAACAAATGGCCCCATTTTCATAAAAAATGGGCCCTTTTTTGCTCTTTTTTGCCCTTGTAGCTCCCAGGAGCACTTTGCAGACCTCTCAAACTCTCTGCATGCCCCATTTTTCATGACAAAATGAGGTGTGCAGAGGGTTTGGGAGGCTGGAAGCATGTAAAAAGTTTTAAAAAAAATTTACCTCTTCAAAATCTTGGTGTGTCTTATACTCCAGTGTGTCTTATATTCCGAACAATATGGTATGTTCTTCAAATTTATCTACATTAGATTGGGAGCCAAATATTAAATGAGTATTTTTACAATGACAGTCACACACTTGTATTTCTCTACATTTGCATAACATTGCACACTCTGTATTTCTCTCCTGTAGAAGGATGTAATTTGTTTTCAATTTCGCTTAAATATAATTAAACCACTTCTGATTAGAAATTTAAAAAATTAGAATGGAGAAAACAAGAACCGACAGACCACTCATCAATATGCATTGGGTGAATATTAGCACAGTGTATCTAGGAACAGAAGAAAGAATCCTAACTAATCCAGGAAATAATTACTTTATAAATAATTTCTTAAAAAAAGAAATCTATATTCAAAATACAGCTTCTAATTTTGAAAAACTTTAGAGAGCATCTCAGTTCATGAAGAGGCAGCTGCTGCTTTCCAAAGCTCTTGATGCATACATTTCTTCCAGTAAATAATTATTTCATGACTAGTCTTTCAAGACCAGTAGAAAACCTCACCATGATGTAATGGTATAAGCTTTGACTAAAACGCAGCACGATTTCTCTTTTTCTAAAATTCAAAAGAAGAATCTGAAAAGAAAGAAAAAAATATATTTGCATTTAATGCTGAATTTGGCTTTCTGATTTCTTAACACTCTAATTAGGAGTTGTATTTTTAAATGTTATGCCTGCATGTAGAGAAACAGTGGTCAGCAACCAGTGTTGCTCTAATTAGGAGGGATGTTTCTGACCACAATTTCTAGTAAAACAGCATGGGTCATAGAAAGAAATACTTGGTATGTAGTTCAGGCATGTTTGAAGGCTTAGAGTTTCCTTATTATTCTCTTTTTTGACAGACACTCATTGACTTTAGTCTTGGTCAGGGATTATACAAGATCTCCGTGTATGATGGTTTGTAAATGGAAACTAGATTTGGCATTTCTGTTCTTGTATGATTTTTTTTCTTCATCCTTTAATGCAGGGATGTCCAAACTTGGGAACTTTAAGACTTGTGGACTTCAACTCCCAGAATTCCCCAGCCAGCTATCTGGGGAATTCTGGGAGTTGAAGTCCACAAGTCTTAAAGTTCCCAAGTTTGGACACCCCTGCTTTAATGGTATTTTCTCCTCATATTTTGGTACAATTCATGGTTCCACACTCACAGCTTATCTTAAACTGGAATCCTTGGAGCTTTCTGAGCTTGGTGGGTATTTTTGGAAGAAAAATTGCCAATTTAGCTAACATCATCAGTATACAAGAAAACCACAAAACTCAGAGAGCACCAAGGGCCCCACAGTTCAGCCTGAGCTTCAAATGTTCTCTTCTATCAGTAGCATGAACTACTACTGTGGCTTAGCCTTGATGAGGAAACTCCTGCATACTCTAACCAATTTGTTAACTTAATCGGATGTCTCTAGATGTTTTGAGCAACCCTTACTAGTCTCAATGGCTATTGATAATACAACCAGAAATGTGAAAGTACGAGATTGCTGATTTCTTGCATTAAATCTGTATTTTTCAAAATTGGCAATTTTAAGATGTGTAGACTTCAGCTCCCAGTCAGCCAGAACATAGAATTTTATCTGCATTAATGAAGGTTAGTTTCTTGCCATTTTGGGACATGAAGGTGGCTGGACCAAGGTGATGACGACTGGATTTGGAAGCTATGGAGGAATAGAACTTTTTGTAAAAAAAAAAAAAAGTAAAAAAATTCTATTTTTGTAACGGAATTGTTACAAATTATACAAAATTCAATTGTGACAGAAATTGTAAAATTCTGTAAAGCAGACACCCATATATCTAAAAGGGTACTTTTGTCAAATCATCTTTTACAGCCACCTAAACCAGTAATGGTATCCTCTTTTCTTCACTACTGGTTCAGTAGCAGGAGTGCGCGTGCCTGGGCATGCCTGGGCATGCGCATGTCTGGGCATGCACAGAACCTTCTGCGCGCAGAAGGTCCATGATGACGTCTGTGTGAGTGGGCAGAATACCACCTCTGACCTAAACTTATATCAAGGGTGTTATTTAGCTGCTTTGGTCCTGTTCTGTAACATGGTTGTTAAAACTTTGCAACTGTTCCTGGGATTTTCCTGATTCACATGATGTCCTGGTGCTACTCGTGTTCTTGTGAGTGGACAGTCCCTCACCACAAGGAGGACAGCACACTTTGCACATTGAAGTAATTGTCAGCTCCAGAAAATAAAAGTAAAGCGGCTTCCGAGGGATTCATTGAACAGAGCTTTCGGAACTCAGATATAATTGCTGGATCTAGAGATTAAGGTTTAGTTCATGATGGCTGGGTGCCCCATTATCATTCCTTTCCTGTGGTTGTTACGTTTCCTTAATCCCATCCAAACAGTTCTTTTTAGATAAGAAGACTGAACAATTTGGAAGTTCAAGTGGTTCAGAGTTCTTATGGACAATGAGTTTAAATTTCAAGAAAATAAGTTTTGGTTATAATCTTTTCTCATGATCATTCAACAATGGAACAATCTGCAATGTGAGGTGTGGACTCCATTCCATGTGATTCGTTTAAAGGCAAAGAATGCTTTTGCAGTAGATTCATAAATAATACAGAGATGATCTTCAATATCGTTTCCTACTCTTATTGTAGAATGACATTAGTTGTGACTTTATTAGATGTAAAATAACCTGTGTCCAGTTTTAGTTAAATGTTTAAGGGGGAGGAAGAGAGGAAAGTAACATGTTTATGAAATTTCATTGTATAAAAGTCTTGATTGATTCTGTGCTGTCAGGTCAGCATCAACTTTTAGCAACCAAAACTACCTTATCGTTTAGGTCTTTCAATTGTGCATCCATTGTCATTGTAATTAAGTCTATCTACATTGCTGCCGGCATCTTTATCTTCTTTTCCTTCTGCCTTCCCCAGCATTTTAGACTTCTAAAAGAGAGCAAGTTCTTTGTATAATGAGTCCAAGTCTGTTTGGCATCTCCCACGGCCCCCATTCATACCCATTTAGCTTCATTTTTGCATTTAAAATATACCGCAAAAGGGTGAAAACTGTTTCAATGTATGTCTTTCCAACAGTAAACAAACCTGCCTCCACAAACTTTACTAAATTGTGTGTAAAGTTTGTTTTTTTCCTGTAAAAGAATGAATAGGGTTCAACATGTAGATTTAAGTCCTGGCACTTTACTCCCGGTACATGCATCCATCTGTACTTACAAAAACAAAAATAATCTTGAGAGAAAGTGAGAAGTTTCCAAGAAATGAATATATATTTCCTGACATAGGAGTAATTAGATACTATGGTCCTCATATAGACTGAGTGCACTCCATTAATTTAGCTTCATTCATTGGCGAAAGTTATTTTTCTCAGTAAATCAGGTCTAAGAAAATAAAGGATGTGACCTTCTAAACGCTGCATTTAGAAATGTTTTTATACGAAAGGGTACATCTTTGTACCATTTTTTCTTCTCTGGATGATCAAAACTAAGCAAGTGGGAACAGGGAATTAAAAGTTGACATTTCAAATAGAAAACTGACCGTGGTAAAGACAAGGCTTAGAGATACTTCTGTAAAATATGTTGCTGCATTGGGTGTTTTTGCTCAGCATTCCAGCCAGTTATGCCTTCTTCGTATATTTCTTTCATTTTTTTTTGTCCTTCTGTTTTTCCATTCTCAACAGAATACTGTGACCAGCAAGCCTGCTCCACCTTCAATAATCTGTTCTGGAAAGTTTCTCCTCCATCCTGTGTTGACACCTTGTCTCTATCCAACAAGGTGCATCACATTCCAGCATCAGAAAATGAATTTTCTTTATTTGTTTTTCCGGACGCTTGACTGCTGATGAGATCAGAGGTGGTATTCAGCAGGTCCTGACCAGTTCTGCAGAACCGGTAGTGGAAATTCTGAGTAGTTCGGAGAACCGGCAAATACCACCTCTGACAGGCCCCACCCCATATCTTCTCGGCCTCCTGAGTCCCAGCTGATCAGGAGGAAACGGGGATTTTGCAGTAAACTTCCCTTGGAGTGGGGGGGGGGGAGGGTGGAATGGAAAATTTACAGTATCCTTCCCCAAGAGTGTGTGTGTGTGTGTGAAATGGAGATTTTAAAGTATCCTTCCCCTGCCACTCCTACCAAGCCACGCCTACAGAACCGGTAGTAAAAGTTTTTGTATCCCACCACTGGATATGATGATCTGCTAACCATGGTTAACTAGCTAGATGTTGTGGGGCAGACCATGTTTAGGGCACCTTTTTACCCCCCCCCCCTTCCCATGCAAGGGTGAGAAATGCTATCCTGCCTAGTTTCACATAACAATGCAAACTCAGGCAGAATTTGAATCCCCCCCCCCTCTCCATGATCAACTGGTCTGCTATTCAGATTTCAGCAACTTATTTCACTGGCTTTCTATGTTTGTGTCTAACAGACAGCTATCATCTGAATGCTATAGAAACAATCGTATCATTTCTGAATTGTGATCCATGCAGCCAATTAGGAAAATGCCCCCCCTGCGCCCTGTCTCAATCACATCTCTGTCATCTGGCATGGTGACTGCATTCCAGTGGTGGGTTCCAGATCCCTTGCAATTGGTACGGTGAAATGGGGCTGGGTGTCTACCACATGCATACATGCAGAACGCGCATGCGTGCTTACTGCCTGCGACACTCCAGCTGCTCGGCGCTGTACGCTCTGTGCGCCTGCATGGAAGTCCCGATTGGCTCAAATACAGGTAAGGATGGCAGGCGGGTGGGTAGGCCCTCTAGAGCACCATATTGGAACGGTACCTGGTGCTCCCAGCAGGCACCGGTATGCTTGTATCGGGCTGTACTGGTCATATCCCACCATGCTGTATACCCAGACCAAGAAAAGGGCTCAAAGTACAATAGTATAAGTTGCTTGACAGCTGGCTACTATGGTGAGTATATAAAACAGTGGTATGAAACTCAAGGCCCGTAGGCCAAATCTGGCCCATGGGGTGCATAGATCTGGCCCATGGGTCCACCCTGGAAACAGTGAAGGACCAGCCCATGGTGCCTCTGTGTGGCCCTCCTGAGCTCCGTTTTTGGTTTATATTTATGATGGTTGTAGTGTTCTGTGCTCATCTTTTAAACAAAGTCAATGGGGAAGCCAGATTGACTTAACAACTGTGCTACTCACTTACCAACTGTAGTGATTCACTTAACAACTGTGGTGAACAAGATTGTAAAAGGGGGGGGGGGTTAACTTAACAACTATCTGCTTAGCAACAGAAATCTTGGACTCAATTGTGGTTTTAAGTCAAGGACTACCTGTACACACCACATGTAAAACTATTTTGTACTACTTGTAAACATTTTTCCTTTCTTACTTATTTCCTCTTTATGAAGTGAGTGATACAATCATGTTTTGTAAGTTAGAATAGAATAGAATAGAATAACAAAGATGGAAGGACCTTGGAGGTCTTCTAGTCCAATCTCCTGCTTAGGCAGGAAACCCTACGCCACTTAAGACGAATGGTTATCCAACATCTTAATAACTTGGAGCATTGACAACTTCTGGAGGCAAGTTGTTCCACGGATTAATTGTTCTAACTGTCAGGAAATTTCTCCTTAGTTCTAAGTTGCTTCTTTCCTTGATTAGTTTCCCACCTATTGCTTCTTGTCCTGCCCTCAGATGCTTTGGAGAATAGTTTGACTCCCTCTTCTTTATGGCAGCCTCTGAGATATTGGAACACTGCTATCATGTCTCCCCTAGTCCTTCTTTTCATTAAACTAGACATACCCAGTTCCTGCAACTGTTCTTCATATGTTATTTGTGAGTTATTTGTGAGCATACTCCAGAGGGCAGAGGTATGTGTGCAGAATGGGGACAATGACTTTCAGACCTGCATCAACTCACAAGCTACAATTCTAGCATGTATGTATGTAATGATATTACTATGATTTGCTGTTCCATGATTTGCATTCCTCTGATGCTGTTCTGCATAACAAAATGGTTGACTTCCATTCTGGGCCAGTTTTCAGTCATGACATGGATTCGGTCATAAAGTTGTGCAATTTTTACTATAATTAAAAAACTCCTCCCAAGGCCATTTAGCTTCATGTATATTTCTCTCCTCCCAATCTTTCACAGAGATGTATTTCCTTACCTCAACTAACATTTCATCTTAATTTTAAAGGTTACAATGGGAAGTCTTGTAACTAGGATAATGAATGTAATGGATAGTATTAACACTGGTTGAAAGGTCAATTCATGGAATAACTGAATCGTGATTAAAGCTGAGAATGGAGACGGCATATCCTGATCAAGAAATACTGGTTAAAATTCAGAAATGATTTCTGTGCCCTTGATGATTTTAGTAGTTATGCCATTAAAAATAATCCTCAGGACAATATATTGAAATATGCAGTACCCAATCCTTAACTCAAGGAAAATTCTGGAACAAGAGGGGTAATGAAATAAGCTTTTTCTAATAATGATGTTGTATCTTTTACTGGGATTTATTTATAAATCTAACTCCAATTGGTTTCATGCTTCCATTTTTATTTTCTCTATTTCAGACATGTCCATTTATTATGTTTTGTTAGCATATAATTAAGATGCTCAAAAGCCTCAGGGAGCCCTTTTCTTGATTTTTTTATGAAACAGTTGTTTAATCTTGTTTTTCATTACTAAAAAGGTGTACATTTACACACATTACTGATTCACACATTACTTGGCAGGAACTTGATCGTCATTGTCCCTTCTATGTTTTTTTTAAATTTGTGACAAATATGTGCAAAACAAACTACTATATTAAACAATTTATTACCAGAAAGGTAATAAAATAGTTTGTCTTATGGATGTTAGCAATTCTGACATAGTAGGTGGCATGCACAGAGATAATCTCATTAAAGGAAACATGGGATAGTTGGAAGCTTGAAGCAAATAGTGGATTTTTTTTTATAAGTTACCACAATTGTAAACAGCCATATGTGATCCCAGCTTCTGGGCATATGCAGATACAAGCACAGCTGGAAGTGCTTCTGTTAGAAGTCATTTAGAGAAACAAGCAACTGATCCTTGACAGTTTAAAATGATTGTTGACAAAGGGCCTAAATGGCAAAGCAATACAGAAAAAAAAAACAGAAAATATGTTTTTTGTCCTTGAACTAATACATAACTTCTCAAACCAAGGCTATTTTGAAGCCCTAAAATGAATTTCTGTGAAATCCCTTTCTCATGAAGAAAACCAATAATTTCATTAAAGTTAATCTTGGCAAAAAGAAAAAAAATAGACTATTCAGCTTTTTTCTTTAATTTAAAAAACCTCTCTCGTGGGGTTTCAACTGCCTGCCGCTAGCTTGCAAAATTGAAAGTGAGATTTGACAGCACTCCCATTTTGTTTGCACAAATATGATCGATTTTTTTGCAGCACCCTCCAAGTAGCTCATGTCCCACAGTTTGAAAAACATTGGCCAAATTCTGTCAGAGTGATCATGGCCCTTAGTTAGGATTTAATGGCCTTTAGATTGCCTAAAGCTATAACTTCAAAAGAAGTGTGATTTTGATGTACAATACCAAATGTTAGACATACAAATAATAAAATGATATCAGTACTTTACAAAATGGTCCAGGTTGCTGAGGTAAACAGACAGTCAGGTCTGGAAGCTATCTTTTACATTGGGCCTTCAGGCCTGCCACATTTTCTACTGTGGGAAAATGGGAGGGGGGATAATATTATTATGGAATATAGGAACTGACACGGAATTCCGGGATGAAACAGAAAAGGTTTATTGCGCAAGATTCAGTCGCAACACAAGAAAGCACCGACTGAATCCCGAAGGATTCGTTTGCAAAACTATTATAGATCTGACAGGCTCCCCCCCACACCCCCCACAAGCCCTCCCTTTTCCTTCTCTCAAAGCTAAAATAAAATGTGGCTTTTCTAGTAAGTCACAGGTACTTGCAAAACTATCTAAGTTTCCTGTCTTCAATTCTGCGGTTTGGCTAGGTGTGATTTAAGCTTCCTCTTGCAAACCCTTAATCTTCTCACTAAAGTTTTCCTCTTACAGAACTCTTAACATGCTCCATTATAAAGACAGTTACATATATTTAAGATTCCTATTATCCCATATTATATTATCCCATATTAATATGGAGTATGGGAGTAATATAGTCTAAATAATATTCCTTTCTCAGAGAGTCAAGGACATCTTGCCCTGCACCTGGAGTGGTGTGACTGGGAGGCATCTCCAGTTGGGACAGTGCCTGATTGGACTATGTGATGGGTAGGGACTTGAACTTTCACTTGGGTGGGGAAAACCTGGAAGCTTTCAGATTAGGGCTTTCCTAAAATGTGCCAATGTGACATCTCTAATAAAATTTAACTTGGAGGAAACTCAGGCCTTGGAGTCTTCTTTCGTTGGGGGTGTTACTTGGAACCCCGACACAGCCTCTATTCTACTGGTTCTCGATTGTCCTTACAGTCATTTGTTTAGTGACCGTTTGAAGTTACAGCAACACTTAAAAAAAGAGAGCAACTTATGACTGGTCTTTTCACCAATCAAAATTTGGGCCTTGGCAACCATCATGTATTTACAATGATTGTAGTGTCTGGGGATCATGTGATTACCATTTGTGGCCTTCCCAACTGGCTTCCAACAAGGAAAGTCAATGGAGGAAGTCAGTTATGCTTAATGACCAGGATTCCCTTAGCTGCAATGGTTTGCTTAGTAAAGGTTGCTTAGCAATGGAAATTCTGGTCCCAATTGTGGTAATAGTCGAGAACTACTTATATCTAATTCAGTTCAAGTACTGAGCCCCCCCCTCCCCCACCCCCAAGATCATTTAGGGCAGCTGCCCTCAACCTTTTCAGCACCAGGGACCAGTTCCACAGAGAGAGGATTTTCTGTGGACTGGAGAGAATGTGGTTTTGCCTGCATCCTGCGGATGGAGCTTTGTTTGTTTGTGTGGCCTAGTTTCTGGCATGCTGCAGCCTAGTGCTGATCCATGGACTGGGGGTTGGGGACCCTGGATTTAGGGTCCTCAAGGGATGCATGGGGGTGGGCAGGGGTGGGTTCCAGCTGCTGCTACTGCTGGTTCGCTCAGGGATGCGGTGCGCATGCGCAGTGCAATAAAAATTGCTCTGTGCATGCGCAGAAGGCAAAAGAAAAATGGTGGTGACAATGGTGCAGCTGAGAGAACCAGTTCGGGGGCATGGCAGGCCTGGGTCGCTGCCGGTTCCAGGGACCCAGGCTGCCAAGTTACTACTGGTTCAGTTGAACCGGTCCGAACTGGTAGGAACCCACCTCTGATGGTGGGGAACTAGTCCATGGCAGCCTGACTATAGTTCCACCTTTCAGTTTTTGGAGTTCTATTGGTTTCACGATTCCTGGATATGAAGTTTCTCAGGCAGAAAGCCACATAAACTTGAAATGTTTGTTGACTCTAACACTGATGATTTCTAAGTCACACTAAGGAAACGTGCCTTTCAACAGAAAAGCCATTTCTCACCCTGTAGGTAGCCACGGAAGTTTAGGGGGATGAAAAGAAACAACATTACTGTCAATTAAATCCTGTCATTTAACAACAACAACACCTTTTTCACCTGACAAAAATAAAAATACATAAACCTAACATTACTCTCAGGGCTTTCAAACTGGCTCAATTTAATGCCAGGCAAGATAATAAAATATTCCTTTTGTTCAGCTAATTCTGTCTTATTGGAGAAAATAAGGCTAGATCATGTTGTTCTATGTTATTCCCTGTTAAAGGAGTATTTATTCAACTCTTTATTATGTAGGCCAGTTGAATTTTTTGACTTTTTTTTCTTTTGAAAGAACACTATCCAGCTATACCAAAATAGGCAATATAATTGTAAGACAATAGCTGATTAAAATTAATTTGTTTTGGAAGATGTTGAAGTAAATCGATATTAGTCAGTATTAATATAATATTAACCCTGTCCAGATGCAGAAAATATAAATGTTGAATATTCTTCTTTTTTTCTTCTTTTAGGTTTTATTCGCTAGCCTTTTAATATTAGTTTAGTAGATCAAAATAAACAAATATTAAAGGATCACTCTACTCCAGGTTTCAGGGGAATATCCTCAGTTGTTCTCCTTAAATTATCATTTTTTCTCATCAAGAATGCTATTGCACCCACTTGGGTATTTTTATCCTCTTTGAAAAACAGGGTTGCTTAGTAAGTAAGCTTATTAGTCTTGTGGCTTTAACAAATGCTTGACCTTTTCTGCCTACAGTAGCCACTTGTCTTAACAGCCTTCCAATATGATCCACAACGCACAAACAAAGGGTGTCTATCTGTTTGCTATCTAATGCCATAGGTACTTTTACAATAACCTGATTGCGTACAAAAGAACAAAGTTTCACCATTCAGAAAGAGCAAGTATCTGCAAATTATGACACTGCTCCAGGGGTGAAATGCTATTGGTTAGTAAAAAAAATGCTAGAAATCTAGCGGCACAGCTGGTCGTTGGAACAGGTTCCAGTGAACCCGTAATTCCAACAATCAGCTGTGTGACAATCAGCTGTGCCGCACGATTTATATTCACTAGAAAGCAGGAAATCCTGCGGTACAGTTATTCCCCCCCCCCCGCTGTTCTGCTGTTTGCAGACTCAGAAAAGGCTTCTTAATCCTCCTTTCCCCCCGCTGTGCAGTAGCACCTGTGGTGCTCATGCGTGTGAAGCATGCGTTTTGCACACTTGCGCACGGAATGCAAAGCAGTAGCGAAATGATCCAGTAGCAGACTTCAGAGCATTTCACCCGTGCACTGTTCCAAAAGTGAGCTAGCAAATAGTAGAGTCCATTAGTTATAGATTTGATTAATTTGCCTTTCTTTGAGATTATAGTTCTACGAATGTGTGCCAGAATTGTGCTAGCAAAAACCTGGCTTTCAATCATAATAATGATCAATCATTGTATTTCAGAGGCAGAAGTGGATTAATTATAGGGTAGATATTGGATTATTATAATTCCAGCAAAAAGCTCCATTTGATCTATTTCTCCTTCATAAGGCCAACAGCTGCAGAGAATTCATGCCACTTCCCTCTATTTTCAGAATGCCAACTGCTTTATGGCTGGCTGGCAAAGGTTCCTCACATGGACAGTTTGACTACTATTTATGGAATATTTGGGAGGAAATCTTGACATCCTTCCAAAGGTGGGTCAATTCCTTAAAAGGAAAACGTGAAAGCTCAATTTCAAAATGAAAAAAAGATTCCATCTCACAGGCAAGAAGGCCTATCCCAAGCGTGGCAGAAACTCATCAGTGAAAAAGTGGCAGGAAGAGAAATATAACGTCTCTTTTTTGAAGGCAATCAGAAATCAGTGCAAATATATGGGAGCACAGCTGTGCAATGTCACATCAAATTACTTTCCATCTTGCCTAGCGTGAGCTCCTCTGTGCCAGCAGTGATTACACTTGCATCATTCTACGTTAAAATAGAAAATTACGTGGAAATAGAAGAGGTCAGAGATCAGAGATGTAGCCTACCAATATCTCTTCTCTGAAAGGAAGGCCTCTCTTTGCCCTTTTTGGGAAAGAGATGCTGAGGATGAATTTAAGAGACCGAATGATTGTCTCAAGGCTTGAAAATTGTCAAGGCACCCATTTAATATCGTAGTTTGTTGCAGAAGAATCAAATCCAGAAAGCACACATAGGTAACTGATTCAGCTGGATTCATTAACTTCTTTATATACATAATAACAGATGAATAAACATACAATACCAATAGTAGATTCTTTCAATGTGGTAGAAGTTACAAGCAGAAAACAAGCAGGAGAGAACAGCTTCATCTCAGAGTTCAGAGCAGGCATAGTAGTTTCAGTTTCAATTCTCAGCACAGTTTAAGCTCCCATTGGCTGACTTACCATATTTTTTGAACTATGAGACGCACCGGTGTATAAGATGCACCAAGATTTCGAAGAGGTAAGTAAGAAAAAAAAGTGTTTGCCTTCCCTCAGCCCCCAGCAGCACTCTGCGGGCTTCAGCAGGGCTGGGGGAAGGCAAAAATGTCCCTGTTTTTGTGAAAAACGGGCTGTTTTTTTGCAAAAATGGAGGCTTCTTTGCCTTCCCTCAGCCACCAGCAGCACTCTACAGGCTTCAGCAGGGCTGGGGTAAGGCAAAAAAGCCTCTGTTTTTGCAAAAAATGCCCCATGTTTTGCCCGTTTTTTTTTTTTTTACAAAAACGGCATTTTTGCCTTGCCCTAGCCTTGCTGAGGCCTGCAGAGTGTTGCTGGCAGCTGAGGGAAGGCAAAAAAGCCTCCATTTTTGCAAAAAATGGCCCCCTTTTTTTTGGCAAAAATTGGATGCAGGGAGTGGGGCTTTGGGAGGGCAAAAATGGCTGTATTCAGTGTATAAAATACACCAACTTTTTCACACTCTTTGGGGGGGAGAGATGCATCTTATACTCCAACAAATATGGTAGTTGCTATGTCTATTCATTGGCTGATCTTGTTACCATGTCTCTTCCAGTCATGAATATTCTAACATTTAATCACCAGTTTAAAGTCTCCAAACTTTTCAAAAGCTGACTTTGGTTTGGATTTAGAGTCCCCACCCCACCCCATATGCCCTCAGCCAATGTCCATTTCAGTGTTTGGTCTCTGACCATCTGACTTATTTATTAAATTTCTTTACAGTCCATTTACCATTTACAAGGCGACTCTATAGATTGGCTCTATAATGGTGCATCGGGACCATCCAATGCAACATACAACTTTTAAAGCAAGGTATATCTCTCAACATGATCCAGGAGTTACACTTGTTTTCTTGGTTGGAAACATCTAAGATGATATTGCCAACATTTGTTGTATGTAGGATTATATCTGTACTATATTTTGTTGTTACTATATTTTGTTGTTACAGTAAGTATCTGTTGTTACTTACTGGTGCATCACCAGTAAGTTTTAAAAAATGCCAACATGTGTTGCTATAAAAATTGTGATTTTTCAAAGCAAACGCAACACATTCTTTTTGGTTTTTAAAAACAAAATTATTTCCCCAAATAAATTTGCTCATCTTCTAGTTTGACCTACCAGAAACCCAACTATTTTTATCCTGCCTTGTCTAGTGCTGTCTTCACCATGCTCTTTGTCAGTGACGTGCAGTCAGGGGAGGCAGGGGAGGTAGAGCCTCACCGCTCTCATCATGAAAATAATAAAAAAATTACTCCAGGAAGCCGTGAAAGTGGCTGGGAGAGGTGTGCGGCTTGGTTTAGCCTCCCTGGACATCGCAGCAGCAGCCCCAAGTGCGCCGATCTTGCCATTTTTTGCATCGGGCGATCCTTGCAAGGGGAATGGGGCCACGTGTGCAGGAGGCTCCTCAGCTCCAGCCTCACATCAGCGCAGCCACGGTCCCCTTCATGTTGGCTCAGGAAGGAGGGGAATGCGACCACGTGTGCAGGGGAAGGGAACCACGGCTCGTGCTGATCTGAGGCTGGTGCTGAGGAGCCTCCTGCACACGTGATCCCATTCCCCTTGCAAGGATCCCGGGCTCGCCCGATGCAAAAAATGCCTAGGTAACATCATCAGTGCTAGAAGGGAGTGGGGGGGGGGGAAGGAGGAGAAAGGAGAAGTTTCTCTTCTCAGAAATGTCTTCTCAGTGGAGCTGTGGCAGCCTGCCTGTCCCTTTCTGACATTTCTGAGAAGAGAAACTTCCCCGGTTGGGCTGCGCCCATGCGATCGGAGCAACCACGCGGTTTGATGATGTCACCAGCCTCACCAGCCATAAACCTCACCGCATGTCACTGCTCTTTGTAGGTCCCTTGTGCTGCCTTGCTGAAATATGTGCCCATGTTTGTTTTAATGGCTACACTTTCAGAAATTGCCCTTCACTCTTCAGTTTTTCTCTTCAATTTGTGCCTGTGACACACAAATTTCATAGCTTTTCCATGCCTTTCCTCTCCTTTCAGCCTTTCCTCTCACTTATACTATAAACTTTTGTGGGTGATAAAGATTTTTTTTTATTACATTAAGAAAGATACTAGATTTCTATGAAAAGTCGCCAGGGATTAGGGCAAAATTATAAATAATGATATTGTTCCTTTTCATTTTAAAATGAACTGCATTTGATTGGAAGCAAGAGCAACAAAATTATTCATGGGCCGGGTTTTCTCTCTTGCAAAATTAATCTGCGAAGAAAAGATGAGAGATGTTGATCGGATCAGAAATGATAATCGGGATTTTATAACACCTTTGCTAGGCTGCATTGATTTAGCTTCTGTTACATGCAATTTATTATTTATTCTTAATAATTAAGCATTGTGTTTTCCGGAAAAATAAATGATTCAATGTGTGCAACTGCTTTTTCAGGAAAACAATTTCTACTATTTGTCTGCCTATTCTACCAATTTTAGTTCAAACCAGTTATTGACTCTGTTTCTCTCCTGCTAGAAAAAAATATTTATTTCTGTGGCTTTGCATTGTATGTCATCTACCTACCCTATCCTGATCTGCTTTTTATTTACTTACAAAAAATCCTAGACTAATCCTAAAGTAAACATTAAACCCGTTCAGTTTAGATTTTCCTGTAACTGCCACTGTTGGCAACAAAATAATGTTAAGCTGTCAGATTTGCAAAAGTGATTATATTCATTAGTACTAAATATGAGAATTAAGTCCTGTGTGATGCGGTGGCCAGAGGTGGAACTCTTGCCTCACAATCAGGAGGCTATGAGTTTAAGCCTTGATAGAGGCAGATATTTCTCTCTGTGGGCACGATGAGAATATATCTGCTGAATATAACTCCACATTGACGACAGGAAGGGCATCTGGCCAGTAAACACTCAGCTCCTTTCAGTTGTCCTGACTCCACCCCACAAGGGATTATGGGGTCATTAAAAGGAGATGATAATCATGCCCTCTCCAACCATTAGTTAATACACATCACTTGCCTTTTTACCTAGTACAGCATTCAAAGGTACCCCCTGGTTTGCTAACACAAAGAACGTAACAATGTATTTTGGTCTCATAAGTTATATAGGGGACACGTGGCTTCTGTGATGTCAAAGTTAGGCAGAATGGCAGGCACCATCTTTTACCTCCAAATGCTAAATGTAACCTGTCACATCATCTGTCATACTTCTTGTTGTTGTGGCCCGTTGGCAGCCAGAGGTGCTGGCAGCAGAGTCAGACAGTGAGGAGGTTGGAAAGGAACATGGGCCAATCCTGGGGGCTGAAGAAATTTCAGACGAGGGCTCTGCGTCAGAGGCAGGGAGGGAACTAGACAGCAGCGACGCAGAGGAGCAGCTGGAGTCTGTTCCCAGTGTGCGCAGGCGCAGAGCTGTCAGAAGACAAGAACAACTAAGAAAGCAGGGTCGGCTTAGGAGTAAAGTCACAGGTGATTGGCCCCTCCCATAGGAAACAAAAGAGGAGCGAACAAGGAGTGGGATTTTGCAGGAAACAATTTGTTCATTCGGTCATTTCAAGAGTGGAAAGTTCTGTTTGTGACTATACGAGACTCTGCTAAGTTTTGCCTTGCCCTGCATTTGGAAACTAGTTATTTGGCAGCTCTCCAAACAAGATAAGGTTTGTGTTGATAAACATTCCTCTGAAAGACTGTTTGCTAAGCCTTGCTGACGGTGAATGAAAGGAATTCACAGTCGTGTAAATAAAAGGGGTTTTACCGGGACCAAAAAGCTTCTTACTTTTTAAGGAAGCCTGGGACAGAACAGTTGCATTCATTTTAAGGCTGATTATGAACTCTATATCTTATCTCAAAAATACCATTGTTATCAACAAATACCTGATCTAATATCTATATTGTTCATTATTGCTAAGGAACTCAAAAAACTTCTTTGTGTGAATGAGCCATCATAACACTATCTGAGTAGTACAATTACATGAATTGTTAAAAATATCATTTGGGTTTTGTTTTGATTATAAACCACCAACAATCTATATGTATTACCCTAAGTGAATCAAATCAGAACTTTAAAAAGGGAGGGATTTAAAAAGGGACTGATTCATCCAGTAAATGAAGCGATTTGAATTAATTGTTTTTAAAGGCTGTCTGAATTCTTGTATACTCAGCTGCAATTTCTGATCTTGTTCTCAGTTCATTTTGGCTTGCAGGCTCCTCAGCTGCTTAGTAGGCATATTAACAATTCTCCCTTAGTGAGCATAGATTTATCTTCTAGCTTTCTTGAAAATGCATCAATATTGCATTGGTTTTGAATCTGAACAATCAAGCCAATGTTTCAATTGTCTTCTCAAATTTGGTAGAATTTCTGATTCAATATTTCAAACAAATGCTAATGTTGAGCAACAGATCAGCTGGAATTTCTAGGGAGCTGTGCTAGGGAGTTTTATATCCTTGAATGGGTGACTACTTCCATCCACACTGGATACTCTGTTCACCACACTCCCAGGAGCCCCTTGTCTATTTCAGTTAGCCCATCTCAAGTGACCACCTTTACTGGTTTGTTACACTCAGGATTTGTAAGGACAACTACCGTATTTTTTGGACTATAAGATGCACCGGTGTATAAGACGCACCAAGGTTTTGAAGAGGCAATTTTAAAAAAAAAGTTTTTGCATTCTGCAGGCCTCCCCAAAACGGCCCATTTTTCACAACAACGGGCCCAATTTTTTTATAAAAAGGCACGAATAGCCTTTAGGAGGCTTATAGAGTGCTCCTGGGAGCTGGGGGGGGGGGGGGAGGGCAAAATTGAGCAAAAAACTGCCTGTTTTTCACTCATTGCCCTCCCAGCCCCCAGGAACTCTCTGAAAGCCTCCTACAAGCTATGAACGGCCATTTTGGTGAAGGGGCGGGGTTTCAGGAGGCAAAACATGCTGTATTCAGTGTATAAGATTTACCCAGATTTTCAGCTTCTTTTTTGAAGGAAAAAGGTGCGTCTTATACACTGAAAAATATGATAACTTCATAGAACTCAGTGGAATTGCTCCTCTGAGCTAATAGCTTTTTTTTGTTCAGCCTTTTGTTTCATTGGAAGATCAGTGAGAGGGGACAGGAAGAGAATAAACTGATTGGGTGGTTTGAAGTGGAGAGAGTGCACGTTGATTGGGTGGGTTTTCAAGGCTCATTAGATAGGCAGTGCATTTTGCAAGTCTTAAACCCATAGATCACATTTCAGATCTGTGGATGGTGATAAGGATGTGAATTCCCATAGCACCTTGGGGATAAATTGCAGATGAAATGATTTGTGGTACAACAGCACATCTCATTCTATCTCTATGGAAATTATTATCACAAAAAGTGAAAAAAAAAGGAAAAGTCCCCTCAATTTCATGAAGAGGTTAAAATTATTATATAATATTAACCTTTCTCCGAACAAAGACAGGAAAACATCCTTACTAAAGCCTTCGCAGGAAAAAAAACACCCTTCTTACTGTCAGTATACCCCATAGGAAGCTATTACCCAGTACTCTGTTAAAAATATTGAAAGTTCTAAACAGTAACCTTTATGAGAAATAAGAAAAGATCAGGAATAAAATCTCAGCTCTGGAACCCACCATAAAGAACCAATTGTTCACACAGGTATCTTGTCAGATCTCCTCAGGCGAGCATGCAGTTTCATTCTTTAAAAATAAAAATTTAAGCTATTGCAGGAAGCTCATCTTACAATATTTATAACTAGATAAAGCCAAATATTGAGACACACGGAAAAGCCAGTTCTTACTGAACTAATTCACTGGGTTCACATATATTGCCCCATGACACAGTGAAATTTATTTTGTCTTAATGTGTTAGGTTAACACAGCCTGTAGTGTTCACGAAGGATAATGTATGATTAGTATGTCAACATTCAGACAAATGTGACTTATTCAATGGTTGAAGATATCATGGTTTGCAATGATGCACAAACTCAATTAACATGCATTTGGACAGTAAGCCAACATCTTTGAGGCTTCATGTTTGGAATAAGAGAGAAACCTACCAAAGGTATTATCATAGATAATGTTAATACCTCTAGAATAATACAGTGACTTTTTCCTACCATCTATGAGAAGTAAAACTTTCATCATAACACAAAATATTGCACCAATCTGTAATGATCATCCCCTCAACAGGAATAAGACAGTTCTGAGATGAATCATGGGATTTAATATCAATCAATATTGAATATGCATAATGTTGTGGCCCGCGAAGCTGGCAACAGATTCAGACAGTGAGGAGGTTGGGGAGGAACATGGGCCAGTCCTGGAGTCTGGGGAAGGCTCTGATGAGGGCTCTCTGTTGGAGGCAGAAAGGGGGCCAGAGCCATATGCCAATTATCATCTGCCTTCAGAGTCAGACATCAGTGAAGCAGGCAAACAGCTGGAGCCTGTTCCCAATGTGAGTATGCACAGAGTTGCCATATGAAGGGAACAGCTAAAGAACAGGGTCAACTTGAGAATAAGGCCATAGGTGAACGTTGAATGGGCCCTCCCAGAGGAAATAAAAGAGGAGTGAAAGGGGAGTGGAGTTTGCAGGAGACAATTCATTCATTTAATTGGTTTGTGACTTTCAGAGACTCCTTGCCAGGTTTTGCAGATATTGGCTTGTCAGCTCTCCAAGCAAGATAAGGTCTGTAACTGTAAATCCTCCCTTGAAAGACTTTACTGGATATGAATGAGCAGAATTCACAGTAAATTAATAAAATTTTTGTTGGGTTTTTGTCGGGACAAGGAGTTTGCTTCCTGCTCTTGGGAAGCCTAGGTCAGAACGCAGAATGGGGAAATGTTGATGGCCATTGGAGACGAAAAAAGAAAAAGAAAATGGAATTGATCTGTGGAATAATTTGGAATGTTTGGGAAGAAACAAATGTATAGTAACATTTTGTTGCATTTTATTGTCCTCCACTAATGACAAATAATTATCCATGGACTAAACATTAATGTGTTAGGAAACATGGAAGGTAAACCTATGTGCTAAGAATAATACATTTTCCCAATATTTCATAATTGTCACATATAAAGTAAGAGATATTAAAAACCAATAAGGAATTGACATTCCAACGATTATATTCAGATAGCAAATACTGGTCAAATGTAAAATTCTAACAGATATCACAGAGAGAATGGGAAAATATAGCCTGTCAATTGCTATAAGTATCAATGATCGGCATATAAAATATGGCTGCAAAGAGAGACTTGATATTATGAAGCTGAATCTATTTCTGCATTCTTCAAACTGGAGCCCTTCGTATTTGGGGACCTATAACTCCATGTATTCCCAATCAATGTGGCGATAGCCCAGCTATGATTTAACACATCCAAAAGCACCAAGCTATGGAAGGGTAATTTTATTGAGTTTTAAATCTATTTCAAATTGAGGCTAGCTGAGTGAAAAATATGGATATGATGGTGCTTGATGGAAATTCAATCTTGATTACCATAATGAAAATGTATAGAAGCAAACTCAGAATTTTTATTAGGGACAAAATGTAATGATCAGCTTAATAGCATGTTGTATAAAAAGCCAAGTTTCCGTATTTTAAATATAGTGGTTGCGGAATGTTTTAATAGCTATTTAATTTTCAACAGGTCAACTTTAAAAATGAAAAATCCATTACAAAACTCCCGAAAATTGACAAAAAAGGAATTCCATAAAAAGATTTAACACATTTTTTAAAAAAACACACACACACTAAAAGGATATTAAAACCAATATCAATGTGTGGTATGAGTATTATAATTACTTGAATCTGTTCAGGATTCTAGCCCAGAAAGGCAAAATGAGTGATGTTTTTCATTTCAGTTTTCAGAATGTGAAGTTATTTCTTTCCCCTGCTAATGGGCATACCCTTGGTATGTCTTGTTGTTTTCTATTGGCCCGGATGAAATAAAAACTGCCATGAGAAACTCTTTGATCCTAAAAATTGAATTTGATGAGATTAATTACTTAAACTTGAACTGCTGCTGGCAGACATATATAGTGCAGTTTTGTCAGAACTAATATGTTATGACCAATCTAGTTGTCTTGTAATTTTAATTAGCAACACAGTTGAAAACTTAGGAAAATGTCTTCTATTTAAGAGAGAGAGAAAAAGCACATTTTGTTATGATTCACACAGTGCATCAAACCAGCACAGGCATTCTAGATAGGGTTGAAACACAACTCTCAGAATTTATTTTGATGCTGGAAACCTCTGCCTTATGATGTGCTTAAATTTGAATAAGCATATTGTGCAAATTCTATTGTGCTTTGTAAACCGTGGTTTATGTATTGCATGAATTCAGTAAATAATGTGTTATTCAATAAACTGATAGCCCCGAATCAACAAAAGTATGACACTCATGTCTCAAAATAGTCAGTTGATTGGCATGGGGAAAGGTCCCTTCTGCTTTATTCTCTGTGGCAGTCTTCTGTAACTAAGATCTGTCAACAGATGAGAAGGAGTGATGCAGGGAAAAGTGGGAGATAATACTTAATAATGAATGAGCTCTACTTTCTGCAAGGAAATGGCATTTTAACAACAACTGAATGTGACTGGGAGCACCTGAAAGTAGTCCATGAAGTAAACAAATTGACATAAGAGTAGTCATAATGATGCCATAATCTTTCCCAAAGTAATACAGCAGTGGACATGAGCCAGAAGAAGAAATGACAGAAGTGGACAACGGCAGTACACCACCAGGAACATACAGTTGCTATAACCTGCTATCTTCTCCAACCTAAATCCATCTTCTGGACAGCTGAGGACCCTCATTTTCAAGAGAA
The DNA here is from genome assembly GCF_964273705.1 of Natrix helvetica. NCBI lineage: Eukaryota > Metazoa > Chordata > Lepidosauria > Squamata > Natricidae > Natrix > Natrix helvetica. Next base: position 22,131,273 of record NC_138558.1, read on the forward strand.
ACCCATCTCCCTTTTTAAAGACCTAAAAAGCTTTGAAAAGGTTAAACCCAAGTTTTGAAAACTGTTCTAATGGTGCTTTAATGCTTAGCTACACCTATATAAGAACTTCCCATTGACAAGTTGTTTGGAAAGCCCTGCTTAGAGATTACTACAACTGATGCCTCTGCAGAAAACTAGCGTCAGTCCTTCTCTGCAGCTCAAACCAGTATGAGTATGGAAAGCAAAGCCCAGCCACTGGACAGGATTGAGCATGTCTACAGCAATTTCTAGCGACCAATAACAGCTAAGCAGATCCCTGGCCCTGACCAGATTTCCAGTGGAACAAACTAGATTGTGCCCACCACAAAAATTATGTTGAGAAAAGCACATCACATAAAAATGATTCCTGGAGAATATTTGTACCCTGTAGAGCTATATATGAGAACGAACTGGAAAAATGGGAGGGAATTCCTATCTCAAACGGCTTTATATATTTCTTTTGTGCTGTACCTAATTGGAAGTTATGTTTATAGGCAATGCTTGGGCTATATAAACACCGAGTTAGGTTGTCCAAAAGGTAGTTTTCAAAAGGCAACTGGACTTTGTGGAAAACGCTTCTCATGCAAGAAGCTTTTTCAGTTCTGACTGAATGGTGGAGAATGATTCAATCAGAACTAAAGAGGCTTCTTGGATGAGAAGTGAAATCTTCCCAAATAAAAACCAAGAAAGTCCAGTTACTTTTTGAAAAGCACCTTTGGGACAACCATCACCTGGATGATTGAGAATCTCCATAGGCCTGACTTAGGTTGTTTCCCCACTAGAAAACACCAGTATTTATGAACTATGCTATCAATAATACACCTCATTTTCTATTTGTTTATACCCTCTAGAGTTATAAATGTTAATTTATGTGGGCTTCGTACTTGAAGGCAAAATTCTTTCTCCAACAGGGGTTTACATCACTTCGTATTGCTGTGATTATACTCACTACTGATTACTAGGAGGCACTACTTGATTGGTTTTGCTCTTAATTTAATTTAATTTATTTGATTTCTAGACCGCCCCCTCTCCCCGAAGGGACTCTTATTGGAACTCTTCAGGGTTGGTAGCCCCTCCCCCTCTTCCAACTTATATCTCAGATGTTGCCAGTTCAGCCTTTTGCTATGATTTGAATTCACACTGTTTTCTAGAGATTTTCAACCATTATTGTGCCAAAATAACATAATCTGGACAGCCTTTAAAATGGCTAAGCAATGCTATGAAGATGCTATAATCAGTAGTGCCAAAGAATGTTAATATAGCAGACTTCATTTTGTATATGCAGATGGTCCATAATCCATCATCCATAAAATTTGTCCTACATGAAGGTTCCTGGAACGTATCCCTCATAGCATCTGGGGACTGCCTATATCTGGTCATGTTTATTCAGATAGAGTGCTCTTCATTGGCACCGATAGGATCCTCTGACTTGTTTTCTAGGTCTTGCCCATATGGGAGATCTACAGCAGTCTATTAATTTAATTCCAAAAATCTTTGCCTCAGTTCATTCTCTATTTTGGCACACGTATTGGCTGAATGAAGGTAGATATGAACTTGCATATTAGTTATGACTAACTAAGGCATAGAATAAGGACATATATCTAACAAGGAGCACAAGTGAACATTCTTATTTCTAATTTCTGCAAGACATTTAAATGAAAAGGAAACCATTTCCATTTATGACAACTACTCGTTCTTTGTGATTTTCATTTTTTGCTTGTATCTATGCACAGCATTATTGAGGACAGTTCCTCTCTATACAGACTTCATATCTCAGGTGCCTTCATTTGATTCTTTGAATAAAGACCTTTCACTGTCTCTATATTTCAGTTCATGGTTGGAATCAAGATAGTCACTTGTATTATGTGCACTGCTAAACCAACAAAGAAGAGTTCTAATGTTATTTCTTGAGATTCCCTACTATAATTATAGTATTTCAAATATTTAATGCAGATGCAACAGGAAGTTATATTACAATTCTTCTATACCCTAATTTCTTAAAGTGTAATGCTGTTGGTAGAATAACCATAAAAGGCTTCTTATGTTTGGATCAGTGGTCGAATTCAAAATGTTTTACTACCAGTTCTGTGGCTGTGGCTTGGTGGGCGTGGCATGGTGGGCAAGGCAGGGGAAGGATACTGTAAAATCTCCATCCCTCCCCATTCCAGGGGAAGGTTACTGCAAAATCTCCATTTCCTCTCACTCATCTGGGACTTGGGAGGCAGGGACCAGTCAGAGGTGGTATTTACTGGTTCTCCAAACTATTTCCGCTACCGGTTCTCCAGAACTGGTCAGAACCTGCTGAATACTACCCCTGGTTTGGATCCAAATAGCAGATGCCTTGTTGAAAGTTGTTCAGAGTTACCAGTGTTTGCAGTGTTCATTAGTTTTGATTCTGCTTTCTATTGTAACATTTGGTCAAAGATTAAGATGAGCCTAATTTCGTTGCCAATAAAAATTTGCTTTGCATTTGCACCTGTTATATCTGTGACACTCCTGTCTGTCAAGGAAAGAAGGATGGAAGATAAGAGATACATTTCTTATGTTGCATCTGCATTCTGTCTTCTGAATCTGCTGCTTTCCAGATATGCTAAATTGCAACTGTTACAAACCCTACCCAATGAAATAATTTGTTTTATTCAAAGGGTGGGTAGTTAGCATCATAGAATAACAGGTCTGGATTTTTTTTTAAAAAAACCCTGGATAAATCAAAATATGCTGTGTTCAATGTTTACCAAACCCAGCTAATATGGTTTGTAAGATTTGATCTACATCTTAGTGCATTATGTGAAACCATTCAATTGTAATTTGTTGACTAACTCATCATTAGTTAAACCAGGGTTTAGAATAATGCACTATTATTCTGTATCACTGGGAAATGAACATGAATAACAGAATCAATAGGCGGATTATAGAGAAGTGATGGTCTCTATGCATTGGTGTTTCATACAAGATCCAGATGATCAACCTCAATCCTTGTAGTCAATTTGTGATGGCTTTGGGTTGGCCACCTCCATGTTCTTGTTATAAAAACCTCTCTCTCCCTACAAGGATCACAAAAACAAATGGAAGAAAACTGGTTTATGCTGCAATTATATGAGACATTCTTAATATAATACATGCCAAAGGCCTTAAAAATATTACCTGGAGGCTTTAATGCAACAACTGACAAAAATGATTACATTCTTTATGAACAATATTGTGGCCTTCCTGGTTTAGTCCAAGAGCCGGTTTCCCATTAATGTGCAATTCTAGAGGCAGAGAAATAAATTATGCAGGTTGTCCTCTGACCCAGATAGTTAATAATTTAGACCTGCTAACCTTAAGTGGCAGTTGGGAGAACAACTTATTTCACTTATGGGGAACTCCTCTGAATTGCTTAGTTCATGTTATGTCTTCGACTTGCGACCGGTCTTAAGTCCTCGACTTACGATCGGCCACAAGTCCTCGACATACGACTGACAGCCAGCAACAGCTGAGCCGCACCTGATTGGCTAAGGCGCGGCTGGTTGAGCGCGGGCTGTTTCTGGGATCTTATTGGTTGCCCTGCTTGACTAGTATAAATAGCTGTCAAGAAGGGCAAGGTGCTGAACTGTATATCATTGAAGTTGGTTCGTGTTCTGTTAACAATAAAGCTGTTTTAATTACCTCAGCCGCTCCACGCCTCATCTGTCCCTCTCAGCTTCTAACATTGGCAACGAGGGTGGGATGCTGAAGGTTTTTAGCCAGAACAGCTACAGGAAGAAGGAATTTTTTTAAAAAAGATTCCTCTTCTCGTTTTTTTTTTTTTTAACCTCAGCATTGGTAGTAGCTATGGCTTCGCTGCCACAATTTGCCCCTTTTGGCTCGGCCTCAAGAATCGTGGGCTGAATTTCTTGAACGCTTTGAATGTTTTTTTAATTGCTAACAACTACCATCAGCTGCCTGAGGACCGAAAATGTAGTTTTTTTTCTTAGTTCATGTGGGCCAGAGATGTTAATACTGCCAGAGCCCTAGCCTCGCCTCTGCCAGTCCACGCGTTGACTTGGGACACTTTGATTGCTAAATTGACAAATCATTATGTGCCTACACCCTCGTGCATCGCCCATTGTTATGCCTTCCATCAGTGCATGCAGAAAGACACGGAGACTGTAAGCCAATTTTTACAGTCCCTCCGTATAGTGGCCATCCAGTGCGAGTTCATCAACCTGGATGACTCGCTGGTCGAGCAATTTGTTTGCGGGCTATGTGATGTCTGCCTCAAGCAGAGGTTGCTAGCCTGGGCTGATATCACCCTACAGCAGGCGGTGGACGAAGCCAGAGGCGCTGAGCTGTCAGACTGTTCCATGGCCGAGATTCAACGCTGCCAGCAGCTGATTGCACCCCCCCAACAAACTTGCCTCATTGATGAACTAGCACCGTTGGAGGACCCTGATGAGGACCAGGTTGACCGCCTCAGGGCACAACCTAGAAGGCTGCCTTCCCCTGCCTCTGCCCATTCCCAAGCGGCCGGTTGTGTGGGTTGCGGTGACAACCACACTCAGGCAACCTGCCCATTTAAAGCAGCTACCTGCCACTGCTGCAATAAGAAGGGCCACCTCACTCATGTCTGCCATGCTACCTTAGCATCTACGCCTTCAACCAACTACCGTCCGGTTCCTGCCCGCCAACAACACCAGCTGCCACCCCAGAGAGATGACTGCTACACCATTGACAAGCACCACGACGCTCCTACTGCTTCAGTCAGCAAGGCTTTGGCTGATGCAAAGAAGGTTACAGTCTCAGTGCTCATCAAGGGGACTCTCCTGGAGTACTCTCTCCAAGTTGTGTCCTGTCATCTCCAGAAGCCAGCTGACCCCGGCAGATACCACCCTGAAGGACTACCAGGTGACTCAGATTCCCACCCTGGGCTGCTGTTCCATTTGGGTGGACTACGGGGACTTCCATGGCTGGCTTCCCATTTTAGTAGTTGGGACACCCCTGCCAGCCCTCCTGGACCTTGATTGGATCCCCTCCCTTGGCCTATCTCTTTTTGGGGGTCCATCAAAATTCCACCACTTCACCATCTGTCGAAGACGTCATCTCCGAGTTCGCTGACATCTTTGACGGCACTTTAGGTGAATATAAGGGCTCCCCCATAACTCTAAACCTAGACCCCCAGGTTGCCCCCATTTGGCTCAAGGCCCGGTGACTGCCATTTGCCTTGAGGCCCCTCGTTGATGTGGAGCTCGACAAATTGTTGGCGCAGGGCATCCTTGAGCCCGTCAACCATGCTAAATGGGAGACCCCCATTGTGGTCCCCATTAAGGCCAACGGCCCCATAAGGATCTGCGCCGACTATAAGTCGACGATCAATAGAGGCCTCCAGGCAAACCCATATCCAGTTCCGGTAGTGCAGCACCTGCTCCACTCCTTGGGGCAGGGCTGCATCTTCACCAAACTGGATATGGCCCAAGCCTATCAACAGCTCCCAGTGGATGACAAGGCGTCCACAGCCCAGACCATTGTCATGCACTGCTGCCGTAGGCTACAATTCGGTGTTTCCATAGCTCTGGGGATCTTCCAGAGCCTGATGGAGCGGATGCTCCATTGGCTCCCTGGTGTGGTGTACCAGTTTTTAAGAGTCCCCCCCCATGGCACCTGTTAGAGAGTGGGACCTACCCCAGGGAGTCTGGTCTAGGCTCCATGTAGATTTCGCGGGGCCTTTCCATGGCCAGAATTTCCTGGTGGTGGAGGATAACTACTTGAAGTGGGTAGAGCTCTTCATCATGTCATCCACCACCGCCGAGGCCACTATCCGGAAGCTGCGGTGCCTTTTCACCACCCATGGCATAGTGTCCAACAATGGCACCCAATTCACAGCCACAGGCTTCCAGGAGTTCCTGGTTGGCCTGGGCATCCACCATGCCCTCATCACACCCTACCATCCAGCCTGTAATGGCCAGGCAGAATGCGTGGTCCGCTCGGCCAAAGGGGCCCTGGGTCGAATGGGCCATGGTGGTTGGCCGGACAAGGTCGTGGCCTACCTCTTGGGCCAGCATTCAACCCCCTGACCCATCTTCCACAAAAGCCCTGCAGAGCTGTTGATGGGCTGCCGCCTACGAACTACTCTTGATCGCTTACATCCCCAATACGTTGCCCCGTGTAGGGGGCCCTCCTAGAATTTTCCAGGAGGGGGATTTAGTCTATGCAAGGAACTACACTGGGGACCCTAGGTGGGTGCCTGCCACCATCACCCAAATAACCGGCCCCTGCTCTTATAGGGTCGGCTTCCCAGTTGGGTGTGAATGGCAGTGCCACATGGACCAACTGAGGCGCCGCTTACCAACCGAGGCCTTCCCCGAGTCAGGCTCTCCTATGATGCTGCCGCCTGCCGGCCATCACCCAACTACCAGCCTCAAGCCAAGACGCCACTGTTATTGGACTTACCTTCTCAGCCACTTCACCTGTCAGGGAGGGTCCTCCTGACATCACCCGGACTCCACTTCTGTGGGGGAAGAACTACCACGGGCATGTCCTGCCTCTTTGCCTGCAGCACCACTACAGAGGCATTCTGGGCGGGTCTGACATCGGCCTGCCTACTTAAGCGACTTCGCTTGCGCCACATCCACACATGCGCCCTCGCTGAGGGGGAAGGAGCGTTATGTCCTCGACTTACGACTGGCCACAAGTCCTTGACATACGACTGACAGCCGGCAACAGCTGAGCTGCGCCTGATTGGCTAAGGTGCGGCTGACGAGCGTGGGCTGTTTCTGTGATCTTATTGGTTGCCCTGCTTGACTAGTATAAATAGCTGTCAAGCAGGGCAAGGTGCTGAACTGAATATAGTTAAAGTTGGTTCGTATTCTGTTAACAATAAAGCTGTTCTAATTACCTCAGCTGCTCCATGCCTCATCTGTCCCTCTCGGCTTCTAACAGTTCATAATTTTCCATGGGGTCATTAGTATGATATCTAATTTTAACATAGGCATATTCCTGAGCGGTGATTACTTTCCTCTAAATCTGTGCATAGCTTTAAAACATAGATATGTAAATGTAAAAATATTACTAAATAGCACTCCCATCAAACTGCCAATTTTAGTCATGTAAAATGGAGAGAAGAATAAAGCTAGTATGAGAGAGAGATGACGTGATTGATTAACATGACTAACATAACCGACATGTAGAAAGCTGTCTGGGAAAAATTGATTCAGACCTCAACTTCAGGGATAATATGTTTTTATCAGTGGTGGGATTCAAATTTTTTTACTATTGGTTCTGTGGGCGTGGCTTGGTGGGCGAGGCAGGGGAAGGATACTGTAAAATCTCCATTTCCCCCCAATCAGCTGGGATTCAGGAAGCAGAGAATAGATGGGGGCGGGCCAGTGAGAGGTGATATTTACCAGTTCTACTCAAAATTTTCACTACTCATTGTCCACGACTGGTCAGAACCTGCTTAATACCACCTGTGATTTTGATGTATTATCTTGATCATATGAGAGAAACTAGCCCTAAATTTGAGTTTCAATTACAGCTCCTGTGTGGGAAGTTTGTTACTAATCCCTTTACGGTTCTGAAAGTTATAATTTTATAATTACCAAAAATCTCCAAACGAATAGCACGATTGAAAAATAGCAAACTCCCCTCCCATAACAGACATCGTCCCACCAGACCTGATTAAAATAAGCATTAATACAAATTGTAGCTGTTCTCTTTCAGCTATAAATTGCCATTAAAAATGTCCCTTGAATGTAACACTTTTATTGTCCTTATATTTAAAAAGGAAGAAGGGTCTGATCCATCCAATTATCATCCAATTATCCAATTATCCATAAGCTCTAGACAACATGACTTTACTGAAAATTAATGGACTGCTTGGATAAGGGAACCATTCTTGCAGACAAGCAACTTGGGTTCAGGATAGAGAGCTCAACCATGGACCTGAGGCTTGGTCCTAGAACATCTAGGACTGGTATAGTACACGAGTCAAAAAGAGGGCCGTGAAAATATTTACAGACCCATCACATCCTGGACATAAATTGTTTCAACTCTTACCCTCCAAACTATGCTATAGAGCACTGCACACCAAGACAACTAGACACAAGAACAGTTTTTTCTTGCACATCATCACTCTACTAAACAAATAATTCTCTCAACACTGTCAACTATTCACTAAGGCTGTATTACTATTACTAATAGTCTTCTCATCGTTCCTATCACACATCTCCTCCCACTTATGACTGCATGACTAACTTTGTTGCTTGTATCCTTATGATTTATATTGATATTGTTTCCTGTTTGCTTATTTGTACCCTATGACTATCATTAAGTGCTGTACCTAATGATTCTTGATGAATGTATCTTGTCTTTTTATGTACACTGAGAGCATATGCACCAAAGACAAATTCCTTGTGCGTCCAATCACACTTGGCCAATAAAGAATTCTATTCTATTCTATTCTATTCTATTCTATTCTATTCTATTCTATTCTATTCTACTCCACTCTACTCTACTCTAGTTTATTCTCTATTCTATTAACTGTAATTGATATTCTCTTTGTCTGTCTGTCTGTCTGTCTGCCTGCCTGCCTGCCTGCCTGCCCCTCTCTCTCTCTCTCTCTCTCTCTCTCTCTCTCTCTCTCTCTCTCTCTCTCTCTCTCTCTCTCTCACTCACTCACTCACACACACACACACACCAGTGAGCATAATAATACTTACATCCCAATAAGAGTTAACAACCAAAGTTATCTTTCTGACCTGGTACCTGCTTATAAAGGGTGTAGAGGTCACATTCTAACTCCCTTATTATTTAATTTCTACTGTATATTAATGATTTGCTTGCAAGATTTATGAAATTAGACCATCATTCTTTATTTCCTAACTTATTGTTTGTAAGCTATCCAGAGTCATTGAGAGGGAGTGGGTGGCCCTATACTGCAAATCTTCTAAATAAATAAAAACCTCCAAACCTGGTTAGTAGATCTACTGCACTTCCCTTGTAGGCAGTTGATGTGACCATCGCTTCTACATCTTTCAGTCTTTAGGAAAGCCCTAAAATCAATTGCCTCCTACTGCATAGACAATGATTCAGTTGTTAATTGGGGAAACCCCTCCCACAAATTTTCAAAGAAATTTTCTAGATGCAATCACAGGTGACAAATGTGAACGTCATAATGGTGTCGAGAAACTAAGTTCAGGTCTTCAAATATCTAGGAATTGTTTTCCACTGGCTCATGGAGGCCCCAAATCCAATCCCTAAAAGGGAAGGTCAGAAGAAGTGAAGCTTTTTCTAGAATAATTGGCTGGAATACAATGGTCTTAATTTCTAACAAATCCTTGCATGGCTTCAGCATTAATTTAAGTTAGCAAAGTTGTATAATTTTCATATTGTTTTATAAATTCTAGAATTATGTATGTCCTTTTATAGTTATTTCTTTTGGTTTGTAGCATTTAGATTATTCATTATAAAATGTAATTATAATACAAAAGAATCCTATACAATCACAATTACATTTCAGAGGAAATTCAGAGGACTCCATTCCTTTCTTCATGCAGCAACTCTTCTGGAAGAGTCACCACTGACAAGCCTAATTAAACTAAGCCAAGGAATCACTTGATCATCTCAAGAAGATTCCTGCAAGTCATGTATTAGAAAGAACGGAGCTCTTTTTGAAGGAAATAGGAGGCCATTAACTTATGAACAATTCAAAAAATGTGAAAAATTGCTTCAGCAATACTTTGATTGGTCTTTTGAGAAACTTCACAATAAAAAAGAAAAAAAAACCCATTATAGCTCATTCTGAAATATGTAAAATCCACTACCACATCCAGAAGGGGGAAATAACCACATACATAGCAATTATTTCCCTCTGCCATGGGTAGGCCTTTAAATCTGGTATCTAAGGCTTTTCTAACAGTCAAGCATAAAAATCTACTCTAAAACAATAATTGGTTTTTTTTCAGCAGGAATTGATTTAGAATAAATTATAGACTTATAGGGTTTGTTTTTTTAAATTACAATTTGTATTGAACAGGGAAAAAAATGTGCATTTTGCTACATTTCATATAAAAATGGAGTTAGCAATCCTATTCCTACTCACTGGAGAATAAGTCTATTGAACTTAATGAGATTTTTATTTGAATAGCCAAATATTAAGATTCTGTGTTATGATTGCAATCTGTAAACCATAAATACAAAAACTGCACTCCTCCCCGATGACCCAGATTATGTTGCCAATCTGCAACAAACTCTCCCTTCTTTCTCACTTGCTCTACTATTTCCTCCATCTATGAGATCTGGATCTATCTCTTTGGATGAGTTTTGAGCTTTGCATATTTCTTAATTTATTTTAAATCTGGGAATCCAGGGCAGGGTTCCAGCTTCTTCTACTGCTGGTTCACTCAGGGCACATGCTTCCCGCACATGTGCAGTAAGTAAAAAATTGCTTCTGCACGCAGAAGCAAAAAACAAGATGGCAATGCCTGTGGTGACGTTGATAGAACCAGTTTAGGGGCGTAGATGGCCGAGTTACTACCTACACAGCTGAACCTGTCCAAACCTGTAGGAACCCACCTCTGTGGGAATCATGCAGCTGTCAGGAAATGCAGATCGCACTATAAAGATGTAAGTGTATTTGAAAATGTAATGGTTAACTGCATCAAATAAAATAAATATAATTTAGTTGTCATCTCTGTGCACTTCTGAACAGTTTTTCATGTGGCCTGGGCTCTTTATTCAAGGTAAATCAAATGGTTGCCCAATTAAAATTGCACAGCCCTTATAGTATACTGTATACAGTGTAGTTGCCGTTTGTGAGATGGGTGGCTACATAAATTTGATAAATAAATAAATATATGCACAGGAGTTTGCAAAGGGATCAAGAAGTCAAGATGGGACTTGTCTGATCAAACCTCTGACTATTTTAGATAATAAATAATAATAATAAATTTTATTTGTTAGCCGCACCCTCTCTAGAAGGACTTGGATGTGTCCACAGGATGTGAGCTGGGAAAAAGAGATGGGGATTTCATGTTATGACATCATGTCAGGACCTTCAAAAAGTTTACCTGTACTAATAATAACTAAAACTGTTTAATAACAGTTGAACAATTCTGGAACATATTCCTCTTTCCAGCTTCTAAGCTTTGATTGAGCATACTGAATCCAGTTTAGTAGATATGGGTACAGATCGCCATTAGCTGAAGTGTGAATCCATTTGGTCTGCATGATGGAAGTACATGGATTCTGATTGGAAAGGACTTTGCAATGATTATTATAATAAACTTTTTTTCCTTGAGTAACTTCTTTAATGAAGTACGGTAAGCTTTCCTACTCCTCATTCTTTTAAATTTTCACAAATGTAAAATATGGGGTTTAAAATTTAATAGTGTTGTTAGAAATGCCTGTCTGGATTGGGTATCATTAATACCTGGATGAGTTTCTTCTGTGTACACAAGTTTGGTTAGGATGGGCTAGGATGGGAAATCAAGAAGACCATGGCAAGCGTTTTCCTTGCTGTTGCCCCCAAAATGTGCATGATTCTGTCTATCTCAGTGTTTCTCAACCTTGGCAACTTTAAGTTATGTGAACTTAACTTTCTGGATTCCCTAGAAATCCTGGATGGCTTGAAAATCTGAGGAGGTGAAGACCACATATCTTAAAGTTTCTAATGTTGAGAAACACTGGTCTATATAGTTATCAGTTTGACGTAAGAGCATATTTATCTAGGCATTTCAGCAGGACTAGTTCCTAGTCAACCTTGACTGATTTTAGAAACATAGGATAATACATGAATAAAGACCAGTTGGAAATTCCATAGCTTTAGATTAAATTGGAAAGATGGGAAATATTTTTTAAAAAGCTTATGGGGAACCTGTTCCATAATGCTGCCAAGAAAACTGCTTACTTGTAGATGTAGTCATTGGCCTTTGAGCCGATTTAAAAAAAAATCTTTATTTTTAGGTATGCAGATAATTAAGATCTTAATTAACTTAGGAAAAACTAATTTCTTCAGTGAGATCATCTCGTGAAATTTTTCAGCAAGCCACAATGTTGGTTTTTGTTCAAGAAATATGTTTTTAAGAGTCAATGTTGACTGTAATGTGCAATTTTTGAATCTGTATATAGGAAATTCTACCGTAGTTATGTCTTCAACCTGACATATCCATTTGTTTTAAGGGAAAAACTGTAGTTTAGTGGCCAAGATGATAATCTGCATGCAGAAAGTCTCAAATCTACTGTGATCTGCATGTTGAACTGAACAAAATCCATGCTTGAAAGAGAGAGCCCATTGCTGGTAAATATTGACAACAGAGAATTGGATGGATGGATGGGGGGGGGGGATACTATATTCCTAAATATTGACAACAGAGAATTGGATGGATGGGGGGGGGATACTATATTCCTAAATGTATAGTACTGGAAGCTGTGCAAAAAGAAGGCAAAGAACAAAATAAAAAAGAAAGAATGGAATTATTTCAGATATACAACTCATGGAAAAGATATATCTTAGGTAGGATGTGGACAGCATGCCATATTATTCTGTACAAGAAATATTGAACTGGATTAGGTAATTTAATTTGTATAACAATACTATGTAAAGCTTGTTCTATCTAGGTCAAGATAAGAAGGAGACG